>NC_143403.1:20667666-20969000 GCF_052110815.1 Crocodylus siamensis
GATCCAGTGCCATAGGAACTTTGCAGCCACACTGTGAAGAGCTAGATTTTCCCACCATGCTCACCAATTCACATGATTCCAAATGGGCCTTTTGGCCACTCATGACCATGGCTCTATGGTGTGGCACCCCTCAGGATGGCACAAAATGAAGTTACCCAGTCCAAGAGAATCTTTGTAGACTATTTTTTTGCATGAGGATGAAACTAAACAAGACAAAGGAAAATGAAAGGACTGCTAGCCCTCCTTTCCTCCCAAAACAAAACTCAAGTTATACTTAGTTCCTCTCTACATTGCATCCTTATCAATTCCAGAGTTGCTGGTGGCCTTTGTACACCAAACCAAGGGAGATTTACCTTTACAAAACCATCTTCTACTTCATCTGGCAACAACTAAGGTTAGCGTCTTGAAATAATATCCTCAGTGCTGCTAAATACTCTTGCTGATGGAAGTCTCCCTGGAGAGCAGCCAGCACATTTAATTGCAAATTGAGCAAGTACTGGCAAAATTATTTCTTTATTTTGCCAAAAGTGCAGACAGGGGTCAGCTCACAGAATTTCTTTAGGTTCTAAAAGATTAGCCTTCAGCATCATCTCAGTATCTTTCAGTTGACTGTCCCTAAGAGCACTGAGAGAAGTGACATTTGTTACATGAGCAGCCCCCCTGAAAGTGCCCTGACAGAAGTCCAGAGCTGCAGAGTCCTTTAAAAGTGCCTGATCATGTGATACATTAATTGTCATCTAACAAGAGATCAGATGAAGGCACTACAAAGTGGAGTTACTTAGGAAACTTCTGTTTCCTAGGATCAGTTTGTCAGTGTGATCACCCTGCACCTGGTGCTGTCTGCGTGAAGGGAAGGTGAGGGTGCTGTGGGCTGGAGTTTGCCCAGCCTGAGCTGAAGGGGGAGAGAGTGAACTGGAGCCCCCTCTCCCCCCCAAGTCATGGCCTTCCTCTGCTCCCCCTCCTTCAGTCCAGGCCAAGCAAACCCAGAGCCCACAGCTCCCCTCCTTCTCCTCCCTCCCTTCATTTAGCATCTTCCCAACCTCTGCCCAATACAACAGGTGGGGGCCTCATTTTAACTCATGGCACTTTACTCAAAGTACCATGAGTTAGAGCAGGGACCTGAGTGTCTATCAGTGCCCTAACTGTCCCGTATTGCTCTACTGGGAAGCAGTGCTGGGGCTTAATCATTAAGTACAACCATCAGTGTTTCATTCCACATGCACCATGTAGCAGAGGGAATACACACAAATAAACATAGACACAACTTTAGGTATTGCATCAGGGGATGGGCAAGGGCCCTAAATCAGGCCCACCAGTTTTTGACAAACAGATCACCTTTCCTTTTGCTTCTACTTCTATTAAACCTACTTTAAAATTTTCTAACACGACAGTTTTCCACTAGAGAAAGCTAGGAGAGTGTTGGTGAATATACTGATGCCACCAAAAGTTTCTATAAAACCAGGCTTCAAAGCAACTATGGCTATTTGCATCTCCAAAGACCTGCCTGATGGACTGCTTGGATCACATGGTACCTGGGAAGCCAGGTGACTGGCTCTGAAGGGAGCCAGGGGATCTCAGCAGCCCAGGGAAAAGCTGCAACGTTCTGTTTTGGTTCTCCCAAAAAATGGAATATGAGGAGTTTCATTTTGAAAAACATTGAATTTGAGTTTTTACCCTTGTTTAGGCCAAGATTTTTCCATTAAAAATTCACATTTTTTAGATGAGGGAAATTGGTTTTCATGAAAGCTTTCACCTTTTTGTCCATGTCAAGGCCTACCAATTAAAGGCTTAGCACCAAGTGTGCTGAGAAAATATTTCTGCTCTTCGGCATGACTGCATGACCATATTTCTGACATGAAAGGTAGGGATATTGGAACAAACTCATTCCACAGACCTTTAAAAGACTGAATGTAAACCAGAGCTCTAATGAGGAATGCTTTCACTTAGTCAGATTTTCATTTATCTTTTCTTTAATTGCTAATTTATCTTGGAAATATTTCTACCAGAAGCTCTGAGAAAACTGTCAGCAACTAGAGACTGTAAGGCTTTAGTCTCTAGACTGTAAGGACCACCAAATTGTGCATGTATCTGTCTTGTGTAACCACATGTTCCTGACACTTCTATCCACATCCTCCCTGTTCAGTTCCCTCCAGTTCTTAAGCACTCATGTGACATCTGGTTGTGAAGACTGACAGCATTCATGGGCAAGGTTTGCTTCTCACATATATTTGTATTGACTAAAAAAAAAGACCTAAAACTTCACTAATCCATGTAAGTCTTATAGTTATTAAAAGAAGTAATAATGAACAAGCTATCACTGTAAAAAATGATTTGGAGCTAGAGTCATCACTAGTTATATGATTATCAACTGTAAAACTGGCCTGCACCAGAAGCTGAATTTTGCAATGGACAGATGTACAATTATATTGGTTTCAAGGGTGGGTACGTATTACCTGGGAACACGTACCAAATGATTCAGTGTAACTGCTTTGTCTGTCTGCTCCTAACCTGCAGTAAGCAAAGCTAAACTCCGGTAGCTTGCTCCTGAATGGAACAGAGGGTAAATTATTGTAGTTTCCTGTGGGATACGAGCTGACAGATTAAACAATTACACTGGATTCAACTGCACTGTAGTAAGTTCCTCTCTTCCCAACTAGTTTGCTTCTTCAGAAGCATAAGATAACTTTCCAGATTGCCTTCATTTGTGCACAAGAGTGATATGGGCCCTGAATGAGGGCAATCAGATTGGGAAAAGAGACAAAACATTTTTTCAGGACATATATTCATCCAAGCAGTGTACCGACAGGATCTGACCAAAAGCATCTGTTTAGCTGCTGCTAATTCCAGACAACCCTGCTATCAGTTCGTGCAATCTAACTGCCTCTCAAGGCCGATAATAGCTCCCTGTGTCTTTGAGGCAAGTATTTATGTAGTCCCAGCAAGAAAACAGAGTGCACCACGTGAGCCAATTTATTTCTCCACATATTGATATCTATCAGTGAATTACTTTGATGGAAAGCTCAATGAACCTTATGCAGCTTTGATAATTCTTTAATCTAGGTGAAGGAGCTATTTAAGTGGTTGGGCTGTAGCATCTGAGCCAATGGAAGCCATCAATCTATGTTGTTTGAGTCCCTTGTCCTCAGCAGCACAGGCTCTCCGTTGCACAGAGAACCATGGCCACCACAAAGACAATGGAAGAGGCTGTTGTCAAAGATTATAGACTATGCTTTCTTTTCCTGTTTTTTCAGCAGACCTCAACAACTATGACAAAATAAATATATTACAAAACTATGCCTGGCTGGCATAGTAAAACACAGAGTATTTTATGCAAAAGAGTATGCTTCAAATCCAAATCTTAGACATGTTAAAAGGGACAATCCTTGGGGTATGTCCTCAAAAATACCTTTAAGGAACATAGTGTACTTAAATGACTTATGAAATGGGATGCTGGATATTACTGTTATTCTACACAAATGTAACTAAAAATGTTTTTTGGCATCAGAATTGTTTGATTTAGGAAAAGACAGTCTGGCTATTAAATACGTCTAAATCTTCTGAAATGGCCAAGTATTGAAGCCCAAGAGCATTTTAACCTCCAAACAAAAGAATTAAAATGATAAGAAAAAATCCTTTCATTCCATAACCATATTTTCCAGTGGTTGAAAACCAAAACTTTGGTATCTGTTCTATCAGTGGGATGCAACATACATTTATCCAGTCTGGCATTCTTTAATTGTGTTTCTTCTAATGTATAGTTTAGCCTTTTTTCTTTTGAGCTTTCAGCATGAAGTTGCACATTCAGGTACATGATTCTGAAGACAAGTGCAAGGCTAGGGACAGAAGTTATACATACACTGGTTTAACTCTTCAGAAGCGGGTTTAAACCTGTAACAGAACAGAACTTCAGTGCACGTAAACCAGTTTCAAAGGGCGTGTGTATATGAAACGGGGGCCCCAAATTGAAGTGGTGGGTTTTAAAAAAACACCACTTCAATTTAGGGCTGATTAAACCCCCATGTTGGGGGCATACCCCATTGACTTACTTGCCTCTCTGATGGGGAGAGGAGGGTGAGCTGCCGGCAGGCAGTCCCTGGGCTGCGTGGGGTGGGACGGTCTTCATGCTTCCCTCTACAGCAGTGGCGATCCCCCACGGATGGCACCCTCCCAGACACCCAGCTCGGGCAGTCCCAGGGGGCACCGCAGCCATGAAGGGAAGCACCGAGCCCCTGCACAGCTCAGGCAGGCAGGCTGGCTTAAGGGGTGGGGGGGAAAGGGTGGAGCTGCTTTCCCAAGCGACTGCCAGACTGCCTGCAGGGCTTCATGCAGAGCCATGGAGCTGCACAGAGCCCGGTGCTTTGCTCTGTGGCTGTAGGGGCTGCCAAAACTTGACTTGCACCCCAAGTCATTTAAAGCACATTACGCCACTGAATTTCCTACAGAGGCTAGAATTAATGCACAATATGCTGCTGAGCCATGCAAACACTGACACCACTAAAGTGGTGCAAAAGCATTTAGCCTGCTTTAAGGTGTCATGCGCACATGCCTCTCATTTTGTCTACACACAGCCAAAATGGCTAAAACTGCTTTAAGATAAACCTGGTTGAATGTAGCAAATCAGACTTAACTGATTTGGGTCAAACTGGTTTATGGACATTATGGCCCAGACCATTTAACTTAAATCAGAGTCCCCCTGCATCTCAGCATGCTTTTCAGCCCAAGGTTGTGCCAGGCTGCCTGCTCCAGAGAGTGGGCCTGGCCCTACCCCTCTCCTTCCTAACTGGAGCTCCAGCTGGCTGAGAAGTAGGTGGACTCTCCAGGCACAGCAGCGTCTGCCTGGCTTCCCCCTGTCCCACCCTCCCCTCACTTGCTGCTCAAGCAGGGATTTGCCCTTTCTCACAGCAGGGACCCCAGCAGCACATACCCCAGGCAGTATCTGGCCATGCCACCCCCATGCTAGCTTATGCTGAGAGGTGTCTATGTGTGTGTCTCCAATTTCACTGGAACAAAGGCAGACAGAATGGTGCCCACTTAGGGCTTTTTGGAAATAATCAACAGGACAGCTGGTAATGTCTCTCTGCTTTTCCTTAAAAATGCCTTGGAAAAAGCTGTTTAAGAAGAGCTTGAACTAATGAGAGAGGTTTTTTGTTTTCTTGATTGGCTAATAAGCTTTGTGTTCTGATAAGCTCCTTGCTGGCTTGCTTGCTTCAAAGGCTGCAATCTGTCAGTGTTCAAGAGGGGACACAAAGAGGTGTGATAAATGACCTGGTTTGCAATGCATGGGACCTGTGAGTGCCCATCAGTTTACTGTAGACATTATGAAGAAGCAGGGAGAGAGAGATTGAAAGGCTCAGTATCATCAACAGATGCATGCAATCCACACAAGCAGTCTTCCCTCCCCCAAGTCCCCTTTTGCCTCAGAGTGCTAGCCAGGGGCAAGGTCTGGCAAAATTCCCCACCCCTTGAGAAGCAAGTAGAGAAAAGCCTGGTGATGGCTGCTTCCCCCTCTCCCTTCAGGCACACCTTGCCTGGGGACTATGTGTAGGCTAGGGTGGGGATTTAAACCCCTCCCTAATCACAGTGCTCTGCCAGGACCTGGCCATGTCTCTATTTTCTTTCCCCCCCTTCCCCGCAGTTCAGCACTGTGGAAGGGAAGGGAAGGGAAGGAAAGGGAAGGGAGAGCTTGCTCTAGTGCCCCTGGCTTCTAGCCTGAGCCACTGCAGGCATGGGTCTGCATTTCCTGATTGAAAAGTGAATGTCTATCCACTTGTAAATCAATTTAATCTCAACCTGCAAAGACTGAATCAATTCAGGCTCAGCCATTTTGAATGTCTGTCCCTAGCCCAAATGCACATATCACAGTTCTGTACTCATTTAAACAAAGACAAACTTTGGGCTCCACTCATGGGAACTTTCACTGTTTATTTTTTTCTGTAATAGCAGACATTTTATTCTTCGACAGGAGTGAAAAGATTCTGGTATGGGAAGGTGGGGAGTAAGGGAGGAGCCACTTGTGAATTTCATGAATGCTGTTGACTGGAGACCCAAAACATCACAGGTCTTCCATTTAAGAGACAACAAGTTTCCCTGGTCCAGCCCTGTCTTTGACAAAGATAGCAGTCTTGTGCCCACTGAGATCCTTGGTCCATCTGCTTCCAGCTTCAAGGTGAAATGCTATTTATTTATTTTACAAAGTCAGAGTCTTCACATCTTCTGAACACACCTGCAGTTAGCACAGCCATAAATTGGTGCCTTTTCACAGCATTAGTAAATTGACATTCATAGCAGAGCTGGTCAGAAAGACCAAAACTTTCCCCCACTTTTCAATTTTGTCAGGGCGTCTCAGATTCCGGGGAAAAAATACTGTTAAAATGGGAGAGAGAGGGGGAGAGAGAGAGAGAGAGACCCTAGAACAGCTAATATTTTTTTATATGCTCTACCAAGTGACCTCAAATAGAGCTGGTAGGGAATTTTTACCATATGTTTGGTTTAGAAAATGTTGATTTCTCCAAATTAAAATTTTACACAGAAAGGTGTCAGCTGTAACAAAACTGTTACCTGTGAGGTTTCCTGATTCTAGCATTCAGTTATGATTCTATATTTGGTCAAGAAATATGGAGTAGGGAGACTTCAGCTTGCCTCTTCCATTTCTTAATTGAGTGCCTTACAGTCATATTTTCTCTTAATCTTTCTAGCTGGAGCTGTTCCACTTGATATAAATAACTAAGCATTCATTACTTTAACCACAAGACTATTGGTTATTTCTCAAATCTGTCTCTTGGCTTTTGCAAAAATATTTAAAATGGTCTGTTTTTCCCTGCAACAAAAAGGATATAAATGCCAAAATCTTGACATTAGGGCATTAAAACTTCTATAGTGAAATTATATAACCAGAAAACCATGTTATTTTCCTTATGAATTACTCTTCAAATTTTTGTTCATAAAGACCTGACAGAAAAAGGAACTTGCTTGTTCTAAATGTCCACTGAGATGTTCAGGGTAGTTCTATTTAAATTGTATAAAAGAATTTGAAGCTTTGTAACTTAAAATGGAAGACTACCTTTTTAACTGCTAGGATAAAAAACAGTCTCCAGCATTTCCCCACCCTTCACTTTCTCATTTTACAACCAGTAACATGACTGTCAGGCAGTACTAGAAAATGGTTTCGCAAGTCGCTATTGCTGAAGTCTGAGCTCCATGGACTCTAGAGCTCCTGAAACTGGCTAAGTCCCTGAAGAAAAAGAGAGGGAATTGTGTTCTCCTGTAGCAGATTCTCATGAGTAGTCCCTTTACTTGTCAGACTTCAGTGGAACATGGATGATTGATTCTGAGTAAGGGCATCAGAATCTGCCCCTCTGAGAAACTGTGGTTCATCTGTTCCATAATCAATATATAAATTTTACAGTTGCTCCTATTAAACTTCAAGAAGTGAACTAAGGAGTCATGAATACCACCCTAGGGTATTTTAATCCATAAAAGATATATGATGCACAAGAAACCATGTCACTCTTGAAACAGCTTGATAAATAAAGCTCTTCACAGTATGGTAGGAAATTGCTGTATATGTAGATTTCTGGCTATCAACTACTGAGTAACATCAATTTTTTGAGACTTGCCCAGATCTCAGCAAGAAATGCCTAAATAGATTAATTGTATTCATAGAAGTCTACAGGATGTATACAGATGCATTCTTATATATTTTCTACAGAGCTAGGTGATTCCCACCCACCATTTCACAATGAGCAACCCTTTCATAACTAGAAAGATTTTCAGTTTCAAGTTTTGGTTGCATCTTGTAGATTCATTCTCTCACATATTCAGTGGTCATTTTAACAATCATTTCAGGGAAAGTATCTTTTTGCTTCTCAAAAAAAATTAAAATCTAGGAAAGCAAAATAAAAATGATATGGCTGAGATCTGAAAAAAATTCTAAAAAGCCTGTCTTCGAAAAAATTGTTTATGTCCTATATGAAATTTTGTACAGCTTCAGATGTTTAATGACAATGCATAGTTTGTAGCTGAATATTTGAGCTATTTGGTATTTTTTGTATTTCTGGATACTGTCTTATCTGTCCCAAGAAGATAACTTCCAAATTCATTTTATCAATTGCTCTTTTACAACAGGTGCTGAATAATTTCTATGAAAATACAACTTAGCCACAGAAAGCAGAAAACAAAATGCATCTTGTAAAATTTACATTTGAATTGTTCTTTTTTTCACCCCTCTCCTCCCAGAACTGATCACAGATCAGAAGCATTTTTAACAGCACTCCTACCAATAAGAATATGGCAGAGTAGCCTACACAAAGAGATGGGGAAGGAGTGTCACATTGACGAAGCACCACAAAAACAAAACAAAATAAGATACACCCCACCCCCCAAAAGCACTTTATCACAGGGCCTGTTCCAGATGAACTGAACATTTTTGTTGTCTGCCGTAACAACTATACATTTATGCCCCATAATCTATCCGTGCAATTAACTTTAAAGCACTCAACATCAAACCCTGCTTCAGTCTAACCTGAAATAAGCAAGGCAAAAAGTACAGCTCAAGGGAAAGTAGGAAGAATTACTCTTTTAAATTTTCTTTATCAGCATGAGAGCTAGTGCTTTTTTTTGGTAAGCATTTAGTGATCAAAGTAGTGTAGGCCCACTCTGAAGCATTTCTCTTCTGCTGACCATTTGGTTCCTGTGTTTTGAAGTCTCACTCATCACCAAAGGCAAGAGAAAAAGAAAGTCTTTAACTGTAAATGACACTTCACTTCACAGATAATCATTAAAGCCTTTATAATACATGCAGACTTACCTTTTTTCCCTAAAAAAGTCAGAAGCAGATCTAAATGTGGTGAACCCTAGATTTACAAAGACATTCTGGTTTCCTAAGGACTACTAGAATAAATGGTATGACTGTACAGTTGGGCCTCAATTTACATGGTCATTACATTCTTGAAAAAACACCTTGCACATAGTGTAAGAAGATACCAAGGATCTATGGGAAATAAGAGTTTAGGTTCTAGATGCAGCAGATAATTTAGTTGATGAATGCCCGTGCATGTGTGCAGCATGCAGGCAGCAAGTAGCAGAGGCTGACAACTTGGAGAGCTGCATGGAGTTGGTAAATCTGGTGTGATAGAAGGGGAGTGGGGGAGGGAAGGGGCATGGGGTGGCAGATCAATGCCCCCCATAGTGAGGGAGTGGGACAGGGTGGGCGTGGAATGGAGCTGCAGCTCATGCAGGGGTTGGGGGAGTCAGATCCCACTGTTGTGCTCATGCTGGAAGGGCACTGGGTGAGGGGGGGAAGGTGCCCCTGGATCTGCGTGGGGTGGGGCAGGCAGACTGCAGCTGTGGGCCGGAGCTGGGGCCATGCTTGGCTTTTCTTGGGCTTGGGTTGGGTGGTGGTGACACTGGGTGGGGGCTATGGGGGTTGGGTGCAGCCACTATGAATTTTGCTGTAGCCCTCAATAGTCCCCTTCCAGCACTGCCACCTCCTGCCTGAAGCCCAGCCCAGCTCTGCCCCCACTAAGACCCCTGTGCAGTTCTGGCTCCAACCTGCAGCTACAGCCTGCCCTCCCCCACATAGATCTGGGGGGTGCATGCAGTGGCAGGAGCCATGCCCCCCCTAGCACCCCCCAGATGAGCTGTGGCTCTGTCCCATGCCCACCCCACCCCACCCCAACTGGGCAATACCTGCCCCAACCCCTGCCCCACTCCCTCCTTCACCGGGGAGGCCACTGATCTGCCCCCCATGCCCCTTCCCTCCCTCCTCCCCTTCCACCACAAGACAACACAACACACTTACCAGCTGCACTGAGAGCAGCATGGTGGACGGTGGGGCCGGGAAGCGACCAGCTGATTCTACACACATCTGTGCATCTTGGCAACCACGCTGTGCCATGTAAAAGTGTATCCATACCATGTATAAAAATAAAGGGCCACAATTAATTGACCATACATAACTGAAATGGTGCAAAAAATACCGTGTAAATCGACACCGAGCTGTACCCACAGTTAGCAGTAGAAGTTATACATGGTACAGCACATGCTAGCACAGACAGTTTCACATCACAGACAACAGGAAAAAACCCTATAGTGGGCTACCCAGTGTTTCATAATAATTACCACAGTTCTTTTAATTCATTTGTACTGTAGTATTTGATATTCTGTAAAACTCTGAAATTATTGTACTTTGTGGGCACAGACAGAAGTTACATTTGTCATCTGATTGGCCCCTTGAAAGTGTTCTATAGCCATAACCTTACAGAAGAGCACAGCTGCAGAGAGCTTCGTAAGTGCCTGATTGTGTGACAATCTGAACTCTTATTACATGAGGGTTCAGATAAGAGTACTCCAAAGTGGAGCACCTTCATTAATGTCTGTCAACGCACTGGAAGCAGGTGCTCTCAGGAACTTTCAGAGTTCCACTGAGGGTGCTGACAGACAAGCAGCTTCCTGCTGTAACTCACAATGCTTGGCAGGAAGTCCTGTGAGTTACACTTCCCCCCTTCCCCCGACCCAACAGAGATTTGCAGTTAGGTCAGGGGGTTTGAGGGACTGAACTCCAGTTTGGACCAGCTGCATGCCTGCAGCTGCTCTCCCCTAGACACCCCCCACCCCAGTGCTATCTTCAGAATGGGAAGGGGAGAACAGAGGGGAGGAAGCTTGGTCTGGGGTTTGCACAGAGGATTTAATAGATCTGAAAGTCCCTTCTCCTGGCAGAGGCCTACTAGGAACATGGAGGTTTGGCACATTTAAGCAGAGGCACATCAAGAAGTATATTACATCTCAAATGAATTTTACAGCCTTCAAGTACTGAAGATGGCTATTGGAAAAAGAAGGTGGACTAATACATCATCATACTTTATCAGCAGAAAATACATCATCATAATTTATCAGTGGAAAGTTGCTGCAGAGATCTACGTTCTCACACCAGAGGTTGCCCACAAAGCTGCTTCTAGTGAAAGAACAGAGTGAGACTTTAGGATATTAACTTCATTCTTATCGAACAACCGATTGCACCCAGGGTGTTGATTAGGGCTGAAGGCAAATTTTTATGGGTATTTTAGGCTTATTATTAGGCACATTTTCCTCTGCATATGTTGGAAATATGCTTACACTGTTCCTTGTGTCTGAAGCATGAATAATTGATCCTGTTTTACTGTTGTCAGCTGCATGGTATATTATGGATGTTTATGCATTGTACATATTTTTAGTGCCTTACCTACAGCCTGATTCTGCAACTTTCAGACACATAAGTCCTTACTTATGTGAAAAATTCTATGCTCACATGGGCATAGGTCACAAGACTAAATTCTTATTTTTAGTGGATTAATTATCGTTCTTTCCCATTACATTCAAAGGAAATGAAATTTACCATTTGCAAATAGAACGGTAGTCTAGGGTTATCCACCAAGCATCCAACATTTATTAACAAGGGGATAAGAGACTGTATTGGTGGGCTCTGGCCCTGGAAAATCTCAACTTTATTGCCTGATGTAATTCATTTGCAGGGAAGGGTCTTTTTATGCTGTCTATGCTTAAATGAAAACGTGTTCCCTATGCCACTGTCATTTATACTGAGAAGTCGGTTATCTTACATTAACCAAGTTTGACACCTCTCTGGAGAAACACCTGTATTCTATTTAGAACATTCTACTCCATTTTCGCAAAGCATTAGTGGAGTCATGGATCTCTGAGCACTCATTTCAAGGGCCTTATTGATGCAGATTGTTTATTAAAAAAGGAAGATGATTTTGTGTAGAAGTTGTGTATTGTAGATAGCTTCCAAACACAATTATTGTTTTAGCCACATTTTAGATTTAAATGTTTGCAGGCACATTTCATTAGGGCCTGCATTAGTGAGTACCGAATCCATAAATAATTTCCAAATATATATTTAAAGTAAAGATTTAATAGCTATGCAGGGTTGTATAATCACTAACAAGGAATACATTGAAAGGAAGCTGGGGCTAGATGTGGCCCTGAAGAAGACTTCCAATCTGACCTGAACACTAGAAGGAAGTCAAGATACAAGACATTCCACCCTCAATCTTTTTGTAGGGTGCGTGTTGACATAGGGATAGTCTTGAATTCTTAAATTCAAATCCTGAAGTTGTTCTATGCAACATCACTCTTACACTATTCTATGTAGATGGACATCCAAATAACTTACTGTTGGGGAAGAGAGAGCAGGTTTACTGCATGTCAGCTGCTTCACTGTAATTGAGAATTATCTGTGATAACTTACCCCTCTTTCATTCAGGGCTCACCTACTGCCACCTAGCTTCCACTAATCACAAGATAAATGTGCGTACATGGGTAATTATCACAAATATGTAGTAAGATGGGGATCCCTTTGATCCCACACTAAATTGTTTAATATATCCATACCCTAAGACTGTATCAGAATATGACAGTAAAGCTAAACACACCTAAGGAAAGAGATGGTGACACTGGTTTTAAATTCCTTTTATCACTGGCATGTGCAGAAGTGGACAATGTCCACCTATTCTACAGAGCTGTGTTTAAAGTCCTGTATGAACACACTGTAATTCATAATGACAGGAAGAAATGGGGAATGAACTGAGTGGCCCAGAGTAATGCAGCTCAGCACTGAGGCTAGAAGAATCTATCTAGAGGATGCCATGAGCACAAAAGTGGCTCTCTGTATGGGGGA
The DNA here is from genome assembly GCF_052110815.1 of Crocodylus siamensis. Taxonomy (NCBI): domain Eukaryota; kingdom Metazoa; phylum Chordata; order Crocodylia; family Crocodylidae; genus Crocodylus; species Crocodylus siamensis. Next base: position 20,680,340 of record NC_143403.1, read on the forward strand.
ACCTCCACAGTGCAGAAAGCTGCGTTTGCAGACATGACTTCTGGTTTTCCAAAAGGGTCAGTAATCATGCCACAGCACATTATTCCAATGCTAGTGTAGGGCATGCTTTCCAGTTACCAGAGCTATTGACCCTTTTGATTTTTCTCTCTCATTCAGCCCACATCTTTATCTCTTTTGTCCTGGTCCCCATATATGAGCATATAGATTGTTACAGTCACATCTCCTCAGGGCCTCCTAGGTTTAACAAAACTTGTTAGTTTATGTGAAATATATTATAATACTACTGAACCAAAGTCTGCCCGGCTGGAAGATTCATAGCAGCAGATCTGCTGCTGTCATCCCAACCAATTCCATGTACCATTTCCAAAGTCTCTATTTTGTGAGCTTCCAAAGTCTTACCCAGCAAATGTGAAGCCATAGTGAAGCTCCACACTGCAGCTATGCATGGAAGTGATTTACTCATTCACAAATAGTGAAAAAGTCAAATATGAGGCAACTGCCAAGTTCAGGAAGCAAATGTCCCTTATGAGATATTTATTCCCTGGGAGAGCTTTGTTAAGATGCATATGAACACAACTGTCCTTTTTTAATTTAAAAAGGAAATTGCCCCAGTCCAATAGCAGTGCCCCAACTTCAGCAGCAGTTTACCCAGTCAGGACTCGCAAAGCTGGCTTAGTCCAAATCCCTTCAAAAATCTGTGGGCACTTCCACACATGCAGGCATGTGTGCTTGCAGCAGCTCAAAGTGGAGTGGCACAAATTTGAGCTGGGGAATTTTGCTTCAAAGTACCCAGACATGCATTTTGGTATGGGGCAAGTTGTGCCACTTGGGGTAAAATAACCTTGCCCAGCTTTTCCCCAATCTGCAGCCAGGGGGAGCTAGAGCCTGGGTCCAGAACCTGCGCTGGACCCAGTGGTATAAAAATCTTCCCTGAGTTGGTCCCAGCAGTATAAAAAGCTGCCCTGGCAAGCAGCTCAGGGCTACTTGCTCTCAGCTGACCCTCCTGCTGAAGAAGGGGGATCCCTATGGTCCATGGTGATGGACATGATCCATCCTGACCAGTGTACATGGTGCTCGGATGTTCCATCTTAGAAAACCTGTACTTGTTTTGAGACCTCTTGGAGCTAGCGTGCTGGGAGGGCCCGTCTCCTCTCCTATCCCTGGACCAGAAGAAGGCATTTGACAGAGTGGATCATGGGTACCTCACAGGCATGCTGCAGGCTTCATGTGGCTCTCCAGGTGCTGTATGCCTCTGCAGAGTGTTTGGTTAAGCTCAACTGGACCCTGACGGAGCCCATCCTGTTGAGGAGAGGGGTGTGTCAAGGCTGCCCGCTGTCGGGCCAGCTGTACACCTTGGCCCTGGAGCTCTTCCTCATTCTGCTGTGGGGGCTGGTGGTGGGGTTGATGCTCTGGGAGCCAGCGGTACAGAGGTATATTGTCAACATATGCTGACAATGTAGTCCTTGTGGTCCAGGACTCAGGCAACCTGGCACAGGTAGAGGCCTGCCAGGCTTTGTACTCAGCAGCCTCCTCTGCCCAGGTCAACTGGGTCAAGAGCTTTGGCCTGGCAGTGGATGACGGGTGGCAGGTGGGCTCACTCCTGCCTGTGCTCCAATGGATCCATTGGAGTGTGGGCTCGCTGCTCTACATGGGGGGTCTACCTGTCCCCCCCAGACTCCTCCCCACAGGAGAACAGGCACTAGCTGGAGGCAAGGGAAGTGGAGCGACTGCAGGCATGGGCAAGGCTCCTGAGGTGTCTCACCCTGTGTGGGAGAGTGCTGGTGCTGGTGCTGGTGCTGAGCCAGCTGGTCCTCTCTGGCACCACTTACATACTCTGCCAGTGCTTCCCGAGGTCCTGGCAGGACTCCAGAGACAGGCACTGGAGTTTTTTTGGCCAGGATGGCACTGGGTTGCTGCAGAGGTCCTGAGCCTCCCCTTGCAGGAAGGCAGCCAGGGCTGGGTTTACCTCCGCAGCCAGGTCCTCATGTTCCACCTTTAGGCCCTGCAGCAACTGCTATACGGTGTCAGTAGCCATGCGGCTTGGGGTCACTGGGGGTGCACCTTCTTCTGCCACTTCTGGGGGCTCTGATATGACTGGCAGCTCCTTGGCTTGCAGGGCTTCTCTCTGCAGGACCTGCAAAGGCTGCCAGATTTCTATCAGGACCTCCTCTGGGCCTGGAGGCTGGTCTCTACCTCCAGGTCCTCTGCAACAGTCACCCAGGGTGCTGACCTGCTTGTCGAGCCCCTCCTCTGGAACCCCCACCTGGAGGTGCTGACAGCAGAAGCACCCCGGTTGCAATTGAAGTTGATTCTGGCAGGTGTCACCCGTATTGGAGACCTCCTGGACTACAATAGGCAGGACTGGGTGGACCCTGCTGTGCTGTGATCCAGGAGGTGAAATCGGCCCTACCTCCTGACGCCCTTGCCTTTGTTGACCAGGTCCTGTGTGGTGGTGGTTCCCTCCCCACTCTGCCATCCAGCCCACTGGAGTTTGCCATGGGCTTGGCACCTCACCTGGCCTTGCACCACTCCACACTCCACCACTTGAGCTGGCTGGAGGACACCAGACCTGTCTGCTTCTCCACTGTCCTTTGCTGCCACCTCTAAACGTTCATGTGCCACACAATCCACCATGCCACCCTTGTGTCCTGCCCAGACACCAAGTGGCGGGACCTGTTCAGTGAGGGTATGGCTGAGGCATCCCAGTGGCTGAGTCTGTACCCCACCCTCATTCCACAAGCCACTGGGGACCTCAGCTGGTGGCTTCTCCATGGAGCCATTGCCACGGGTATATGGTGAGCTTCATGGACATCCTGGTTTCCTGCTCTGTCTGCAGGCAGAGGGAGACCCTGATGCACTTGACCCTTGAGTGCACCAGGCTGCAGCCCCTCAACCTCCATGTCCAGAACCTCCTCCTGAGGTTCTGGTTGAATTTCACCCTTTTTGTTTTTGGTCTCCCCATCTGTGGCCCTGGGACCTCCTGTTCAACCTTCTCCTTGCCTTGGCCAAGTGGGCCCTGTACTTGATCAGGAAGGATGCTCTGGCCGGGAAGGTGCCTGGAGACTGTGGGGGCTTCTTTTTTTTTGAAGTCCTGGGGCACTGGGGCCAGGTGGGGCAGCCGTTGTTGGGGCTGGGAGAGTGGATGGGGATGGAGCCTGTTCAATGAGGTGATTTGGCTGAATCAGCAGTGGCCAAATCCCCGAATCAGATTTGGCCAAATCAATTTGGGACAGTGATTTGAATCACTGAATTGAATCACTGTCCCCCAAATCAGCCAAATCCAAAGCGAATACTAGCCGCTTTGCACAGGCCTAATATGTACGTATGTATATATGTATGTGTGGATCTGTGCGCCAAGTGACAGGTGTCTGCTGCTGCTGGCCAAAAAGATCAGTACTGCTGTTGGTCCCAGGCAGCAGCGGCAGCCTCCTGTCATCTGGCATGTAGATCCAGGGGCCTGCTCCCCCCAGGAGGAGTCTGGCACAGCCCTGCAGCCCTCCCAGGGGTGTGGCCCCCCATATCTGTGAGTGGGCTGAAGCAGCTGCACTGCAGCCTAGCACAGCGCGGGCTCCAGTTGGCAGCCACACCAAACACTGCCCAGCAGGGGTGAGCGGAGGGCCACTTTCCTTTGTGCCCAGCAGCAGCTTCTGCCCAGCTGCTGATGCCATGGCTCAGCCCTGATGAGTGAGTCCGGAGCTGCCACAGGGCCCAAGCTAGCAATGGTGGTGGATTACGAGCTGGTGCTCAGCATGAGGAAAAGTGGCCACTCTCCCTCCGCACAGAGCCCATGCCAGGTTGCCTGCACCTGCTCTCCGGTACTGCCGCCGAGAGACAGGATTGCCCTGCCTGGGGTGAGAGCAGCTGCAGCATGGGGCGCCGGCCACAGGGAGGGCAAGCGGCTGCTTTTCTCCTGCACTGAGCACCAGTTCATTTTCTGCCACTGCTGCTCACGCCAGTCCATGTGGTGGATGGGATCAGGGCTGCGCAGTGCTCCCCACAGGGCAGGGGCAGGGGCGCTGGGACCGAGTGGGCAAGTGTGAGGTCTTCCCGGTGCTGGGTGTGGGCTGGTCCCAGGCAGCATTAGCAGCCTCCTGTCATCTGGCATGCAGATCAGGGGCCTGCACCCCCAGGAGGAGTCCGGCACAGCCCTGCAGCCCTCCCAGGCGTGCAGGCAGGTCCCTGATCTGCATGCTGGATGACAGGAGGCTGCTGCCTGGGACTGGCACTGAAGCCAAGTAAGCCCAGCTTCATGTGGAAAGTACTGGTGTATGTTTAATAATATTTTATTTCCAAGCTCTGAAATCAGATGCATTATGATAAAAAAGTTCTTAAAAATAGGCAGTTTTCTGAAGTATTCTGAAGGAAGAGATTCATGGTGCTTCACTCACTATATTCAGGGACTCTTTCATGATAGAAGGGTAAGACAAGAGGTATGAAGTCATGAATGGGAAATGCAGACATAGAAAGTTTGGGCAATCAAAAGAAGCCAGAGAGGGTTTAGACAAGGAAAAAGACATGCTGGAATGCTTTGAAAGCAAAGAGACCACAGTTTTTCCAATAATAATGGAGCATAAAAATTTCACTATGAGAACAAGTAGCTACTGACACAATAAAAAATACCTTTAGACAGTGGAAGTAGAGTAACTTAAGCCAAAATGTATTGGCAGGCAATAACTTCTAATGACATATGGACACAGTCTTTAAAACGTTGGGATCTTCATAGTTGAATGATGTTATGTAGTGTCAGTGACTCAGTGTGGTTGGCCATTAGTTGCTTTATTCCACATGTAGTTCCACACAAATAGGGTGAAAAGGATTTGGCACTGGTTTGATAGTTTGGTGCTGTCATATATTAGACAGTTACCAGGGGGAATTATGACAATCTAACCATAGTAAAACAAATATCATCAGAGAATGGAGGGACTTTTCATATATTAAGCTGGCTAAAGACCACACTGTCAACTGGAGTCTTTCATTAGGATTTTCAAAATGTACTTCCAGAGAACTCTGAATTTGAGTGCACAACAAAATTGGGATGATTAGCAGAAATCATAGTTACCATAAGATCATTGTATTTTACCTTTCTTACAATATATTCATGGCACTGAGACTTCAACACTGTAACGATGGTCATCTTACCATTTTTTCAAAGTAACGTGTTTTTAAAAAGATGTATTGGCATTTATACCACATACAGAAAAAAAAGTGCTGCAAAAATAGAGGTCAGGTACATTTCAGGTACAGCAGCCCTGCAAAATTGTTGTTAAAATATAAAAGCCTAGGCACCAACCTACCATTACTTTAATGGCGGTGGGTAGAGGGGAAACATTTTACTGGCATATAAAATACTTGTCCCAGACAAGTAAAGTTTTTCAGAACTTGATTATAAGCTACTTTACCTCTCAATAAAATCAATCTTTTGCCTGCCTAGAGGAATATAAGGTATTGAGACACTGAGGAGACAAAGGGTGAGGAGCAAATAATGTATAATCAGTGGCTCCTGCTTTATGCCACCTGCAATATTATTGGGAATCAGGTGACAACAATTACAGATATGTTGTGAACGCTATTGATTAGAATACATGGGCAGTAGCTCTTGGACAAGAGCTTTCATCCATGATACAGTTTTCAGAACATGTTTCCAAGGCTTTTTGCAAACTGGTCTTGGCTGCATGCCATTGCTGACATGTTATCCCAGCATGAGTAAACATGCAATGTCACATGCTGGCAAAACACTCTGCAGTCTCCCACACTTAAAATATTGCATTTACACAGTGCCTTATAGTCAGTGATCCCAAAATACTTCATAGAAATTAATCAACCTAATTTTATGAAAGAGAAACACAATACAGTCTCTAGTTTAGACGGGTACTTGAGTGTTACTTAAACACTGCAATCCAACAGTAACAGTCACTCTTGAAATGGAACTCAGCTGTCTGAGGCACCTACACGTGTGCAGGCAGGCTGCTCCAACATGCTGTAATTAGAGCACGTCAGAACAGACCTGATTAATCCAGGCTGCTGGAGCATGGTAATTACCACAGTCCAGCAGACTCCAGCATTACATGCATCAGTGCCCCCATGCTGAAAAATGGTAGCGGGGACACTTTAACTCAAGCTTGTTGAACTTTAACTCAAGCTCGAGCTAAAGCACCCCACCATCATTTTTCAGTGTGGGGACGCTGATACATGTGATGCTCCCGGTGCTTTAGAGTGGCCCTTGGAACTGTTCTAATTAAAGCACATGTATAAAGCTGAAATACTGTGCTGAAATACTGTATTGGATCTGGCACCATGTAGGAGCCACATGCTTAAACTCCTATTGAAGTAAATGCCATTTTGGATCTCACCTTCTGTGCCCAGCTCTCACTGGAAGTCAATGAAATGTAAAGCTCCTGGGGATTTCAGGTATCCCTGCATTGCATCTAGGAAACCTGATTGCAGCATGTGTAGGGACACTGTATATATATACCTTAGCTAGCTCAGGTACTGAGAACAGTCAGGCAGATGAAAACCATGTTGCTGGGGAGTAGAAGCTAACCAGGCTTATAGATGACTATAGGAAGCCCTCTCTGGAAAATGATACCATTTCTCTTGGTACCTAAGCTAATTAGTCTAAAACTAAACCTTAAATCGCATCTCCTCAACTTCAACATACAGTCAAAGTCACTTTTAAGATGGGGCATAGGCAGTGTTGCAGGACTTAGGTGTCTTTCTAAATATGATCTTTGGAGCTTTTCAAGGTCACACCTGAATTTAGCAGAAGTGCTTAATGCAGGGCTCACTTTCTATCCCTGTACCTTAAACCTCAAGACCATAAATATGTCAGAGGGTAGTATTTTTTCATTCAAGTTAGAGTATCATGAGACAAAAACATAAGACAACCAACAAAGTTGAGCTCTACAGATATCACAAGAATCTGCTAACAATTTGGTCATCTCCACTGTCATTTCACCAGAGTTTTCAAAGCATTTCAAGATGCATAACAGGAAGGGAGGAAGGTCATATTTCTTGTTATTGATTAAAATATAACCAGTCAAGAAAAAGGGGACTGGACAAACTCTGAAAACCTAGCACATTATTAGTCAATTATTTCAACAACAAACAAGAGGGCTGTTTCAGAAAGTGGGGTTAGTAGAGGCTTGCTTTTACACCTGGATCTAAGAAAGCACAACGTATCAAAAATAAACTGCTTTCCAAGATCACACAAACAACTTCTGACTACAACCATCAAACTTTAGTTGATGATTGAACATGAATATTTTCCAGGCCATTTAGGGCAGAAACCCAAGAGAAACAAAAAAAATCAAAAACCTTCAGTCCTGCAGCAGAATACCTCTTATGTTCCTTGCACCAGGAAGTCATCTAGCTATTTCATATTTCTGTATGTATTCCTGTAATTGTTTTTGGTTTTGACAAACTGTGGAACCCCTGAAGAGCAGAACCCACTGCTGCAGCTCACTGAACACTCCCATTAATCTGTCCATGGTTATTTTAAAGGCTAACAGTCCTCTGGACTCAGGAAACCTATTATTGCAGAAGTTGACATTCATTCATCATTGCCTTTTACCTTCTAGACATAGATTAGTGACATTAACTCTGGCAGCCCTAAACTTTGTAACATTATTGCTGTAAAGCCCAGCAGTGCCACTATAGTTTAAGGTCTGTTGGTGTTACCATTATAAATGCTGTTTCTCAAGTGGTTTATAACTTTGCCATTGGAAACTGCATGAGGCTGAAACTCCGAATGGAAGTTGTCAACCCCACCCTGAATTTTCTTTAAAAAATGGTGCAATCTGCCATAGTTTGTCAATACTCATGAGGTCATAAATATTTATAAGTATTTTCAATTTTCTTTTCCCACATTGGATGACAACAGTGTATTTGAAGATGCTACTGTCTCCCTCTCCTATAAAACCTGTCACCTCAACCTTCTAAAGATAGTTCTCAGAGCACAACTATTGTACGGCTTATTAACCTAATTAGATTCTGTAATGTCTGATTTATCACACGTATGTTTTCTGATAGGCCTGTTTTGAATCAGTACTGACTTACAGAAAAAAAATATTATGCATCAGATTTGTTCAGGGTATTTTTTGGTGGGGGAGGGAGGGGTTAAGGTGAAGCTGAGGAGCGGGATGGATCATTTGCCAGTACTATTTATTTTGAGGCAACTATACTCAAGAATCTCCATGTGGTCTGTAGCTTTAGGGTTATGAAAGTAATTTTGAAAATGGGTACTGAGTGTGAATGATGCCCAAGTTTGCAGGAAACCTAAAACAATAGTACTGAAAGAGGGAGGCAGATTTCTTGTTTGTATCATAGTTTCATAGTTTCTAGGGTCGGAAGGGACCTGAGCAGATCATGTAGTCCGACCCCCTGCCATGGCAGGAAAGAGTACTGGGGTCAAAAGACCCTGGCAAGGTGATTGTCTAGCCTTGTCTTAAAGACCCCCAAGGTAGAGCCAGCATATTTATCTTATCTAATGACAAAGTTGTGTGCAGCTTTATAGTGCCGTTTCCCTGCCTAAAATAAAAACATTGAAAAAATATGGATATTGCTGATTTTATAGCAAACCACAGTAAATAGCAATTATTTTCCATCAACATTTTTAACACATAGGATAGGCTCTTAAAAAACCTTACTAAAATGTCCAAGGACACTCCTCCAGAGAGATAGATCACACATTTGAAAGAGCCACCCTGATACCATGTGAAGAACTGCTGCAGTACAGAAGAAAACCCCCCACAAATCGCACACCGCTGGTTCAATTAGACTTTAGATTGTAATCATAACAATGTTCACTCCAGGTGCCCAAAAGAGCTCATACAGATATCTAAACACCAAATAAAGAAGGAAGGAAGTCTACCCAGCAAAACAGACACAGTCATAATGTGAACAGCATCTCCTTTTTGATATTTTAATGCTTGGGACAGACATTACACATAAACCAGTATATGTGATCAGAAACTGGTTTAAATGTGTAACAGAACATAAGTTCAGTGCACATAAACTAGTTTCAAAATGGCTGAAACTGGTTTAAGATGAACCTGATCAAATGTAGTATATCAGACTTAACTGATTTGGTTCAAACCAGTTTATGAAATGTCTGTCCCAGACCCCCTCCTGGTTTAAGTTAAACCCAGATGCTTTGCAATAGTGGGCTAGGCTGTCTGCAGGAGCAGAGCAAAGTTGGCCCAACCCCTCTCCTTTCTAGCCAGTGCACTATCATAGCTCTGGCTGGCTGAGGGACTGCAGTGGCTGCCAGGCTTCCCCCTTCCTCCTCCCCTGGCTGCCCAAGCAGGGATCCCCCCTCCCTACCCTACTCAATGCTAGCTATTGCTGAGAGCTGTCTGTGTGGGTTTCCAATTTCACTAGAACAAAGGGCGGACAGCTACTGGTTTGCAAATGCAATGTACCCTGAAGATAAGAAAAGCTTGAAATTAATAAGATGTTTCTTTTGTAGGGTTTGATGGGCTGATAAACTTTTTTTTCTGACAAGCAATCTGCTGGCTGCAATCTGTCAGTCTTCCAGAGGGGACAGAGGAAGGTGTTAGAAATGACCTGGTTTACAGACTGTCTGAAGAAACAAGGAAAGGAAATGGAAAACTGAGTATCATCAAAAGATGCAGGGTCTAGCAACACTCCCTGCCCCTTGAGCAGCAAATGGGGCAAAGCCTGGTACTGCAGGCAGGATTGGGGTTTACACCCCAACCTAAGAAGAGCATTCTGCTGGGGCCTGGCCATGTCTCCCCTCAACTCAGCACTGTAAAAGGGAATGGAGGGCTGCTCTAGCACGCCTTAGTTTCTAGCCTGAGCCACTGAAGGCATGTGCCTTTCTGGAATGCCTATCCACCTCCAAATCAGTTCAAGCTTTTCAGGTTAGACTAACGTACAGAATCAATTCAGGCTCAGGCTTTTTTGATGTCTGTCCCTAGCCTAAGTGCCTGGAGCACAGAAGAGTAACTACCAGTCTTCACCTACAAAACACCACATTATGTAGTTTAATTGGTACAGGAAACACATAGGTTAGTGTATAGCATTTATTAAAGGCCCAGTGAAGCAAATGGTCTTTCTGCTTAATGAAAGGAGAGCTAATGTACACAAACTCTTGTTTAAAGTTGGAGTAGCTATTTAAAAATTAAACGAGAACTCCAGTCCTTTTACATGTAATTGCAGTCTCATTCTAGTGACATTTGTTCTGCCCTTCTCTCTGACACGTTCTACAGATAAAGTTAGAACTATAAGCAATTATTTGGCTTGCTTGCTTATGGTGTGGTCATCTTTGCAGGCTGATTTTCCCGCTCCACTCTGCTTACTGAGCTATCTAGAAATGCAAAGAAAGAAGCCAATGCAATTATGGAATATCACAGCTTCCACTCTGTTAAAGAGAGTCATTTATGCTAGCATTGCTCTAAGTGCACAGAAAATCTCTGCACGTGTACATTCCATTTAGCAATGTGATCAATTCAAAATGCTCCACTTCACAAGGCTGTTCTTAATGGTTCCATGGTGAAGATACATTTTAACTATTCATGTGGTGATGTAGGCTTTCATTTGATCTGAACATTGCTTACATATATAGGAATATCCCTATACAATACTCTAGGCAGGGATATTGAAAACATCTTTTAAAAAAGGTGCTAGAAACAAATAGGAGCTAATGTCCCCTAAAGCAATAGGAGGGGAGAGAAGAGTATTTAATGCCAAGCTGTAAACCTAGGTACTGATGGAGTAGATACCATCTTTGCCATTCTACCAGAGGCTTCCCACAACTCCAGAGAATAACTTAGTTTAGGCTTAGCACAAACAATTTCATCCTCATCCACTCTCCAATCCTACAATGCTCCAGGGCAACCTGTACCAAATAAGAGTCATAAAAGGGCATCATTGACATTCTGAACCTATGTATACCACATTACTTCCCCTGCCTCACACCTTTAAATGCATAGTGGGCAGACTAGAACCAGGAGAAAACCCACAAGTGGCAACCCCCTAAAACAAACTGCTCAGTCATCAAATATTAGCCCACAAAACCCTCCAGGAGAAAACAAATGGAGATATGCATTTCTATCAGTTTTTGATCACACATGACTATAACACTAGCAGTAACTGGCTGCAGTGCTTGAATGAAAATAAGTCATGAACAAATGGTTCTTTGAAGTTGAACATGAGCAAAACTGAGGTAGGACAAGGAATATAGTTTGTACTGTGTGCTATACTCCTCCATTCTCTCTAGCTGAAGCTTATTTGGTTGTAATCCTGGGTTTGACACACAGCTCTCACACAGATGTCCATACAGTGTGCTTTCTGCCATCTCCACTTGGCAAGGGGACACTCACCTAAGCCCTTTCTAAAAGATACTTAGGAGCCTAACTCCAATTTCAACCAAAGTTAGGAACCAATGCACCTTTCAAAACTGAGCTAAAGTGGTAATAGCAGTTCCTATTGGTAAATTCACTACAGTACAAATCACTGCCTCTGGGAAAGACACCAGGGCTAGGGACAGAAGTTACACATAAACCAATTTAAATCAGCAGAAACTGGTTTAAACCTATAACCTAACAGAAGTTCAGTGCACCTAAACCAGTTTCAAAATGGCTGAAACTGGTTTAAGATAAACCCGGTTGAATGTGGTATCAGATTTAACTGATTTGGGTCAATCTGGTTTATGAAACTTCTTGGTTGAAGTGCAGTTGCAGTCCCCCAGCATCCCAGAATGCTTTCCAGCCCTGTGCTGTGCTGTGTGCTCCAGCAGAGAAAGGCTGGAGTAGGGGGAGGGGGAGAAAGGAGGAACTGGGGTCTGGAGCCAGGGAGAGGAGTTAAACTTTACCTCCCCCAAGTACAAAGCTGTCCTGCCCTGCTAAAAACTTATTGTGGGCTGTGACTGTAGACTACAAATCCCAGAAGCACCTGAAAGCAGGAAGAAGAAGTGATGAGCAACCCTGCAGAGTCCTGCTGCTCTGATTGTGGACAGCAAATCCCAAAGACCTCGGGGGCAGCAGGAAGAGGAATCAAACACACAGCCCATTCCTGCTGTGTGCCAGAGAGCCATACTCTAGCACCCCCTGGCTTCTGGGCTGAGCCACTCCAGGCATGTGGCTGTATTTCCTGAATCAAAAGTGAATCTCTGTCCAGTTGTTTCTCAGCTTAATCTCTGCATCTTAGACTAACTTGCAAAGACTGAATTGATTTGACCTCAAGCTTTTTGACTGTGTATACTTAGCCCAGGAGCTGGAAATGTTCTTGGTATGGGTTGGGCCATTGGGATTGGCTTGGAGCTGTCCTGGCCAAGACACACTGTTACCAAAGGATAGATAGCATTGTAAACAACCAAAGATTTTTTCTTTTTTCCTTGAAATTCCCTGGGTATCATTTTATTGTAATTAATTGCACCAAACATAGTAAAGAGGTGAACAGATGATGATGATCACTAGAATGGTTTCTGCAGAAGCAGTGAGAAAAGGTAATGTTATAATCAAAAAACATTCATCATTTGGGGTTTCTTTAGCATCAGATGGAGGGGACAAAATGATAGAGGCTCTCCTTGAACACTCAATAAGAGATGGGAATATCATTCAAGACATGTCTACACTGCAGCAGCTGTATATTCCAGGAGACTCTTTCAAGCACATCTTACTTACCTGTTCTCACTTGAATGCCCCAGATGTAGATACACACTAGTGAAGATGCTCTCAACATACCTGAAAGCAGCCCAGAACCTTCATTAACATATTTCTGGGTATGGGTTGGGTTCATGCGGTTTGCTTGGAACTGTTCTGGCCAAGGTACACTACTACCGAAGTGTAGATATAAGTTTGAGAAGTCAGAGTACGCCAGCAGGGTAAGAAAATGGGAAAGATTAATAGGACAAAGTTCAAAACAGAATTTGAAACCTTAACAAGGTAATATTTTCTGCTGCAGACAATACACATTCTTTGAATCTCAGACTCAACGATGTTGTGAGTTACTGCACTGAAGCTATGGTATTTCTCATTGTGGTGCAAAGCATTTACACTTTTTTGTGGCCTTACCACATCAGAAGGATATAATGAACTGACAAGTGACCAAACTGTTCTTAAAAGTCTTACATGAAATGAGATGAGAAAGTCAACTTGAACTAATCTGCTTCAGTATGCTTTAGCAAATTCTAGTGATTCAAGCCAAAAGGGACACAAAGAACCTAAACTCAAAGGGCTCTCAACTTGTTGGCTCACAAAAATTTTCAACTATACATTCTCACGTGGCATGGTACTTTGACATGATATACTTTCTGAAGTTAACATAGTCAGTAAAATGCTTTAAGAAGTTGATGGGGATATCAAGTAAACTCTGTATCAGCTAAAAGTCTCAAAGGTTTTCCTTGGAAACAATAATTTGATATGGGATTCACAAGTATCCTGACTGATACTAAAGAACTGAACATTGTATTTGAGCTCAGTCAGTTAAGCTGATACATTCAATCAGATTTATCTCAAACCAGTTTTGGCCATTTTGAAAGTGGTTTATGTGGACTGAACTTCTGTTCTGTTACAGGTTTAAACCAGTTTCTGATCACTTAAACTGATCAGTTATGTGTAATATTTGTCCCTAGCCATAAAGATAGAGAACGCATTCTATAATGGCTTACCTTGATGGATTTTGCATCCATTTTTAGTTGAAAGTCAAACTGAAGAGCTTGTTGATCTGAAAGGTGCCACTCATGAGTTCACATTAATTGAAGCAAGAAAAGTGAAATTCACTAAAGGTGTTAACTAGCTGTTCCAAATCCATGTGCTTGATTTTCAATTTTTTTACAGTGTTCATACTGTGGTCATTAAAGAATGAGACTAGTTTAATTCACTTAGTACATGGGTGGGCAATTGTTTGGCTTGGAGTGCCATTTAGGGAGTTAGGGAACCAACGCCCATCACAGAGATGTGCAGGAAGTGGATCGTAGTTCTGTCCTAACCCCTGTCCAAGTTGTCACTATTCTGTGATCCTGGCCTTAGCCTCAGCCACCCATTCCACTCCCAGATGCCACTTCCTGCCCTCCCATGGCTCCAATCCAACAACCCAGCCCAGTGTAGAGCAGAGCCACTTAGGGAGTTTTGGTGAGCTGTTGGGGGTGGGAAGGAGTGGGTGGTTGGTGCTGACTCAATGTTCATTGTAGGGACATGCAGGCAGCAGATCATGACTCTTCCCCAGACCCCAAACCCATGCTGTCATCTCCCTGTGATCCTGCACTGTGATCCCAGACCCTCCCACCTATCCTGCTCCTTGACACTGCTCTCTGCCCACCTACAGACTCATCCCATCCACCCTGCCCATGCGGGTCCTGCCCTAGGGCAGTCGGTGCAGGGTGGATGGGGGGTGCAGGGTGGATGGGCTGGGTACCCAGGCAGCAGGGCCAGGTCTGGCCATGGCAGCGACACTGGCAGCTGGAAGAAGATAATGCTTCTAGGGCTGCTGGGAAACGAGTCCAGCCACTGTACCACCCCAGCCCTGCTACATGCTTGAGGATGGTGGGACTGGTTGCACATGCCACGGCCTGGACTGCCCCTGTGCCTGGGCTGGGTGGCATCAAGGGACCTGCTGCAGGCTGGACAAAATCCCTTGGTGAGCCAAATCTGGCCCTTGGGCGATATTTTGCCCACCCCTGGCTTAGTATCTTATTGAGAGTTCTGATGTAAATTTTGCCTAACCTAGAAAACAGGGCACTGGTTGCAGACACTGCAGAACTGTTTTTAAATATGTATATATATTTCAATCTGTTTTTAAAAGTAAGGTAAATATTAAATCCTGTCTTAGGTTGTTCCAAAAATGTTGTTTTAACAAAAAACAATTTCAGTTTGATGGTGTCCTTAGTAAATATGGCTATGAAAACATTCAATGTTTTCCTCATATTAATTCCAATATTACAGTTCTGTGCTTTACGGAATGGCACTTCCCTAATTGCAAGAAGAAACTGCACTGTGTTATCAGTGTACAGAACAACAGCAACAACAACTGTTGGGAGTCAGGCTGCAACAGTCTCATACAAAAAAAAAAGATTTTTTTTTGAAGAACCAGTTTTAAAATGCTATTTCATACAATTTCAATTTTACTAATAATTTCATTTCTCCAACAGGGAGCAGGTAAATAATAGAAAAGTAATGACTCCCAAGTAGGCAATTTGCTGGGTTTGAATCCAGGACCATAAGCAGTGGGGGAAAGCCCTCCATTACTTGAAATATCAGAGAAATATCATTAGTTGCTAGCACTAAACAGCTCATTGGTCTCTAGCAATATCAACCTCTCTAGGGAAATGCTGCATATTTTGCTAGTCTAACAAAGGTTTTAGGAAACAAACTAAATTCAGAATTTTTAGAAAATATTAGGACTATTCTTCATAAAAACAGTAACAAAGAAGCCTAAAAGGCAATTTAGAAGAACTGTGCACCACTCTTCGGGCAAGAATATATAGCTGAGTAGTGTGTAAGACTGCATAAGCTTCATCACTTCATCACACACGAGCCAAGCAGCAGCATCTGAAATCAGCATTTGAAATGCTCTTGAGAAATTTTTCACAATATTTTTTCTAAAGATTATATTACAATTAATTGGACAAATGTAAAGCAGCCAAACAAACAGTGAAAATAGAGAACATTATTTCAATACGAACAGCTGACACTCTGCTTGTATTTATTCTTGTACATGGTATTCAAATACATTTCTTATACCTAAACTGCATATTGTGATGGCAGGAGCTTTTATCCAAATCCACCTGAGATAATTCCACAATTGTTAGATATTTAGGAATCCATAAAATGCAGATTAGGGTGTTTGCCATGAATAATTTCTCAAAAAATAGTCTTTGACCTTTTGATGTTAACAAATTACTGTTCTGTCATGCACTTGCAATATGCAACAACATGGACAGCTATAAATGGACATTCAAGTCTAACTACCGGATGAACAAACAATCTGAACACTACAGAAAATGGGGAGAGATTATTTAAGATGGCAACTATTTTATATATTTAATTCATTAAAGGCAGCACCCATATAGCACAAATTGAAACTACTTTTTTACATCAGAGGGTCTCCTGTTTGCACTGTAATGGCAATTTGACACTCATTTTCTTGTTTGAAGTGTCAAATTATTAGTTACGTTAAAATCACGCAAATATTTTAAAACAATCTTTGTTAACAATCACATTTTCTAAGTTTCTAAAATTCATGTAAAAACCATTCTGATAGCAATTTCATTTCAGTGAAATTGAAATTTCATTGAAATGAACATTCACGAGAATGTTGCAATGGAAAACTTTGACCTTTGATGCAGCACTGCACATTACAGGAGTATTCTGCTCGTAGAAGTACTTCCTATTATTAAACTTTTGATGCATTTCAAGGTAACAATAATGAATACAATGGAAAAAACCCTACATGTGGAGAATGACATTTTGTAATCCCATCTAGTCTCTGTGTAATTAGATCACAATGTAATAGTTTTGTTTATAAAATGTCATGCACAGCAGTCACTGGGATTCTGAACAAAATAATTAACCATTCCAACCAAAGTGTTCTTTGAAAAGCCAATGATATTTATTTTAGTAACTTAATCCAACTTAAAAATATTAAGCATGTAGTATTTACTGCTGCTAATTTCATACACTTGAAGAGTATTCTGGAACAGAGGACCCCATGTCCAACTGCTATGGACTGTGCGTTAGATGGCTCCCTATCATGTTGTAAATGGAAAAATTGGAGAAAGATAAGATTTGCTTCAAGCTGATAAAAAGAAAATTTTGCAACTCTCTCAGGATGAGCATATTGACTCATTCTGTTCTGTTCTAAGTTAGCCCAGGAGCTTGGAAACAAATATTAATAAACACAGAAAAGCAAGTTCATATTCGGAAACACACCCGCCTTATTTTTCCTTTATTTTCTTCCATTTTAATTAATAAGAACATTTACATAAAAACTGAATCTTTGGGGACTTTCTTCAGTTCATATGTTCCTTCTTAAGTTATAACCTCTTACAATGTGCTAATTTCCACAGCAACCAGTTGCAATGTCACAAACAGGATAAGAACTGTGGCAGAGAGGATTAACTGAAATCTCAGAAACAAATGCCTTGTTTTCATGCAAATTTGGCTGGTATTAAGATAAGGAAAATATGTGCAGAGAAAACTGGTCTCATTTTATAACAGTAATAATTTTACTTTACTTCATGGCCACAGATTGTTTCTGCTTTGGAAAATGTTGATTTGCCTAAACCTAAACCTTTTGACACACTTTTATCCAAGGGTTTTCAGTTCTGAGATGGACCTTGCAGTTAAACTTGCATGTAAATCCAATATGGCTACATAACAGCTATGCAGCTAAGCAATGGTAAAGTAGGTAAAAAATGAAAAATAAAATTTAGATTTGATTGTTAGATGGACATCGAACTCATAAGAGAGCTTTTTGGGCTGATTTCCATTTTAAGGAAAACTGAAACTATCATTCTAAAAAACTGACTGACTGGAACATTGTATGGTTCAGCGTCTTTGCTGTATTCATAGTGAGAAGTAGTACCAGGCTTGCCAATTAAAAAAAAATACCAGCAACATACAAATTTCTTACAGATGTCAACATTTTTGCTTAGTAACAGCTTTGCATCAGCCAAAAGCAAAATCCGAGCGGTTGCAAAGCTTTCTCTCATGTGTGGATGACCTCTACCTGACTCAAGAAGTCTGTGGGCCAATGAGAGGCAAAGCACTGCTCGACCTAGTACTGGCTACGGGGGACGACCTAATCGGTGACCCAGTGATCGATGGGAAGCTAGGTGACAGCGACCATGAGTTGATCACCTTCACCATCCACCATAAAGCTGGCAAGTCAGTAAGCAACACAGAAGTCCTTGACTTCAGAAAAGCCGACTTTGACAAGCTCAAGAAGCTAGTCGGTCAGGCCCTCAGGGACCATGACCCCAGGGTGATGGGAGTTCAAGAAGAGTGGTTACTCCTCAAGGAAGCGATCCTCAATGCACAAGCTAAATCTATTCCAACACAGAGGAAAGGCAGCAAGAAGGCACAGCAGCCCCCCTGGCTCTCCAGGGACCTAGCGGACCTCCTGTGGCTTAAAACGAAAGCTTACAAAGGATGGAGGATGGGATTCACCTCCAAGGAGGATTACTCCGTGCAGGTCCGGTCCTGCAGGGAGCAAACCAGGAAAGCCAAGGCTGCAACTGAACTCCAACTAGCTTCAGGCATCAAGGACAACAAAAAGTCCTTTTTCAGATATGTGGAGAGCCGGAGGAAAAGCAAGGGCAACCTTGGACCCCTGCTAAACCAGATGGGGCAACTGACAACTGACGCCCAGGAAAAAGCCAACCTATTAAATAGGTACTTTGTGTCAGTCTTTCATCAGTCCTATGGGACGCCCATGCCTGCTATGGGACAGGGAGATCTGGGTGATGGGGATCCCCTACCTTCCATAAATGCTGACCTCGTAAAGGAACAACTTGAGAAGCTGGATACCTTCAAGTCAGCTGGCCCTGACAATCTGCACCCCAGGGTACTCAAGGAGCTGGCGAGCGTCATAGCCCAGCCCCTGGCATGGATCGTTGAAAACTCCTGGCGCTCTGGTGTAGTGCCCAAAGACTGGAAGAAGGCCAATGTGGTGCCGATCTTCAAGAAAGGGAGGAGAGTGGATCCGGCTAACTACGGGCCCATTAGCCTGACTTCTCTCCTGGGGAAGATCCTAGAAAAGTTTATTAAGGAGGCCATCCTTGATGGACTGGCCCAGGCTAACATTCTAAGGGATAGCCAGCACGGGTTTGTTGCGGGTAGGTCTTGTTTGACCAATCTCATTTCCTTCTACGACCAGGTGACCTATCACCTGGACAAGGGAGAAGAGATTGATGTCATATATCTTGACTTCAAAAAAGCTTTTGATCTGGTATCCCATGAGCACCTCTTGGCCAAACTGGCCAGTTGTGGCCTTCGCTCCACCATGATCTGCTGGCTGGGAAATTGGCTCCGTGGTCGGACCCAGAGGGTTGTGATTGATGGCAGTCACTCATCGTGGTGCCCTGTGACCAGTGGAGTCCCTCAAGGCTCTGTCCTGGGACCCATACTGTTCAACATCTTCATTAACGATGTGGACATTGAAGTCAGGAGTGGACTGGCCAAGTTCGCCGATGACACCAAACTTTGGGGCAAAGCATGCACGCCAGAAGATAGGCGGGTGATCCAGGCTGACCTGGACAAGCTCAGCAAATGGGCAGACGGGAACCTCACGGTGTTTAACACCAAAAAATGCAAGGTTCTCCACCTTGGGAGGAAAAACCTGCAACTTCCTTATAGGCTCGGCAGTGCTACGTTGGTTAGCACTACAGAAGAAAGAGACTTGGGGGTCATCATTGACCACAAGATGAACATGAGCCTGCAGTGCGATGCTGCGGCTAATAAAGCGACCAAAACGCTTGCTTGCATCCATAGACGCTTCTCGAGCAAATCCCAGGACGTCATTCTCCCCTTGTACTCGGCCTTGGTGAGGCCGCAGCTGGAGTACTGCGTCCAGTTTTGGGCTCCACAATTCAAAAAGGATGTGGAGAAGCTTGAGAGAGTCCAGAGGAGAGCCACACACATGATCAGAGGTCAGGAAAACAGATCTTACGATGACAGGCTGAGAGCCATGGGACTCTTTAGCCTGGAAAAGCGCAGGCTCAGGGGTGATCTGATGGCCACCTATAAGTTTATCAGGGGTGACCACCAGGATCTGGGGGAACGTTTGTTCACCGGAGCGCCCCAAGGGATGACGAGGTGGAATGGTCACAAACTCCTGCAAAACCGTTTCAGGCTGGACATAAGGAAGAATTTCTTTACTGTCCGAGCCCCCAAGGTCTGGAACAGTCTGCCAGCGGAGGTGGTTCAAGCACCTACACTGAACACCTTCAAGAGTAAATTGGATGCTTATCTTGCTGGGATCCTATGACCCCAGCTGACTTCCTGCCCTTTGGGCAGGGGGCTGGACTCGATGATCTCCCGAGGTCCCTTCCAGCCCTAATGTCTATGAAATCTATGAACTCTATGAAAAGTATTCAATAAATCAGTGTAAACATCAGAATATCATTTCATTTCCTGAAGGTGTCAATATTGATATTTCGGGGTGTGAAACACTAAGGGGTCCATTTTTCAGAGTGAGTGCTCAGTACCTTGTAAATGTCTTCGGTAATTATAGGAAAAATGGAGTTACCAAAAATCAGATGTAGGCAACAGTGTAAAAACCTCCTGAAATGCAATTTTTAAATGCAAAATGAAAATCCTTTTTTAACTTAATATCCTACCTGGATGTTGCAGGGAAAGGTGGAACAATTTTAGTGAAGTTGGATATTATTTATGCAGAAGTGAAGTTGGCATTATGTTGCCATTTGTAATATAAAACAAAATCTTTGTGGAATGAGTATTTTTAAAACTGTGAAGTGTCTACTGCATGTTTTTGACACCTAGTTTGATTTAGTAAGGCACAGGTTTTGATGAACTGGTGCTGTCTTATTAGTGCCAATGGGCTAAAGGTGGCATGGTATATGTAAATACATACATAAATAAATAAATAACAATGTAAAAGGATGTACTACATTGAACTTATTGGTAGGGATATCTATCAATGTGAATGGAGTGAAATTACCAGGGTGTATCTTTATGTCTCAGTTTCCCCTAACCCACATATCCATATAAATTTAGTGGACATGTTCTAAAAACAAGGATCATTTGAATGGATCACAACTTAACAATTTTAATGAATATTTTATAAACTTTTAAATTAAACACAAAAATTCCAGAATAACTGAATTAGCTCTTAAATCTTTGTTTCCTCATTATGGTCCAAATCTTAAGGTTTTACTTAACTTCCCACCCCCCCTTTTTTTAACTAGAAGCTTTGTCATACATCATCGGTCAATATAAATACAATTTGTTCTCCATACAGTTTGGATTCTGACTGAAAAAAATCTGCTAGATCTGCACAATACAAGGTAAGTGTTTTACAGAATATCATTTTACTCTTGCTTTCATAAATTATTCTTACAGTAGCTGGAAGTATATGCAAATTTTTGTCCAAATTGGATTTTTCTTGCATCTCTTCTCCAGTGCAAAAGTGATTGAAGAACTAGAGTAGGACTGAGCTATCACATTGGAAAGATTTAAATTAGTCTTTACATTTGATACTAGATGTTTATGGGCCTTAAAAATTTACATTCCATTTTTGCTGTGGATTAGGACGAGGTAGGGTTCAGACAGGTTCATATATATATGTTATCTATTACCTAAAAGTTTTCATAAGTGGAAGGTAGACCATATGATCAGAGCTCCATAGGATATTATGTGTTAATTACTATGTACTATGTTGTTCATACCAGTTCATTCATATAAGTAAGCATCTCATGCAACAGGAAGTTTCACCCTTTACACTCACATGAAGCCACGCTCTCAGGCATCTGCCATCTGAATTGGGGTAACGAGGGCTGGAAGCATCCCTGTAATCTACAGGACTATATGAGATTTGAAGCACAAGGGCTGGGTTAACTAAACATGAAAGTGCCTGTTTATGACCTGCCTCTTGAGCACAGTTGGGATTTCTCAGGGAAGTATTTAATTAATTTATAGGAGTGGCCAGTAGTAACATCCATGAGTCCTTTGGCGTGTTATCTGTCCCTGCTCATTTTCCTATCTTTTCCTGGAGTAAAAGGGTACTTGCTTCTTTGTAACTAGAATTTGTCACTTAAATGTGCGTTAGTTTACTTACTCAGCCACAAAGTGGGAGCACCTGGTATATAGCATCAGATGGGTCACTCCGTATTAAAGAGGAGGTATGACACGTGGGAACCATGGCTCCCCTCTAGTGGGGCTCCAAATATATTCAGATCTCATTGGGTACTCAGACCTGAAGTTGGGAATCAGAATTAGATTGTTGACCAAGATTGTGGAGGAAACATAATATTGCATGAAATGTGTGCACAGGGCTTAGCTGAATAGTTTGACCTATGATTCAAACTTTTAAGAGACTTTTCTACAATAAGACAGAGTGGAACTTCACATTTTAAGTGTTTCATCATAAACTGAAAAGACTAAATTTGCAAAGCAAGTAAAATAGTTAACGTTTGCTTGGAGGTACTCAAAATAGACACTAGCGTAGTTACCAATTAACATTTAGATTGCCTGTACAAAGGGATGCCATAAATTCCCACACCTACAGTACAATAATTCCCTCTAATATCTACTTGTGCGGCTGCCAAACACCAGCTCTTAGCTTTGTGCCATTTCAGGGGACATCTGTACACTCTTTCATCTCCTGAACAGTATCTGTGTACTGTGTGCATGGAAGTCTGTGCCCAAGATATTTCTCTTTTTTTCCAACTAAATTTGAGTTCATTTCCCTATGCACCATATCTTAAGCAATAAACAGGGACAGCCACAGCATTTCTGCACTTATTCAAAATGAAGATATCAATTAATTGCATTGAATAAATTCAATGCTCTTAGGGGCAAGGCATAATTTTCTTTGCTTCTATCATTGTTTTACTTCTGTAGTAATGAATCTAATAAATTTAAGCCTGTGTCTACAACAGAAACAGAATTTCGCTTCTCTCAAACCCAGTGCTTTGAGCACTGTAGGGCTGGGAGAAGTGGTGACAGGTTTGAAAAGTTTTTTCTCCACAATTTCGTTTTCTACCTGAAAGATGTCAGGTTTTTAGAAATATGACCACATTTTTCCATGAAAAATGCAAGTTTTAATTGCATCAGCATTATCATGTCTTCATCAATGGCCGGATTGAGGAAATTATAGAGGCTAGAGCATTCACCCAGAGCTGAAGGCAAAGGAGACAAACAATGAGAGGACAAGGAACAGAACGAGAAATCAAAAGGTGACAAAAAAGGAATCTTAAATCCTGCAAATCTTACCTCAGTCTGACCTTCCTTTATTGACAGCCCCAGAACAGAGCATCCCAACCCCCATGAGTGCTGGTTTCAGAGACAAAATATCACCAGTAAACTACAGCAAAGTATCAGAGTACTTGGTGCATAGCAGGTGTGACTGGTAAGGTTTGTGTGAAAGACACCATTGATGTGCGGTGGAGGGGCAGAGCGGAAGGGGAGAGAGGTGGCAGCATGGCCAGCACCGATGGTGTAAAATACAACTGCCCCCTCTTTGCCCCCTCATTGCAGCCAGTGCTTGCCCACCTTGAAAACCCCTGATTATGGTCTCCAGTGGCAATCGGCAGTGAGAAAAGCAGCAGCTGCTGGGGGGGAGGTTAAGGGGGGTACTGTGTTAACTTGTTAGCTGCTGGCTGTGTCACCATCTCCCCACACAGCAGCAGCAGCAGCAGCTATTCCCAACAGCAGGACAGTACTAGCAAAGGCTCACTCCTGCCCCCCATTTCCTGGGCCCACAACCTTGTGTCCGATGCTACCAGCCCTGCCCGCACCCCACGTGCCTGCACTGGCATTAAGACAAGTCCAGATTCCCCAGGAGGCCTCCATCCTGGTGCTCCCTCTCGGTCAGTCCCCGGGGTTTGTGCACCACTCGTCCACCCCTAGTTACACTACTGGAGTGCAGTGCTGCATCTTATCTTAAGTTCCTGCCCAGGGAAGGTAAGTGATCCCGAGCTGCCTGTGTCTTTGGTTTGCTGAGCGTTTGCTTGGTGGGCTGTGTGTGCTTTGGGTGTGTGCTCTGAGAAGCTGGGAGTGTTGCTGGCTGAGGGGCTCCTGATTACTGAGCGATTGCTGCCTGGGCCTGACAGAACCCCTAACTGGGGGGCAGAGCCAGTCCAGGCTCAGCAGGGTATACATAGGAGACTCTCTGAGTCACCAAGAGTCAGGCTGTTGATGAAGACATTGAACCAAACCAGCCCCAGGACTGACCCCTGGGACACTCGACTTAAAACCGGCTGCCAACTAGACATCAAACCATTGATTACTCCCTTTGAACCTGGTGATCCAGCCAGTTTTCTTTTCACCCATACTTCCTTAATACATATGTAGTATGTACATATAGAACTGCAAGGTTCTGACTCCTTTACTTACTCTCTCGGAGAGGAGCTGATGATGGAACAGAAGGGTTCAAAGGAGTCAGAAACAAGACAGGCATACAAAGTTAAATGAAACAGGGCAACAAATTTACAAATGCTAAAAGCACAGGCTCCAAATCTTCTGAAAAGGGAGACATCCTTCGAGGACTTGATGCACACATTCTTTTTTTGCTGAATGGCAATTTTTAACCAAGAAGCTTCCAGCGAGTCTTTTCACTCCCCCACCGTTTCAAACACTGTATTGTTTACTCCTTGTATAAAGTAAATTCTACCAAGACTGTGAAAATAAACACTTTGTGCTTGACTAAATCCCTTACCAACAACAGCACTTTAAAAAATGACTGCTGCTGCTCTTATATTGCAAGACTAAATTCTCTTTGTCTCTTAAAATGCAGAATAGTTGCATGCCACAATAGGTGGGGAGAAAGTTAACATCCTCTTTCCTCCCTCCCGGCCATTTTCATTTTTCATTTCATTTCCATGTTTTGGGGGTTTTTTTACAAGAAACAAGCTGATTCCCTCCAATGCAGGATGTTTTGTTTATTCTGAGAAGACATACAGATAAGTTAAAGAAAAAATAATCTCTGAAAGTAATTTGATAGTAGACAGCTAAGGGAATGATTTCAAATTGTCATGAGAAGATCTGAAAAAAATTAAAATGGGATAGTCCTAACTATTTTCTGTGCAACCACTATAAAGAATGAGAAACTCAGAGTAATTTAATATCTTTGCATTTCAAATCATCTTTGTTCTGCTTGCCATAATGTTGTATCATACAGTATAATGGGTCGATTTAATACTTCAGTTTCTTCAGTTGAAGCGTATAGGGATATTGGACATGCCTGTAACATTAAAAGCAGGAGATAAAATCTGGCCATGTTTGAGGTCCACAGGAGTTTTGCCACCGAGTACCATGGCACTGAGTGTCCAGTTGATATGCCTAAAATTTTATGGCGCAAGGATGTGAATGCTACACAGCTAGATCTCCCACTTCCACATCAGCAGGAGGAAACCACTTCCTGAGGTCCCAAAGACATGCTTCAGGATACAGACATGAAGGGAAGAACGTCACAGAAATATGTACTCTGCTATTAGCAGGTAGAAGACTTATTTGGGGGCAAAGGGGAAAAGAAGATACCTTTCTTGAAGGGGAGTAGGAAAGTCTTAGAATCTGCGTACCAATGTTTTATATTTTTCACTACTAGACACTACCTCTCCATGCTTTTTGTGCATCTGAAGGAGGCCACTGATAGAAGCGTAAGAGAGAAGTGTGGAAGTACATGAGCCAAAGGAATGAGTTAGAATTTT
Organism: Crocodylus siamensis; assembly: GCF_052110815.1. Taxonomy (NCBI): domain Eukaryota; kingdom Metazoa; phylum Chordata; order Crocodylia; family Crocodylidae; genus Crocodylus; species Crocodylus siamensis. Next base: position 20,705,688 of record NC_143403.1, read on the forward strand.
ATTGCATCATTTATACTCCTCATAGGAATAGAGTTTTCTATCTGCTGTAACTACAACCTAACAGTCTCTACTTCTATTCCATGAAGATGGGGTTACAAACCCCTAGCAAGAAATTGGCTGCATCTTGGGAACTGATTCCAGTTCTGCTCACCTTGATGTAAACTCCACTGATTTCCCTGGACTCACTTATCATTTACTGATGTGAGCAAGATAAGAATCTCACCTTCTGATCTCAGTGAGGTTTGGCTACAGTTCAGAGCCATATTTTCTGAAACATTTGTTTATTCATTTTTGCCAACGAGTATATCAGCTTTTACAACAAATAGTTATTGTAACTAATTTGTGTTTACATGAATAATGATGAACGAGGAGAATGCTGGAATACATTTCACATATGGAGAAGACCAGAAGCACAGTAGCAGCTGTCTACATGTTGTAATAAATTCACTGCTGTTTATTCACTGGATCCACACTTCTTTCTTTTCTGATAATAAACGGTCTAATGGAACCTCATACATTTCCCATCAGCTTGCATCATTACGTTAGTGAATTATTGAACAGAAAAACCACATTCACATGACAACAAGGAGTAAACAAAGTAACTCGTCAAGATGTGTTAATATATCTTCGTACTCATTGATACGCTAGCTAGCTAAAAGAGTTTGCTATTTCCCCCATAACTACACCTATAAACTATAATCAGCCCACTCTCATACATGGACACAGCCAACACCCTACATCCTCATCAGACTTGTCAAGAATGTGTGTGATAAACTCTGCTCACAGTTTTGAGTTTGGTTGTTGCAATCCATGGTACACAGTTCAATTTTGACCTCTGCAGTACACTTATGCATATTTTAAATCAAAATTTCATAATTTGTTTAATATAAAATAGGAACAGATGCAGAACTGGAAAAATACTTTATCCTGTAATCCTCAATGTACACATATATTCAAAGTATACACATAGCAGAACACAAAGAATTTTAATTAAACACAGTTAAATTTATTTAGCACAGGAAGAGCAGGGTTGGGGGGTTTTTGGTAGTCAACAAATAATATATGCAGCACATACTCTAGACTTCCAGCAGATAAAGCAGAAAATAGCTTCAAGTTATACACATTAAAAACAATTAAACTGTATGAACAATATGCAGTGCTTCTCTAAAGCACTTTAGGAAATAACTCTATTATCAAGCCTCCTGTCTTTGACACTATAATTCAAGCGGTAAAATTCTAGCCTTATAGTTCAGGTCAAAAAGTAACAAATCAAGCTGATAGAAAGCAAGGTGATGGAATTCTTACACAATTTTATGATGCAGATGGACAAAAATATTAAGTAATACAAAATATAGTATATCTGTTTTACCTTGGTTCATGTAAATGTCTGATCTTATTGCTGTCAACATTCCCCACAACATACGGCATTTTCACTGATTTGAAGTAATCAGCAGTTTTGCCCATCCACATTTTCATGCATGTCAGTGAATAAGACATCATCAACTATTTACTATTCATGGTAAATAAGTATGCATGAAACAAAACAGAACATTCATTAAGGAACAGGCACAACTAAACTATCCTATAAAGTGAATTATATTGTGCAAAGTCAGGAAGAACAGGCATGGCCTTTAAAAGCAGACGCTAGTTAATGACACGTTGGAGGTACTTTTATATTTTGCAGGATAACTATGGAGTCAACACAACAGGATTTGCATTTAGATATTGAATTTTTGCCATGGTTTAAAAAAAAAGAAAAGTAGTTTGAGAAGAAGTGAGAAATCAAGTGAGTCATCTCTGTCAAAAATGTGATAGTAATACTGCAGCCTTTCAAAAGCCAGGCTGAAGAGGATATTGAATTGGAAATTAAGATATTAAAATTATTACAACTTCCTTGCCTCTACCCCACCCCACCTCAATTGCTTGATCCATTCATCAAAAGAGAACTTTTGAAATTACCAGAAAAAGGGACTGGAAGGGACCCCTTGCATCACTAATTCTTGTTGCCTGCTGTCAAAGGCAACTCAGTCGTATCTTACTGAACTCCATTTTAAAACCAGTGAGTTCTCTTGCTCCCATTACTGCTGTAAAGGAGCTGTGCAAAACCTCACTTGTTAGCAACCTCCTTCCAATTTATGTCTCACATTAATTCATGGCCAGTTTATAGCAATTTGTTTTCTCCAACACTATCCTTTAGCTTAAATCAGGGATTGACAATTTATGGCTTAGAGAGTGATGGCTTCAATGGTTTGGAGGCTGGGGGCCTTTGCCTGCACTGTCCTGCAGCTGAACAGCTGGGGCTTTGGTGGCAGGGAGGGCTTTGCCCATGCCACAGGGAGAAGCAGCGGCAGTGTCCTGGTACCAGTGCTGTCATTCCAGACTACTACCAGGAAACTTTGCCAAACCTGGCTGAAATAGTTGTTTCCTTCCCTGGTACTTAGTCCCTACCTCCCAGATGCATTTACAGAAAGCAATCAGCTCTCTTTCATTTTCCAGGGCTAAACAAGCCCAAATCCTTTAGACTGCGCTGACATGGCAAACTCCAGAGAGGCATCCTCAAATATACAGCACTACTCTGGCTGGGCTGCCTCTTAAATTTGAAGCAGAATGACAGTGCCAGTTATTTCATCTTTGTGCTAGAAGACAGCCCAGGAGACTGCACAGATGTGTCTGTACTGCGTCTGGTTTCAGAGGCAGCTTGTCTGAAGTAGCACAGTGTATGAAAGGATGCCACACTACACAGTAAACTTTACTACGTTGCAGACTTGCCTTCAGTTTTCTCTCATAACATAGGTTTTTCATGCCCCTATTAATTCTACCAGTATTTTTCTGAAACCTCTTGTTATTTGTATTCATCCTTCTCGAACATGGATGGCCAGATTTGTACACAATATACCAAAGGAAGCCTTGCCACTGCTTGCTACAATTCTTTAATTATGCCATTGACTTCAGTGGTGTTAACTCTGGATTTAAACCATCTCTGACTGAGGCCTATAGAAATCAGATCTGAAAATATCAAGAGTGAAATCAACCCTTCCTGTCTCTCTCCCTGCTGGATATCTTCCCTGATACACCCATAATTGCTTTTGCCGGTAACGCAGCCTCATTGTATGGGTGGCTTGAAGCCATCCTGTGCTTGACCATACTCCTAGGTCTTTCTTCTCCCTGTAGCTGTAACTGCCATCCTCAAGGTCATCCTATTCTGCATATATATTTCAAACTTTCTCCATGCTGATGAGGCCTCTGTTGTCTCAGTAGTGTCACCAATTTCATTAGCACACTTCTACTTTTGTGCAAAGGTCATTAATACAAGGAAGATCTGCCCCTTACACCAAAGACTGAGAAACTCTACCCAGGGAGCATGTCTTCAGATTTATTGTGAGCCTTTCCCTTCACACTTTCCTTTACCTGATTTACCATCCACTGTAATACCTTATCTTGGTCTGCCAGGATTGAGGGCAGGCAGGATTCTTCGAAGTGTTGCAGAGCTGTTTTGTAGAATGGCCCCTCAAGTATCTCATGCAAATAAAAGCTCTCAAGTAAATAATAAAATACACTCTTCTAACTTCACATTTTAGACAGTCTCATGAATTCTTTCTTCAGCTCAAGTGAGAAACTAAACCAATTGCTTATATGAAAGAGTCCAAAGTGAAACCCTGGCACCATGAACACCTATGGGGGATTTGACATTGACTTCAATAGGGTCTGGCTTTCACCTTTGAAGTCAGTGGCATTAAAGCACTGTAAAACTGGTGGAAAAAGAGAAAAAAACCCCAGCCTTAATATTAATTGATATTTAAAAGTATTCAGTAATTCTTAAAATTCTAGATTTATGTGCAGCATTTACATCCCTCAATGATACTTCAATGAATTTCCTGCATTTAAAATTGCAAAGGAAAAATTATTTGGTAATTTGAATTCTAGTTTATACAATTCATTCTAGTTCAACTACAATGCATTTGGCTACAATACCAATAACTGCTGTAGGAATTGCTATAGGTAGCATAGTAGTGTTCCCTGCAGTGTTGATTCAGCATTAGAAAAAAAAATACAGCTTTATTATTTAAAAACAGTTCCAGCATCTTGAATCCTGACTGTCTGACAAAATAATTTAAGAACATGGTGGTGTACTTGGGGAAACTGATGATTCTTAAACCATTTCTTTCCCTACACTGATTAATGCATTATATAAGTAATTCAATCTACATGTGTCATTCTTTTCTTCATTATAGCTTTTCTACATTTTCAGAGACAAAATACTTGTCGCCGTATTTGATGGAAGATAAATCTTTGACAGAATATTTTAAGGTAGGATAAACAAAGCACTGAAGCGGATTGAAAACCCAGGAGAGAGTAACCAATGTTACCATTTCCAGATGCTGAGCAAACCATTCCAGAGTGGCAGTGTCTTCCCACAAACCGCAGATTCACATACCTGATCTATCACTGTTTTGAATCTTGTTACACAATCTGTGGGTTATTGCCCTAGGCTTTCCATTTTCCTGAAACAAGTCTCCTATCCTCTGGTGGCTGGGTGACCAAAAGTTTCAAAGCAAATTACGAATGTTAAATGACATAATTTGTCTCTATATTCATTATATACAAGCCTTAAGATAGTAATTCAAATGAAAGATGATGTTTCAAATTACATACGTACCTGCTTCTAGCACTTATTGAGTGTTAAGCAAATCAATATCTGATTGCATTCTAATAAAGAAGAGATAAAACAGAGTATGTTAGGTTCTTAAAACAGCTTTTACAAAGCAGGACCAAAGTTTAGGTTAATGACATCAGTGCACTGCTAATGCAAATATTTTAGAATGTACACACCTCCTTCGTGAGCTGTTCTAGTTCCCTGGAAGTTAATTTTTTTCAGTCTTGCTATGGAACTTCAAGTACTCAGTATAGTAAACCTTGCTAACAGAAGAACAGGCTATCTAGAGCGATCCAGTTCAGCAGCCCCTGAGCTCTGGGGGTCCTTGATCCTTTCCTCCACAGCAGCACCCCCTGGGGCAACCTGGGCAAGGTGCTAGCTGCAGTGGGTGCTGCCCCAGGTCGAAGGCAGCACACAGTCCAATCCAACTCTTCCCCAAGCCCGAGCCCGCTCCCTGGAAGCCCAGCAGGTGCTGCCTCTCAGCTGTGGCAGCACTCGCACAGCTAGCACCCTGCCCAGGTAGCCCTGGGTGGGGAGGCACTGCCACAGAGGGATGGATTGGGTCCCCCACAGCTCAGAGGCTGCACAGCCTGGCAGCACCTCATGCGGGCAGGCTCTGCCAAAAAAAAAAGAAAAGAAAAAAAGCAGCAAGGGGCCTGATTCAATATTTTTTGGGGAGCCTGCCTGCATCTCCTGTGGCCAGAGGCTGAGCTGCCGGCAGGCCATAAGCTGCAGGGGTCCCCAGTTCCTTCCCTCTGCAGTGGTGGTGCCCCCCTGAGGTTGCTCTAGGTAAGCAGCTAGCAGGCGGGAGCTGCCCCAGCTCGGAGCCAGCACCCAGCCCAATCACACTGTTCCCTGAGCTGGGGCAGCACCCTCCCACTAGTCACCCACCCAGGCGGCCCAGAGGATGCTACCACCCTGGATGGAAGGACTGGCCCCCCCCTGCAGCTCAGGGGCCACTTGGCCTGCCAGCAGCTTGCTCCCAGACCATGGGAAATGCAGGCAGGCTCTGTGAAAAAAGGACTGGGCCCCTTGCTGTAAAGGTGATGAAAACCCTTAACTTGAAACGGTGGGTTTTTATTCATCACAATAAAAACCCCCACCATTTCAATTTAGGGGACAAAACCCCTGTTATGTGTACAAGTGCCCTTAGAGACCAACTAAGACAACTGCCTCTTTGTAGGAAAATACAAAGTGGAACTCATCTTGAGAAAATAGAACTTACACACAAAGATAAATGGCTTGCTGACCCAGTTAGTCTCTAAGGGCATGTACACATGCACTAAGTCAGCTTAAGACAAGGTGACTTAACTACATTAACTTCATTTAAGCCACGTTGGAGTGTAAAGCTCCCTGACATGGTGGCAGCCATCTTGTGAGCAAAGGTGACTCTACTGTGACTCAAGTTAGTATACCTAGGAAGTATATTATCTTGCGCCGCATTTAAGCCAACTTTGCTTCACGTGTGTGTAGATCCTAACAGTGACGTTGACTTTAAAAAGTTAAGTCAGCGTAGGTATCAGAGTTAGTACATGTATACATATCCAGTGGTGCCAACCTGGCCTACCTTCTGAAAGGCAAATAATAATAAAAAAAAGGTACCAGCTACCCAAAAGTAAAGCTTAATTTATCATTATTTAATGATCGAGTCTAAGTCTCTATGCTCTAGTTTCCTGTACTAACTATTTCCCAGTCACTTTCTCCTTGACCTGTGTAGGTGTGGTTACAAAAGAACTAGGGATGGATTATTGCCTCAGATGCATGAAGGTTTAGCCAAGCTTCAGTTAGGACAAGTGCAAAGTCCTGCTCTTAGGATGGAAGAATCCCATGCACTGCTACAGGCTGGGGGCTAATTCAACTCTGCAAAAATGAACCTGGGGGTTACAGTGGACAATAAGCTAAATATAAGCCAACAGCTTGTCCTTGTTGCCAAGAAGGCTAATGGCATAGTGGGCTGTGTTGGTAGGTGTGTTGCCAGTGGGGTAAGGGAAGTGATTATTCCCTTATATTCGGCTCTGGTGAGGTCACGTGGAGTACTGTGTCCAATTTTAAGCCTCCCACTACAGAAATAATATGGATAAACTGGAGAGAGTCCAGCAGAGAGCAATGAAAATGGTGAGGGGGCTGGGGGACATGACTTATGAGAAGAGGCTGAGGGAACTGGGCTTATTTAGTCTAGAGAAGAGAAGACAGAAGGGATTTAATAGCAGCCTTCAACTACTTGAAGGGTAGTTCAAAAGAGGATGGAGCTAGACTGTTCTCAGTGGTGGCCAATGCCAGAACAAGGAGCAATGGTTGCAGCAAGGCAAGTTTAGGTTAGATATTAGGATGAATTTTCTTACAGGGTAGTAAAGCACTGGAACAGGTTACCCAGAGAGGTTATGGACTCTCCATCCTTGGAGGTTTTTAAGATCTGGCTAGACAAAGCCTTGGCTGGGATGAGCTAGTTGGGGCTGGTCTTGCTTTGAGGAGGGGACTGGATTAGATGACATCCTGAGGTCCCTTCCAACCCTCATTTTCTATGATTCTATGATTCTAGGTTTAGCTATTAAAGCAGGCTGGAATTTTCTCATTATAAACCTTTTTGATGAAAAATGCTGCATGTCAGAACTGAAAATTTTCAAAAAGTGAACTAATTGATGAAATATTATTTAAAAATTTGGAAGTAAGGATGTCCAGAATTCAACCTTTCTATTTTTATTTGGAACTGATTTTTAAATACAGTGCCTACTAGGAACAGATTCTTCTAATTTCATCAACGTGAAAAGTTAGACTGACTTCTAACAGGTTTTATTCTTTAAATTTTTCATTGCTAGAAATTTCACATTTTTAGAATTTCAATTAGAAACAAGAATGTCCCACAAAATGGGACAAGACAAATTTTGCTCAGCCCTCCACTCCCATAATTCTGCATCTCAGCTGTAGGGTACCTGCAGTTTGCTTTTCCCCTGGTCTTCAGGATAAGGCAGATTAATATACAGTTTTAGGGTGCTCTCTGAGACTTCAGCCCTCAATATAAATAACTGTCTATTATGGATCTCAGATTTGTCTAAACTGAGCTTTAGTCCTTAGTGTAACTACAGTGACACAGCATTATGCACCACTGCAGCTATACTATGCTATGCAGTACAAGCGCATCTTTCTATGCATTCTGTTAGTAATCACCGTATAGATTATGACAGCAATAGCTTAGTAGGAAAAAATGTAATATTTTTTTTTCCCTACACAGATTTTTGGTACGTATAGCCTTTTTACTGGTGATGTGTCTAAGCAAGCTGTAAACCTAATTTTTAATTAACCCAGAATATCATAAACAGAATGGCACTAGTGCATAGTATCCACATTCCTCAGGCAGTACTATAAAAAACTACATTCTGAAGCATGGAGACACTTTGTTATTGGATGTTTCACAGATGACAAAAATGAAGAGCTGTCAAACACTTCTATTTGTGGGTTACCAATAACCTCTGTAGGTGCGACTTGAAACTTTAATCCAGGTTCCCACATTTAATTACTAAATAAATCTTGGAATAATTCCTCTGAGCTGGTTTTAATAATTGAAGTACTTCCTCCTACAAATCCTGCTGAAGTAAAAACCTTGTATCATTTAATACAGCTGCGTGGCTTTTGGAGCTCTATAACATGCAATCACCGTTGACAATTTTAATTACTACTGTAAAACATTATTGCCACACTATGACATTTAGGGGGGGTTTATTACTCACATTTTTGTGACATTACTTCACTGCCAACCCTGTTCTCAGAATTGCTTCTTGCAGCCATGAAAGTTTTACAGAAAGTTTTCGGTGGAGTTGGGTTTGAATTTGATTTCACACCCTATCTTTGAAAGCCTGAATCTGACTTTATGATGTAGGGCTTTTACACAGCCCAAAATTCAGCTCTCAACCCACTATCTGAAGCTTTTCAATGACTGAAAATGTGGACTAGTAACCAAATTATGTAGGTTAGGATCAATTCTAAATTTTCAGTCTGCTTACCTGAAGATTAGTATATTTGGGAGCAGTTGTACAGTGTGACCAAAGTATTGCTGCTACACTAGTTTTGCTATGTTTCAAGAAGCTTAAACCCAGGGTTAGATGCATTTCAGAACATGAAAACAGGTCATGTCAAACACTCTAAAAGTCTTATATGTAAGAAATGAATGAATGACTACTTCTATTTTATGAAAAATAATGAATACAGCTGGCTTAAAATATGCTTCCCTACAACATTTAGATTTTAATACAAATCCTCATTTACCTGCTCCAGCCAACTGTCTTGCAGCTTGTTAGGTTGCACTATAGTCTGTTCTACACTAAACATTTTAAAAGACACCATGTAATAATTAAATGCTCAGTCAGGTAGACATCAGTACAGCTAGAGAACTGAACACCGCCTGTTTCAGTTTCCCAAGCTTATTTTAAGTATAACCTCATGGGTCTTTTTGTCAATCCCATCCCCAGTTTCATCTAACCATTCTTTCCCCCTCTCTCTGTACCCAATTTATTCTGTGTTTTGCTAAAACTTCAGTGGGATTACACAGGTTTGAGTCAATGAAGAATGCAGTTCTTGCTCTCCAAATTATTGAAGATTAGGAGCCCATATTCTACAGTCTGATCCATGCATGCTAACATCTGTGCTTGCTTGGAGCCTCATGATTTCTTTTGGGCTGTGTACAGGTAATGTTAGGGCCACAAGAATCTAATGGCAAAAAATAAATGCATAAAAACATCAGTGTCTATGCTTTCAGTGTGTAGATATTTATGTGTAACTGCCTCTTTCAGCACCAAGCTAACACCTAACATAAGAGCGTATTCCACTTGCATAAATGCTCTGGCATGCTTATGGGATGATATGTAGGGTAACTGTTTGGCTATTCCATTTGCCAACTTCAAGGTTAGCTTTGCAGAACAAGATGATCACTACACACACATGCACGCAGAGCACCAAGAATTAAAAAACCTTAAATCACACCTTAAATCTCTGCTATCTAATCATGCAACATTTTTAAAAGATGCAAAATCCAGTCTTAAGAAAACAGTCCACAATGCTACTTACCTACTGTTTGAAGATTTGGATCCTCCACCAAGGTCCAACAGGGGTCCACAGGCCACAAGTGGCCCATGAGGGGTTAACACGCACCCTGCAGGCTCCCAACCAGCTGCTACTCTGCCCATTGTTTTTGCAACAACTGCAACACCATCTCCCTCTCTGGCTTCTGGTTCCTGCTGGTGGAGGGGTGGGACAGTGCAAAAAAGGGGGCCAAGCTGCTGGGCCTGCTTATGGTGCATGGGAGGAGCTGAGCCCCTTGGGCTGCAGACTGGGTTGCCTGCAAAGCTGGAATAGGGAGAGGGAAAGGGGGTCTGTGCGGGCAAGCCCCACTTTCCTTTTGTGATGCCCACAGCCCCCATCCCAGCCACATATGCCATATCCCAGGGTTGCTGAGTTGAGCTGTGCCTGTGGCAAGGAACAGAGTGCTGGGGATTGTTAAGCCCTTCGGTGTATGGCCCTTGGCTGCCCAGAAGTTGGACAGCACTGCTTCAAACCACCATCATTTACCCCCGGGCGACGGGTGCCCCCTTCCTGGGCTGGCCTTCTGCACAGCAATGAATTGTGTTCTGTAGTTAACCTGCTGAATGAGAAGATAGAATATAGTCAACTATTTGGATGCTTCACTGAGTTTACTGAGCAAATGAAGAAAAGTGGAGAATGACTACTGCAATAAAAGTTCAGCAGCAACCAGAGCACTTAAAGAACTAAATTGCCCCAGTTTCAAGGGTACTCAACACACACAGCTGCCATAATACTCCAAAATTTTAAACAAATTCATATTTCTTTTGTCTGTATGCTTATATGTTCACTGTCTGCAAATAATTTTGCAATTGAGTTTTACTAGCACAGAAATTTGCACAAAGCTGACGTAAATCTTCTCTACTTGAATAGCTGAGGAAGCAAATTGTAACTTCTCTGCCCATGAACATTTATATTAGAAACCTGGTCTGGAAACAACAGCGTCATGTGCCTGATGTGACCAAATGCATTTAAGCAATAGAATTTGAAATAATGAATACACTGGAGAGTATTGTTGTTTTTATACAGTCTGGGAGCAGAGAGGTGAAAATTGCTGGATAAGTTTATTACGGGCTCATTTAAACAAACAAAATGGTGCAGCACCACAGGAGGCTGTGGAAGGATTGAAGGGAAATGGAGATTAATCAATCTGTGTAAAGCACTTGGGTACCCAACTCCCATCAGATTTCACTAGGAGCAGTTCATATAAGACTGGTACTTTTAGGTGCTTTAGGAAATGCTGCAGTCCAAACATACTGTACACTGTTTCTAACAGTCAATCTATTTCTAATAGGGAAGATCTGAGATTCCAGCTGTTAACAGCTGCACGGCAATGTAGTTTCTTAGTAAGTTCGGGGTTCTTTACTAAAATAGAAACACCTCAATTTCCCTAGTCAGGACTCTAGACATGATGTCAGTGTTTACAGTTAAACATTCATTTATAAGTCTCAACTTTTATTTTCTTATAACTAAACCAAATAAATATTTACAGCAGCCAGATGTTTGCTGAGTAGGATAATGCAGGCTAGTCAAGAGAGTTGTTTTATTGGCACCTTATGTGCCTTTTATAATATCTTGACTTTTACCGAATATTAGGATAACAGGAAAATCTGTTAATAATTTTAAGGCATTAGTTCAAGGTGATACATGACAGAATCTCTGCACTTAAACAGTAGTATGATTTAAGAGTGGTACCATACATTTGATGTAATCTATATATTCCAAAATAAAATGATTATATCATCTCCTTCTTGTGGGATTCTACTTGAGCAACACTTAGGTAATACAGCAGAATGTCTTAAGTGCCCAGTCTTTTTATAGCCCCCTATTGCCTTTAAGGCTCTACTTTTGCCTAAATTTAGCTGTAGGAGCTGCTTGCCAACACCGCTGTACTTATAGTTATCCCTGTCCTTGTTCACAATTCATAACATTTCCTATATTATAACTAATTCCTGTAAAGGTAGCTTAATGTATTTTATTGGGTAATTCTAACTTATACTGAGCAAAGCAAGAGGTGCCTGTGATGCACAGGGAGGCTGCTTTGATGTGCTGTAATTACAGCATGTGGAGCAGGCTCAGTTAATCAAGCCTGCTGATGCATACTAATTAGCACGCTCCAGCAGCCTCTGTCTCTCGTATATCAGCATCCCTGTGCTTCAAAAGGGTGGCGGGGGTGCTTTAACTATAGCTTGTTTGATGAGCTTTAGTTAAAACACCCCTGCTGCCATTTTGAAAAACAGGGATGCAGATACACGAGATGCTGTGGGCACTTTAATTACCAAGGCTCTCAGAGCTGCTCTAATTAAAGCAGTGCCTCCTACTCCTGGAGCATGTGTAAAAATGCCTAAGGACTCTAACTTAAAGCCACTCTAAGGGGCTAGCTGTGTGGCAGCTAAATCCCTGAAAACACACAGGCAGGGATCTTACCTATATTTTTAACATAGGACTGCCCAAGATCTCTTCCCTCACTTCCTCCAACAGCTGAATATTTCTCCCAGCTATCTGTACAAGTAAGCTTCCAAGAACACCATCCCACAGCCCTCCAAGTCAAAAGAATCATAATTCTCAGGAACCGTACAAGCACAACTGTCTCCAAGCTCTTGGGTTACAAATGGGTTTTTGTAAAATTACAACAGTAAATTTATCTCTTGTGACTTGAAAGCTTCCATGCATGCACTCAGGCCTGAAGGTGCAGCAACCCAGGGTGTGCTTAAAACTGTTGTATAAACCAGTGGAATGAAAATTAAAGTATTGAGCCACTTGCCGAGAAGTAGCCAAGCTGTTTCTACTCAGAGGGTTATTCCCCAAATAAACAAAAATAGCATCTGTACAGTAAAAAGGGCCAGTACTGTATTACAAGAAACAAATTCACAAATTAAAGCGTTGTTCTATCAAGCAAAAAGACTGGAACAAACAGGATAGGTGTTGGAAGCACATTTAAATACAAATAAAACAAAAAAGAAAGTGCATTTAAATCCATTCTATAATTATGCAATCCAAGTTTTACTATTGTCAAATATTTCTGTGTCAAAACCATCTGAAGCCTACAACCAGGCTGGTTGCATTATGGTCAGCTACAATCAGTAGCAGTTTAGAACAGGATGCGAAGGATATCCTGCCCAATGGAATCAGAGGTCATGTCCAGACAAGAGCAGACATGTGGTATGTGGTACTGCAGACCCATCTGCGGGGCTGCACCCAGCACATGCAGGCGTTCCCTGCACTGCTTATTTGCAGCATGGGGAGCAGAAGAAGGGGGGTTTACAGGGTCAAAAAACCCCTGAACCTAAAAAGAAGCGGAGTGGTGCACGTGGCAGCAGCATGTACTGAATAAAACAGGAGCCTGGCTGGCCAGAGCCTCACTCCAGCAGCTGGCCAGGCTCCTTTCTGCAGGATCACCATAGCTGCAGCTCCTGGAGGCCCCCAGGACCTGGGGCAATATGCTGTGTGCCAGAGCACACATGGCACGGATGTCTACTGGGGACAAGTAGAAGTGGCACACATGTTTTTCGCTACTGTCTGTTCCCAGAGAAACACGTTCCCACTCATGGGGATGGGTCAAGTGGGTGCTTCCAATAGGGTGCGCTTATATATAGCACACAAGGAAACTACAAACACTGTAGCATATCTATATCTGTCTACATAAATAAAAATATATGTACAGATAACTGTATAACACAGTAGGTCCTTATTTCCAAGGGTGTTCAATTCCATGATAAACTGATTTTAGAAAAGAAAAAACTTCAGCTCTGCTCCTAATATCTGCTACAGCAGTGAGATTATCCCCACCTCTAGCATTTGGATGGGAGGCTATGGGGCTCTCCAACAATGAACAGGATGCAGACAGCTGTTTTCCACCAGCTGAAAACAACGTAGGCATCTTGACCTGTGCTGCATGAGTTATTGTTGCACAGTTCCCAGATGAGTTTGGTTAATAAAGCCATAGCCTAATTAAACCACATCCCTTCCATGTCTTCTTATGCATGTGGGATGATCAATGCAAACCAAGGCAATCCAAGAGGGAATCATTAAATGCATCTGTGAGCCACTTAAGATCCACAAACAATTAGAGACACAATATGCCAATCAGTAAAACAAACCACCCTCGTGGTTATGATCCTATCGGCTTAGCTTCTCTCAAGCATACTTCAGATTAATTATAAAACATTTATACTTTAACATTAACATCTCTAACTACTTACGGTAAACACTATTAACAGTGTCAATAAACTAATTTCTACAAGTAAACAACACTGTTTTGCTCTTGCCAGGAAAGTCATACATTGTTAAAACGTTTCCTTCTTCACTATTCATTCCCTTCAATGGTTATTGAATATATAATTACAGATAATATAATTTAATTCATACAGTTGAATCCACGGAAGAAAATGAATGACAAGGAAGTGTAAATATATATATTAAAAAATATAAAGTTTAAGAAGAAATAGTCATGAAGCAGTTTAAAACTTAAAACTGCAACTGCTGATTTTGGGCCAATTCTTACATATTTATTTAGTACAGTTCTTAAAAAAATACACATTCTGAATTACAGCTGTTCATCCATGAATTGCAGAGCTTTCCTGATGAAGAGCTAAGACCGATGAAACATCACTAGATCCCTGCAACATGTTTTGCCTATGGCACGGACAGCAAATGGCTTGACCTTCCCTGCAGTGCCAAGCTGTCCATTAACAGACAGCAAGGTGAGGCCTTTTTGGACTGCTAGAGAACAACATGATCAGAGACCTGAGGAAGAATATCTTGCATTCAAAAACATGTCTAACGTTATCTCACCGACATAGGGTGATATCTTCTAATAGAACAACTAAGAAATCCTTGCCTCTCAGAGAATTACGCCTTCTTGGCCTAATTGTTCACCTGGCTGTCTTCCCTCACAATCAAGATCATCCATCACCAGCCACTAACAAAGAAATCTTGAGATGTGGAGCATACATCTGCTAGCATTGGCAGCAGCCCATTGGAGCAGGCTAAACTGCAATGCACTGCAGTAAAGAACTGTCCTCTTTATTTCATTTATTTATTAAGCACCTTAGAGTTGCCCAGTTCTTTTATTAATATTTTGTAGCTCCTGCTGAGATCAGAGGTGTAATTTTTTAATAATATAAAACATATTTTAGATGATGAGGGTATACTCACTCACTCGCATAGAATAAACAAGTCTCTTGGATGATGATTTTGCAATTTGGGCAGGATCATTTAGAAGCCTGAAGAGATTGCTATGGTTCAGGTCATCGGGAATCTGTCGCAGTTTCTGCCGTTCCTTATCATGAGCTCTAGGTAGGCTCAAAAACCATCACACAACATTTTCCTCAGTCTATAAAATGGAAATATTATTTACTAGTCTTTGGAAGACATCAAGATTGATAAAATGATATAATTGCAAATAATTACGTATTTATTATGGCACCCACTCTGTGTTGTTCCCCACCTACCCTATTTTGGGACACCAAAGGTTAGTTGTCTTTACTTACACTCACTCTACTTTAAGGGAACATGGAAAACAAACCAAACAAATAAAGCCTCTCCCCTGCTGGCATAGATCATTTATCAAAATAAATTTGAAGACTAGAAGAATAATGGTCAATTCAGATTCAATCCAACCAGTTTCCCTGGCTGCCTGTGGTTTGCATTAAAAAACCCCTCAATGTTACAAAACAAATTCCAGACTGACTTAAATGACTTTAAATACATGAGAGATTCAGTGGGGCACAGTTACGGCACTCAAATCCCCCCTCCACCCCCACCCATACTAACTAAGAAACAAATCCATGGATTGTGTATAAGGGATGTGTTATAATCCCTTACATTTACTGTCAGTACTCTAATGTCTACTTACCTCAATCAGTATCATTCAGTATTAAATCTTTAATATTACAAGTTAGCTTTAGAGGTTAAAGTGAATGTCATAAACCCATGATGCATACATGAAAAGATTTACCTTTGAATAGCATCCAAACGTGAATACCACAATAAGTATTAGTGGAAATATTCTTTTAAAGTTAATGCATTCTATATATTTTATGAAATCTGTTAGGAATTTTTCAAATAAATGGTTTTTCATCAGAAAAATTGTTATTCATGGGCATTCCAAGTTTCTGTGGAAACAAGCCAGTTTCAATGAACTTTCAGCAGGATCCAAGATGAAGTACCTAAAAAACTGCAGAAGCCTCTTGCCCAACCCAATAGCCAATAACCTAGCGGTTAGGGCATGGGGGGGATATAGTCGTTAGGTGTATAGGAAAGCCAGGGTCAAGCCCTGTCTCCATTTTCCTCTGCCATGTGCTATGCAAATGCTACTGAGGGTAATGTATTTGGGTAGGCAAATGTCTCTCTCCAAAAAACATTCTGTAGAGACTCCAGTTTGAAATAACCGATAGTTTCAAGCCCTCAGCTGAAATTAATCAAGTCACAATCAAGTAAAGGCAAAGTGCAATATGTACACAACATACAAACTTATTCAAAAGGCTGTTAGATTGGAAACAGAAATGACAGTATTTGCAAATAATTTATAAAGGTGTAAAAAAGCTTTAGCTCCCTGTACTGCATTACTGACGTGACCTATTACAAAAGATGCGTAAAAAAATTTGGATCTTAATGAAAAATGGGATTTGTTTTCCCCCTTTAAAAGCTACATCTAAATGGGTTTGCTCTGGAGGAAAAACAAACAGCAGGTGGGAAGGGAAGACATGCCTGCTGAAATTAATGGAAAGCTTGCTTGGGCCTGACACATTGGAGAAATTGTTCAAAAACATTTCATGCATGCAATGAAACCTCATGACCTTCAGTCCTGCCAAGGTCAGTGAGAACTTGGCTGACCTGCGAAGCCAATATAAGTCTCTCTCAACTTGTATGCATTCAGGTTTCCTGAAGATTAAGAACACATTTTATCTTATTATTTTCAAGTGGTTGATGTCCCCTCCTCTCACCCCACATCTTAAGCAGCTCTTGGACTGCTGTTCACCATTTTGAACTTGGCAAGCCTCAAGATGCACAGAAAATGTTAAAATAAAAATGGGTGTCATGTGAAGAAGACGACACTGTAATGGCCCTTAATTCATTTAAATTGAACCACCAGATGACAGGGAATGAGTGCAGAGCAGAGCCCTTACATTTTAAATAGACCAATGTTGTATTCATTTTGTACAGACTTTGGCTTCATTTGGCCATTGATTCATTTATTCATTTCAGCCCATCAAATGATTTCTGTTAAGCCAAACAGCTGACAATGATGTGCACACTGCAGAGTGAATGATCTCTTCTGGGGTATTTGCCAACATTTCCCGACTGAAAATGGAGTTCTCCAGGTGAAATTGGCTAACATTAGTCCCCAGACCTGCGAGCTACTTCAGCAGATGAGTAGTCTTAAAAAATTAATGAGATTACTCAAAAACTTACATTGAGAAATGTGCTCAACTACCTCGTTGATTTAAGGCTTCTAGTATCATTCAAAGCTCCAAAATAACTGCAGTGCATGAGGAATAGCGCATTCTGTCCTATGCTCGCGCTCGCTCTCCCTCTCTTTCTCTCTCGGAACAATTGATATTTACGTTTAACAGGAAGGAAAAGATTCAAACTGAGCCAAACATAAAATATTTGTGTTCTTCTTGGCAAAACTAAAAACTGAAAAAATTCAGTTTCTTGAACATGAAATATGAAGTTTTGTGTTAGGGCGCCTGCAATGAAAGCAAAGGAAGTGAAGAGCTACAATTAGGGGTGGTGTCCATCTTTTTATGCCAGAGAAGTGAGTATTAGCTCACCAGGACAGAGCATCAGTCCTACTTTCTTGCTGACTGAATATCTGAATATTCTGACAGGAAGAACTGAACAAGATATACTTCAGAATGTCCTATTTCAAGCTGGTTAGAGAGTTCATCAAAAAGGAAAAGAAAAGGATTTGGGCCTGGGTCACGTCCTCTCTCCCACCCCCAGCTGATTGGTCTCAATCAATGCCTCTAGTTACAGTTGTTCTACTTTACCACATAATGAAGTATGCCAAGCAGAGAGCAGACACGACTCCTTAAACAAGTGGAAAGGGTACTCAACAAGGAAGTGGGACACCTGGGATTTAGTCCCCATTCTACTAACAATTATTTGGCAAGTTATACAAAATGGAAGAGTACCTTGCTAACACCCCAGAAAACCTGTTGATTAGGGTTGGGGTGAGGAAGATGTATGTTCAAATTAAAAGCAGTAATTAAGCTGAGTTTCTCTACGTTGAGTACCCTAGCTGCTGGACCACTGGATAAGAAGGACGTGAACTCCTCCCCCTCCCTGAATGTAGCCCTGAAGTGTTTTGTCCCGATGAAACTCTTTGGCTTTTGTGAACAGTTTAGGACAACAGAAACTGCACTTGTTCACTGGAACTAGTAAATTTATTGTTTGCCCAGTTGTAATTATAAGGCAGAAGTCACATGCCAAGTACCTATTAAAACTTTTACCCCTTTGCTGCACTCAGCAGGCTCATTATTCAGTAGTGTCAGAGATTGTGAGATGCTACAAATTTGTTTTCACTTACTGCTCTGATTTGAACAGTGGCTTCTGATTCTGTGCCTGCAAAGTTTCAGACTGGGCACAGGAAAAATAGTGAAAGCCGCTGTCTAGTTCTGTGAGCGCCTAAAATGTCCAGGTCCACTAATGAGGTAATTGTCTACAGAAAACCACTTGTGCCCATTACTGAACATTTTTGCAAGTCTTTGATGTAAAGTAAGAGTCCAGGTGGAGGCCCTTTTGTAAATTTGGCCCAGTAACACAGAGCTAATATGAAAGATGTTCCTCCCTATGCAGTGGTCTTGATAAAACCATTGTCAAAGTCAAAAACACTTTCTACCACAAAAAGAACTCCTACATTTCTAAAGGAAATATCTACAGCTCTCATTTTAATCATGAAGGCTGATGCATTGATGTAGCATTCAGCTTTAGTTGGAAGAGAACTAGAAATCAAACACTTTTAAAGAAAAGCCTCCAGACATTTACATTAGAAACGTACTGTACTAAGTCTAGCTCCTGAAGCATTTCCCTTGCTTCAGTTATCTGCTTTGCAAGAACATCTGGTTTCTTGGGGTGTCTGGCTAGAATTGAATTCTGGTGCAATGAAAACAGCGCAGGACCTGAAAGATCTGTGGCTTTGCAGATTTGCACAAATCTCACAGCCATTACAGCACAGGAAGAATGCAAGTTAATATTGACTTTTTACAAACCAACCACCAGCTTAATTTGCAATGAGCGTTTCATTAGGCCTACCTGCACTGAGCCAGATAATGGATTATCCAGCCGTCAGACATATGCTGCATGACACATTTCAGAAACATTACTCTGATCTTATGAATTGGAAAACAACTTCAGCTCTGAAGGAGATCAGGACAGAGAGCAAACCAGAGACAGTTAACTACTATATAGATATAATTTCTATTTCAGAGGTAGAAAGCCTGAAGTACCACTCAGCATGGGGCTCTCCATAGTTGTTCAGGATTTCTCAAATACAGTATCAAGGGGGCTCTTCTTTTTGTTAGCCAATGATTCAGAAATAAGAGTCAGTTGATAGGCATTTTCAACATATTACTTAGCTCCCTATTGCTTTCCAATTCCAATAGCATCTGCTTATTCAAATGTATCACTTTTCCTGCAAGATAGGGCAGACAATTTCCTAGGAGTCTGTAACAGTCTTCCGTCCATGTATTACAAACTATATAAGACTCCAACCTATCATTGAAAAGACTGAGTTAATGGTCGAGCATAAGTGTTGACGTGCCCGTCAACGAGTTCAATCGCTCGGTCGTCTGTGTAGGGTTGTCCACTAATTCCAGGTTGGGTCCTCACTCCGGGATGCCCGCGCCAGGTCCACCTGCCACGACTTCGATGTTCCTTGGTTCAGTGTGTCTTTTATGACGCGTGCATGTCTGGAGGTGGGACCACCAGTTGATTCAAGTCCAAGATCCTTGAGGGCTCCTTCCTCCCCTGCACCCTCACCCGGGCCTCCAGGTCCATGTCCGGGTTGCCCTCCCGGCCTCCCCTCGGGAGCGAGGGGTGGGCAACGCCTCGGATACAAACTACAAAGTTATTAACCCACGAGCCGAACCGCCAATCCCACCACGGGCGTCTGACGCTGGGTCCCTTGCGCCAGCTGGTTCCCCTCAAGTCCCGCTCTCCTCCTCCAGGAGGCCTTCAGCTCCCGGTTGGGGTTGGCCGTCTGCCACCATAGGGTCCTTGCCCTGCCTGGGCGGCTCCGCCTTCTGCCCCCAGCGCACCGTGGCTGAGGCCTGCAGCCCACTTCACCCGGGTCCCGGGCAAGCGGCCTCCCGCTGGGGCAAGGTGCCCCCCCCCAGCCTTCACAATCGCCTCCAATGTCTTCAGGGCTTGTCACCCCTGGTGCCTTGTCCCTGCGGGGCCTTACCCTTTCCCCAGAATACGCGGGCAGGACGCGTGTCGGCGAGCCTCTGCAGATCCGGGCTTCCGCCGGGGATCCGCTCCCCTCCCGGCCCTTCCGGTCTCTCTCCTCTCCGCTCCGGTGCGGCTTTTGTTCTCGCCGATGCACCGCACACCTGAGAGAGGTAATTGAGTTTCCCGCCCTGAGGGCCCACGAGGGACTCGTCCCCGTAGTCAGGTCCGCTCGGTGGTTTGCGTGTGGTGCCGGCCCCTCTGCGCCTACACCGCCTGTACCGCCGCCCACACTCCGCAGCCGCCAGCAGTTTATTACCACGGCGGCACCCGCTTCGCTGCTCCTAGGGCTGCTCGGGGCTGGGCCTCTTTCACAATAAGACTGAGAAGTTTTGTCTAATGGTAATAGAAGTGGACCAGGAGGGACTTAGAATTCCTAGCTCTGCTAGCAGTACTATGCAGCTGGCTCAGTCACTTGAGTATTTTGTAAGACCAGTTAGGCATATCTAAAGCAGGTGTTTTACCTAACTACAACATTTGGTTATAAGACTATTCAGTCTTGATGTTTTTACATGAGTGAAAACCAAAAGCTGAAGATGCTTGGAAGAATATTTCAGGGCGTCCTATGGGCCGGGAGTGGGGAGCTAGCGAAGGAAAGAAGAGGAACACCATATTCTCTCTACCCTTTAAAAACTGATTAGCTAAAAGTTCACTGTTCTACAATGAATACTAGATTTTATCAGTGCTCTTAAAGAATCCTTGGGGCATTGTACCCAGCTGGAACTGCCACATCCCGAGGCAGTTCCACTATAGTACACTATAATTTTAGTGTAGATGTCAAAATCTTTCACCTAAACTCTTTGCCGAAGCAAACAGGATTCAATCACATGAAGTACTTACATTTGAAATGGATTTTAACGAAGTAGAGCTCCATTGACATGGATTAAATTTCTGCACCATGCTGTGAAGCTTTCAATTGTAAGTTTAGTTGTCTGCATGTTTCTAAGCCACCCTTGTCATAAAAATCAACCAAATCTGTTTAATAATTCAAAGGTGAAAAAATAAGGCAGTGCCTTTAATCAAGTGCCTTATACACATTTCCAATTATAACCTCCTTTCCAATATCGCTGAGCCTCTTGATTGCAAGGAATTCTTTGCAAACGACCTGCCACATATTATTTCATTTTTAATCCAACTAAAATAAAATAGCTAATAATAATAATAAAAACAGTTGGGAATGAGAAGAATAAATTAAGGGAAAAAATAAGCTACATAATTAAATAGGGAAGATGGCATAGATTAGTTTAAATGCTTGTAGCTTTATATATGAATAATTATACTCCGAGTAAAAATAATATTTTCAGACAGCGACATAAAGCTACTAAACTCCTATGTATAATTTCCCCAGGCATGTTGCATGCATGAATTAGGTGGGCAGTCAAATAGAAGAGTAATCAAATTTGAAATATTCCTTTAATAACGCGTCTGCCAGATAAAATACTGAAAAAAAAATAGAATACAGAGAAAGAAGCAGCACCTCCCAAATGATATCAGTATCATAAATATTGCTTCATTAAGCTGTCTGCACTTGTTCAAAAAGATGAATTTAAAATGTGGCCATGGTTCCAGACTGCTTGTTCAGATTAGGTGTTCTGAATTCTCAGCTGCCAGATTCAGAAAGAGCGCACACAGAGGAGTATGATCAATCAGCATCTTAGACCAACATGACATCTACCCAAAGTAAGCAAACATGCATGTGTGTTTATTTGGGAACCAGCCTTTTTGCTCAGTAAGTAAAGCATGTTATAAAACCCAGCTGGATGGTACGTATACTACAAAGGAGTAGCGGCATATGATACACGCACTTTTTTTCCTTTTGTTTTTTCTTCCAGAAAATCCAGTACCCTGGTCCATTCTAATATCATAGGACAAGATCAGCTACTGATGATCATTCCTCTGATCCCCACAAAAAATCAGGCCATAAAAGTCTGAGCTAAGTTTATTAAATGAATAAGACTATGAATTTAATCTGAGCGTTAAGTGAACAGTGAATATACAAGTGCACTTTTAATTAATTCTACACAGCATATTTTAATTTTGAGAAAGCATCATCCAGCTATCAACACACTACTAAATTATTCTGAAGTTTTGCTGCAATATTTTAAGCCAGTGGTATTCAACCTGTGGTGTGTGGATCCCTGGAGGTTCACAGACTATGTTTAAAAGATCACTATGATCAATCAAAAGTAGGTGAATACTTCCATTTACAGTTCAAGGAGATCTGCACCTTCCGTTGACATTTTAGGGGTTCACAAATAAAAAAAGTTTGAAACCCACTGTTTTAATCAATAAGAACTATAGGTGTCTTTACACATGCTCTGAGAGTGTGTGTGGGGGGGAGTGTTTTAATTAGAGAGTTTCCCAAGAGCTGCTCTAATTGAAACCCCCAGAGCATCTCATGTATTCAGTATCCTGTGCTTCAAAACAACAGTGGGGGCACTTAACCTACAGCTTGTTTGATGAGCTTTATTTAAAGCACCCCTGCTGCCATTTTGAAACACAGGGTTGCTGAATACACATGATGCCGAGGCTGCTGGCCAGCAGACTCGATTGATTTAATTAGAATGCATTGAAGTAGGCATCAGGCATGTGTATAGGTGCCAAGCGAGACCCATTCATGCCCTGGGCAAACCCTGCTGGAAAGCAGTAGGTGTTTGTCAGGGTGGGGGCTCAAGGACAAAAAGACCCTGGCTACTGCTGCACTGCTGTCTGCACTGGCTACCTCAATTGCTGAAGCATGGGGTTGCTCCTGCCATGGCAGATTCTCCAGGGGACCACGTTCCAGAGCCCCTCCTAGGTCAGCGCCCAGAGCTGATGCCCAGCTTCCCTCTCCCCTCCCCTCCAACCCTCTATTCCCTGGTTATCGTACTGCAGTGAGAGTAACAAGAGCTCCTGCATCTGCAAACCTTAACTGATTACCTGCAGAAATATAACTACACACACACACACACAAACTCTATCCATCTATGATGAACAAGCATTGCTTTAGGCCCGAATAGCAACTCACAAATCCTTTTGGATAAATTGCTCTACAAGAAGTTGGAATGGATTATAGTATGGTAATTTTAACTTAATGCTGTGTAAGACACAGGACCTTTTTCACCACCTCTTCCACGGAGTAAAACATGTATGTCTCCAAATCTTAGGCACAGCTAAGCTAAAGTTTCCTCTTCAAAAGGAAAATCTCAGTACCACTGTAGACCACTTAGGATTTTTGTCATATCACTGATTTCAGAAGAATTACTTCTACAGTAGTTTAAACTAGTGTTAAAGCAAACCCAAACCCAACAGTTTTAGCTGTGTTTCCTTTAATAGCTTTCCAGGGAATACATATAAAAAATGAGGATTTGTATTCTTTTAAGGCATCAAGTGATCTGTGAAACTTGCCAAGCTACTAAAGGGTGGCCCATGAGTGCTATTCAAAATGAAAAGGAGGTAATGCTTAAATGTTTATTATTCTAATATAATAAAGGGCTTAGTGCATTCGTCTATCTATTTGTAATGCTCTTGGAGCACGCCGACCAGTTACTAAAACAACCAATCAGAGCGTTCCAAGAGCTTTCCGGACAGGAGGCAGTGGCGTGTGGCCATGACAGCAGGGATGGAGGGGACAGAGAGGTGGGGGCGAGACTAGCACTGCTGGCCTTGCGCCCTGCCTTCCCCCCATTCCCTGGAGACGGTGGGGGGGTGGGGTGCTGGCTGAAGGGGACAGAGGGAACGGTGAGGCAAGCTTTCCCTCACCCCTTCCTGGGAGGTGGCAGTGGCTTGGGGTGGTGGGCAGCGGCACTCCGTCCCTGTCTTTCCTGACAGGCAATCGGCTAGTAAGTATATATATATTTTTAAAGCCCTCTAATTATGAGGGATCCATTTTACACGTTTGGTATGACGGGTCCAAAGATGAAGGGTTCTGGAAGTTTATATCACTTAAGAGGGAGCCTCGACCATACACCTATTCTATTTTGCTGGTCAATTTTTATATTCCCCCATATCCAAGAATACTGGCATTTGCCTTTTAGAAGACAGTGGTTCTCAGGGTTGTTACACTCAAAGCAGCTCCCCCACCCCAGAAAATGCTAGCTTTTAGCTTTCACTCATTTTTTTAACTACAGTAAAATAATAGAGAAATTCTTCTTTTTCAAAAAGTCAGAAAGACCACAACAGGTCAGAATGTCTTTGGAAACTATGGATTACCATTTGAAAAATCTGGGTTTCTTCTGTGAATCACCTGTAGGCATTTGCATACTCAAAGGTGTGTGGAAATTACTGAACCAACCCAGTACAGTTGTAACAGCCCTTAACAGCACTTTAAGGGCTAAGTCAGGCAGCCAGCTGTGTAAACACAGCAGTTCGCTGCTGGCAGCTAGGCAGAGACACTGCTTGGCTGAACTGCTGTATAAAAGATCTGGCAGGTAAGAACAGGTGGCTCTTGGTCCTGGGCATGACTTGAAACTGCACCCTGCCAGAAATGGGTGGCCTGGTGAGGCTGTAAATGGTGGGACAGCCCCCAAGAAATGCCAGGCCAGTTACCACTCCGGTGAAAGGTGAGGGGGGGTGCCTTAAGACCCCCACCAGCCGCCACAACCAGGTGGGTAACCCCATAGTTGGACCTGAGAAGGTGGATCCATAGGACAGAGGGGGTTGACCCAAGGTACCCTCAACTGGTCCATGCTGGGGTGAGGACCAGGATGGTTGAAGGGCCAGGGGCTTACTGTGCAGGATACCCAAAGCTGGGGGCCTGCAGTTCTGACTGGCCTTGGAGGGGAGGCCAGAGCCTGTGTGGCAAAAGGTCCTGTAGGGGCCACATCCGAGAGGGGGAAGGAGGCAGGGAGAGTGGCTGCCTGATGAAAGCAGAGTAGACTGCCTGATTAGGAGGGATCTAGCTGAGGTCTTGACTAGAGTGTTATTGGGCCCAGTGTGGGGCCAGAGAAGTTAAAAAGTTATGATGCCATCTGCAAAGGCATGGGCCACCATGTAGGGGAGGTTTGGAGTGGTGGATAGCACCCCCTGGCCTCAGGGCATGTAATGGGTAGTCTCCTGCATTTTCCACCAATTATGGGAACAGCGAAGTCATGGCAGATGAGACTGGGCAGACTGCCCCATAGAGACAGGTGGGCGGGCTGACTCAAGACTCAGCCCTGAGCTGCCCCCCTGTCACAAGGTGCTAACACTGCAGTGCCCAACAGCACCCTTAAAAGGATCTCGTACCACTTTGGCTGCATATCACTGATATAGAATATTATGTATTAAATGAAAGAAGTGTGAGGAGTCCACATTTCAAAATGGACCCTCCAAACTTGCACAGCCAACACTAAAGGTAGGCTGGTACAGCCACCTTTTATATGGGTGGCATAACAGGAAAAAAAAATGCTATAATCCTTCAGAAATTCTGGAAGCTGTCATGATTCCCCAGGGGCAGAGAAAGCATTACCTAGCTAGCCTTCCTCATGACTAGTCATTTACATAATACAGTGTTTTACAGCTGAGAGAGAATTTCCTTGCCCTGAAGAGTTTATAAACCTACATATACATCTGGAATGCTGATGCAAGCTGGGAATTTAATGTGTAGCTATATCCCTGAAAACTTTTAGAATAAAATCTAATTCTGCTCCTGGCTGAGGTAAGAGGTTCTTTGGAACCAGAACCTCCCCGTGGTGTTAGATCTGCTCATAATTTGGTGATCATACAGTTGTTCTTTATGTACATTGCAAAATATTGCTTGAGCAAGTTTTGCAGAAATCAAATTTTAGCCTTTTCAAACATAAGTCCTCATACCACGTAGCACCTAATGAGTGCCTGAACAGATTAACATATTGAATATGTGTGACATGTACTTTGCATTGTTTCCCCACTTCTGCCTGAGATGCACATGTGATTCACTAAGCTCCTGAAAACATGTTTTTTTTTTTCCTGCAGAGCAGGCAGATTTCAGTAGCAGGGACACCAAGGCCCAACTTTATTCCTGTGCATTATGACATGTGCCAGAACACCACTGAAGCCAATGGTGTGAACTTCATTTATTTCAATGATTTATGTTT
This sequence comes from Crocodylus siamensis, assembly GCF_052110815.1. Taxonomy (NCBI): domain Eukaryota; kingdom Metazoa; phylum Chordata; order Crocodylia; family Crocodylidae; genus Crocodylus; species Crocodylus siamensis. Next base: position 20,731,902 of record NC_143403.1, read on the forward strand.
TATACATCAGGCACTCGGTCAGGGCTTAGCACAAAAACAAGCAATTCTGAAGCATGCATGCACACAAATACAAAATATATTAGATGCATAAACAGAAGTTAGTCTCAGTTAAAAGGACAAATATTGTTTATTTAAAGCAAACAGGCTTGTATTACTATATGTGATAAGAAGCCCCCCGTACACAGGAAATCACGAAGTGCCCATGGAGGCACTAACCAGCAAGGAAAAATGAAAATTTTAACCACTCATCCAAAGCAAAAAAGAATGAGAACATACACTTGATTGTTGCCACAGGGATGGCAGAAGAGGTTTTCAAATCTCTTCTGAGCAGCACGCTTGTTCAATGATCTGTCACCAGGTATAGATTCTTTCCTACCTTTCACATCCTGCCAGTAAATTCAATAAGATGTCATGGGTTACAGAATCCCTGGTGAAGTAACAAAATATTTCTCAAGTGTTGTTCGATTAGATGGCAAACATGAAGTACTTTTTAAATGGCATCAGTGATTCTTTTGTTACTCCCAGGGGATGGAAGGAAGGGTTATTATGAAAACAAACAAACAGTGCTTTGAAATACAAAAATTCATCCAAGAACATTGTGGTTATGATTTTGAAGTTATCAAATACAACCATTCACAAGAAACAGATCAAAATAATATTCAGGAGTGTTGAGATTACTCTCACGATAGAGATCTAGGCTTTAGATGAGTCAGATATGCGTCTGTCTGGGAAACAATTTCCTCCTTGGTATGTTTCTTTCCTGTGCATCATACTGCACTACAGCAATGGGCAAAAAATACCCCAGGCTGATCGCCTGTCTGATATTAAGTCTGCCAAAAAGCCTGTGTGTGTCAAATCTAGGCTGCCTGTCTTTAAAAGACCTCACGAGCTCTCCACTTACCTGAAATCTCCATCCAGGCTCCTAGCCTCTCTTCATATGGCCCAAACTAATTCAGGAACTTGAGTGAGTAACCAAACAGATAGCTCTTCTTGCCTCTCTGAGAGCCAGGCATTTGTCCCACTACTCAAGCAATAGCTTTCATAAGGGTAGGCTGTTTTTCCTTTCCTGCTTTCTGGAGCTGAGGTGGGTAGAGAAATATCTGGGAGTCTTGCAGATGATATAATACAGTGACCTCTTCCCAGATGCAGGGAGCACACATGCAACATGATTACTACTGAATAACTTACCCTGGATTTTACTTTATACTAAATTTGCTCTGTTGTAACTAGTCTGAGCTTTCAGTGACCTCGTGGCCTGCAAGTACAGGAGAGTAGAGGGCTGTGCGGCAAAAATAGCATGTGGTGAGGAGATACCTGTGTGCCATGTGGAGAATCTAGTAGGTTGTGTGAAAATACCTGTATACGGGCCATGTGGAAAAGCTAGAGTGTGGTGTGCAGGATGAGTATAAAAGGCATTTTTCTCCTCCAAGTCAGCGTGTGTGCGCCCGGGAGGTGGTTGAGAGTATGAGACTGGGAGAGTGCCGGAGGAGGCTGATTTGATTGGTTTGTACCCATGAGGTAGACAGTGAGGGTCGGTGGGTGGTGTGTGCATCTGAGAGTACGAGTCTGGGTGGTACCCCAGGGGTGGAGAGAGGCTGAGAGTCAAATGTTTCCCAGCACTGATAGAAGAGTAGTTAATACTATTGGATCTTGGCGTCATGTCGGGAGAATCTTTGAGTGTAGTCCTGGTCTATTCTATTCCATCCTCAGTTGTACCACCTCATCCTCTCCTAGGTAAATATCACCCATTCTTCCCTTTGTATTATACATCGCTATCTTTCTGTATGTATCCCTGTAAATAATAGTGTATACAGTAGGAACTTTATATATTTGTAGTACAGTAAGTTGTTTTAAAACAGTAATAGATTTGCTGTTCACTTGTTGCATTGTTCAATAAACCATTTAATTCATTAAAGTTTAAACCTGCATTGAGTAGTACATTGTTTGAAGTATCTGGTTCCTCATAAGACCAGTTTTAGCATCCAGTTGACAGATGCTGGGCTTGGGCTGGGCTTCTCGGATCTCCTGCCCATTGGACTACTAGTTGGCAAGTGACCTTGTTAATTTGAATCGGGGTTCTGCAGGCAACAGTTTGGCACTCTTGGGTTGACCGATTTGAGTAGTTGGACAGACAGAGTCTTGTGCTAACACTGTGGTAAGGAGTGGCTTTACTATTGTCTCTCTGAAGCTAAATTCCTCAGTAAGTGGTAAAGAAGCCATTATTTCACACAGAGCAGATGGTACATGAAGACAAAATTACCAGGTAGACCTGCTGTCTATTCGCTATGCAAAGTTATTGCACATTTGAAAGGGGTAAATTTAGTCTGAATATGAGTCAAGTAGTTTTGTGATTCACTATACTTTTACTGTATAGTAGAGTCACAGTCAATTGGCTAGGTAAGAAATATAGCTGTATCGTGTGTCCACACTCAACAACGTGAATGAACCCACATTAGTGGAAGTAGAAGGGAGGTGTTGTCTTTTACTCATTGCTCATTTCTGCAATGGTAAGTCAATTAGTTGACTTCCTGAATTAATAACTTTGATCTATGGGCAGAGTATAAGGAGCAGGTGACTAAATCCAGGTAATCTTCATCCAGGTAATCAAGGATAGCTAATATCCATACTAGTGGACAAGGCTATCATTTAGTTCTGCCTTCCCTGGATTATGCAGTGCTGTTTGGTTAGTAATAAATAATAGTTTTCCTGAAATGTACTTTTCCCATAGCAATCTATTGAGTAGAGAGTTGCTGTGGCTTCGAATTTTACGTCATCGAGCAGTTTTACATTGCTTGGGGCTCAGAACTGGAACCATAGCTCCCAACTCTCCCAATTTTATTACAAACAGTGCAATACTTGGTGTTTTCCTTAAAAGCACCAAGAAGGGAAGGCATAGATATCTCAGCTTTGAAGAAGCTTTTGTGGCTGCAGTCTTTATGGACTCTAAAGGCTCACAAGGCAAATAAGTTAACCCCAAGTTTATCCTTATTTTTTTTTATTGAAAGTGATTTTTTTTAAAAGCAAATCTGATGATTCTGAGCATCTACTATTGAGAATACTAGAATTGAAAGTGAACAAAACACTTAAAACTGAGACCTGCATATGCAGACAATACTAAAGTAAAACAAACAAGATGTCTTCTGTTTACAGACAAATCGCATTACTCTGGCCCAGGAAAGATCAGGGTTAGCAGGAAAATGCTAAGGCAATGTGTTCTTTGACCATACTGCCTGGATAGTCAGGGAGGTGCACTAGTGAATGATGGCCTGTAATCCTGAGGAAAAAAAAAAAAAATGACTGGTCTACCAGGAGTCAAAATGTGAGTGAGGGGAGATCAGTAGGCTATGAAAGGAGAGAAGGGAAACAGGAAAAAAAAAGAAGAAATGCCCAATAAGCTGGAGGGAGGGTGCTGAAAAACTACAATGCAGTAGGACTGATCTCAGTGTGACTGAGTCTGAGTTTATGCCAATGTGGAACATTACACAGCACTTACTAATGGGAGGAAGGGACGGAAAGTGAGTCTGGACCTGATAATCTTCACATAGATATGGAGTGTGGAAAGACCCCTTTGTCTTGTATGCAAAACAAACCTGAACTTCGAGAAGGCTGAGCTGTGTTTATATACTATGGAAAATCAAAACATACACAAACATCTTTCATGACCAACTGACACCCAAATGATCTTAAGTGCATTACTGCCAGAAGTGTTGGGCACTCATAAGACGCCCATTGCTGGGATATTGTAATTGTTTCAGTAAAAACCTACTGCGATAACAATTAGTGCCTTATACAGGCAACCACATGAGCTAAATACAAAAACTGCAATTTAACCAGATACCAATAAAAGTGTCACACTCCATTTTCAATTTATAAATAGTCTCATTTTGATTGTAGCCCGGGTACACCCAGGGGGTGTACCCTGTCCTCCAGTGGAAAGGATGGTGGTCAGGCAGGGTGCTGAGAGAGAGGCCTGCCACCTGGGAGCAGCTCCCTCTCCTCTCTACAGAGCCAGGGCGAGACCAAACGCTTAACTATATTCAAATGTATTGCTACAATAAATAAATATAAATAAGGAACATTAAATATTTGCAGTAAAATTAACATGTGACACTAGATATAATAACCTGCAAATCAGCATATAACACCACTTCCAGGGATTACAAAAGCATAAATCAGGTGACTTGCAGCATATTCAATAATTAACACCCCCTGCACAGAACAGGCATTAACACATTGAAACAGGTAAGCCAACGCATTGACACAATAAACACATATGGGGATCAACTTAAATAACCCAGGTACGTTGAGATAGCAATACCATAAACATACACAGGCAACAATGCAGGCATATTCCAATAATGGGCAATAAACACATAGACAATAAAGACAGATAAACCCATATAAATTTTCTTAAGGAGTACCCATAACTATATTAATGTCTTCAATACAAAACAATCGCAAAATAAAGAGTGCACTGAGCACCTCCCAGGGTGTTTCCTGGAGTCCCTCCCCTTTAGGACCCTGGGATGTGGACACATCCCCTTCCACAATGGAGCAGAGTGGAGGCTGCAGACCCTCCTCTCCCAAACCCACCTCCCCTGCAGGGCCCACTTCCCCAGCAACTCCTGCTTCCGCTCTGAAGCAGCCAAGGCTCGTCCCCTGGTGGCCAGTCCTGTGAGGGCCTCTCCCCAGCGGTGCCTCTGGCTTCTCTCGATGGCTCAGTGCTCTGCACTGGGCACCCAGGGCGCTCCCATGGGAGCCGAGCCCTTATTGCCTCTGGTTCCCCAGCCTCACACTGGGTGTTCTTCCCTTTCCCTAGCCCTGCTCTGGGCACTGGGGCTCTTTTAGTTTAATGCAGAGCCACACTGTGGGGCTCTGGTTGCTCGGCCTAGAGCTGGGGCTCACTTTAGCAGCCTTGAGCTGCTCCTAGGGCTGGCTCTCCATGTGCCGTTGAGGCTCAGGTGGGGTCCTGAGGACACAGTCATCTCCAGAGCTCCTCTCTCCTCATTGTCCCTTGTAGTGTCTCTTTCCCCCCAGCATGCAGAGCATGCTCTCCTTTACATACTCTTCAGGGTTTTGCCCCTGATGTCTTCCGGACCTGACAGTGTTACAGTCCATAATCAGATCAATGAATCTCCTCTCCCCCTCTGCTCAGGAAAGGGGTGTGGAGTCACTCCACTTGCTGCCTCCTGATTGGTGGATGGGCTCCACCAATCAAACAGCAGACTTTTGAACCTGGGACTCAACCCAAGCTCCAAAAGGTAAGCCTGCTACATGATAAAAAGGCATTTGAGAAAAGCCCAACAAAACCAAACCTTTAGAGTACAAAACCATTAGATACCAAGATGAAGATTTTGAAGCTGAAATCTATGTCTATGAAATCTATGAAGATGGAGACAGTTACACATGTGTGTGTAGTGGTGGTTGGGCAAGGGAAGAACACTTAAAATGAGCATAATTATTCAAGTGAGCACAATTATAAAATCATTATTTTAGTGCTGTGACCTTACCAAATAAGAGTTCTGGGAGTCCCTTTGTCTAGGTATGAATAGATTTTCATGTGAGGCCAGTCAGACTTATCCATCTAGACACTTGAAATTAGATGATTTAGGGCAGAATAATTTAGGGAGTGAAAAGGTATTTTCTTGTAATATACAGATCTAATATACATTGGCACAAATGTTAATCCATACTATAACAGTGCAGTCTTTATTAATGACAGATTAACAAATGGGCTCCAGAGCTGCCAAAGTAGAAGATCCCACCATCCTGGAGGCTACTACTATGCTATTTTTATGTAGGAACAGCTCTGTTCGAGCAGGCAGCATCAGCAACCAGAGGACCTGTGCCACCATTGCCATAAAGAGAGGGGTGCATAGGCAGGATTTTTCTTATATTTGTGACTTTTTCATGTTTAATTACATGGTTAATAGTTGTGATTTTCTATTGTGGGAGCTGGTCATGGGAATTGTCTTTGGGCCTTATGGTCTTTGGACCCAGAGCCTAAGAAATCTTAATCTGTCCCTGACCTTTATCCCCTCAAGGGGCTGGTGCACACATCAAATAATAATTCTACAATTTCTAGGTAAGGCATTGTTTCTTGAGCTCATGAAAAGAAGGATCAAGTTTTTAGGCTAGAAACAACCATTCAAAAAAAGCCTGAGGCAGAATCTACCTGACTAGGGACAGACATTCAAAAAGCCAGAGCCTGAATTGATTCAGTCTTTTCAGGTCAGTTTAATCTGCAGATATTGAAGTGATTTACAAATGAATAGACATTCACTTTTGATTCAGGAAATGCAGGCACATGCCTGCAGTAGCTCAGGCTAGAAGTTTGGGCGGGGGGGAGGGTGCTAGAGCAGCCCTCCCTTCCCTTGTAGAGTGCTGAGTCAAGGGGGAGCATGGCCAGGCCCCAGCAGGATGCTATGATTAGGAAGGGGTTTAAACCCCCACCCTGGCATACGCAGTCCCCACCCAGGGTATGTCTGGAGTGGGAGGGGGAAGCAGCTGTCAACAGGCTTCCCCCTTCCACTTGCTGCTCAAGGGGTAGGAAGTGTTACCAGCCCCCAGCCCGCACTCTGAGGCAAAGGGTGTGGTGGTGGGTGGGGGGAAGACTGCATGCATCTGTTGATGATACTGAGATTTTCATCTCCTTCTCCCTGCTTCTTTATTCTGTCTGCAGCAAACTGACAGGCACTGCATTAATTGCAAACCAGGTCATTTCTTACACCTCTCTCTGCCCTGCGTTGAACACTGGCAGCAAGCCAGCAGCGAGCTAGCAGAACACAAAGGTTATTAGCCCATCAAGAAAACAAAGCCTCTTTCTCATTTGTTCAAGCTCTTCCTAAACAGCTTTTTGCAAAGCATCTTTAAGGAAGAACGGAGGGTCATTACCAACTGACCTGTTGATTAGCTCCAAAAAAGCTTTAGGTAGACACTGTTCCATCTGCCTTTGTTCCAGCGAAATTAGAGAGACACACATAGACACCTCTCAGCATTAGCTAGCATGGAGGTGGTGTGCCCGTGACCAGATGCCAGCTGGGGTCTGTGATATGGGAGGAGGGGATCCCTGCTTAAGCAGCAAGTAGCGTGGAGCAGAGGCAAATGCTGCAGTATCCAGCCCCTTCTCAGCCAGTCAGAGCTCCAGCTATGGAAGAGAGAGACAGGCCCAGCCCTGATTTCTGGAGCAGACAGCTTAGCCCAGCTCAGGGCTGAAAAGCATGCTGAGATGTTAGGGTACTCTGATTTAACTTAAACAAGGAAGGTATCTGGGACAGAAGTTCCGTAAACCAGTTTGACCCAAATCAGTTAAGTCTGATGCTACATTCAACAAGGTTTATCTTAAACCAGTTTCAGTCATTTTGAAACTGGTTTATGTGCACAGAACTTATGTTCTGTTACAGGTTTAAACCAGTTTTTGATCACTTATACCAGTTTATGTGTAACTTCTGTCTCTAGCCTCTAAGTGATATGGTTCTCTGTAAGCGGCATAGTTTAGATTGGTAGCAAATAGAATGCACATTTGCCCTTTGGTGGTGGTGGTGGGGGGGGAATCTCTGACTAGGTTCTGTCATTTTTAAAACCAGTCTGTCTGTGCTGAATGCCTGTTCTGTAAAAGTGTTACGTCTGAACTTGTCCTTAAGGTTCGGATCCTCTTGGCCATTATGTAAACCAGTCTGTTGTTTGGATTTGGGAGTACTACACTCCTCCCTAATGAGCTCACCCTTGGCTCCCTGTCTGGATCCTCTCTTTTGTATCTTTTTGTCTCTCTTTTCCCCTTGTTCTCATTCTTTTCAGACCCAATCTCCAGGCTCATTTTACCAGCCCTACTTTTGCTACAAAATGGGGTTAGATAGGTAACTAGCTGCAAATATTTATCTTTCCTTTCCTATTTTATTTCCCCTAACCCACGCCCTTCAATTTTGGCCATGTAATCCATACAGGTGAAAGTTGAAACAATTTTATATCAGATTTTTTTGCTTGCATGTTAGATCCCCATCTCCTGACCTTCATGCATTTGTCTTTACACTGTTAGTTCTTTAGTTGTGCAGCATTCAGTCCAATGAGCCTTAGGATGCTACTGTAACATAAATGTTTACTACTTCTGCTACTAATAACACTTTGCATGCAAAGTGACAGCACAGGATATAAAGAGGAGGAGAATGAAGCTTTGATTCCACAAAATTTTAATACTGCATCTTGAGGATTAGTTGTCTCAGTATATTGCAAATGGATTAATTAGAATACTAGGACCCAACTTTAATGAAAAGATATCACTTTAAGAGCTGGATCCTATCCCATTGAAGCTGATGGGATTTTTTTTCATTGACTTAAATGAGAGTAGGATTAGGATCTCAATCTGATCATTGACTATATTGAAAGATTAGAGATGGGCTGCTGGACAGAGCCTGGAAATTAAGCATAGCATATAGCATTCTAAAGTGTCTTTTCTTTGGTAAGAGCTGAATACTGTATTAGAGATGTCAAAATATGGATTTATGAATGCTGTGCATTTCAGATTGGCTTACTGCATCAGACCTTTTCTGTTTCATTTCTATAAAAGTACTAAGGCTAATAGAAGGATTCAATAATTAGAGGTTGAATAAAAAAAAAAAATACAAAGTTCACCCTCAACAATGCAATAAGTGTCCTAAAGTAAATTTTCTAGTGCTATTCTCCCTTTGATTTAATGCCTTTTACTTCACATTTATGATAATTCTGTATGTGTATACCATGAATGGGAAAGGAGTAGGCATATACATTACAAATATATTTATGTTTGTGACTATGACTTCATAAATCACAGAGAAAAATACAGTTTGAAAGCTGATTAGGCTTAACTCTATATTTACATAACTTGGTCAACAGGAAGGCAGCATTCCAAACTATATCACATTAAAATATTAATATTTACATCTGTTCTTTAAATTGCTGTATGCAGTAAACTGCTGTGGGCAATTACTTAATGATACAAGATTTCTGCACCCCATGAATTACTGTGAAATGTTCTACATGAAAGAACAACATGTCTAATTTTACTTTGAGGATGAATGATTTGTCATGCAGAAATGTCCATTAGATTTAAACCATTACTAAAAACATTCAGGGTAATAAATCATCATTTTGTATTAAATGAAGAAGCAGCACCTACTCAGTTAGGTTGTTCAGTCATAATCATGATAAATGTACAACTCAGGACAGGTGAATTTTAATAGGCATCCAAATGCACTTATATTAATTAGATGACGTTTTCTGAAAATTCTCTCTTCTTCATGAATCAGAAAATGTATTTGAAAAACACATACAGCAACACAGAACAAAACCAAACATTTATTGTTGTGTACATCTCAGATCCTTTTCACCTAAAATAGTCCTGCTGAAGTCAGTGGGGTTTTGTGTAAGTATGGATTGCAGGTCTGGCGCATGACTAAGTGAACTGCAATAGGTGCTATGCCATCTTACGTTTGTGGACATCACATCCACATTCTGGGTGCTATTAGAACACAAAGTCATACGAATGAAGCAGTAGTGATGCACTGAATTAAAGTGTGTGTGCGCAACCTGCATGTGTATTGGTGTTGCAAGATGTGCTGATGATTAGAAAGTGATAAAAGGATTTTCAAACACCTACTATTACACCAATTCACTGGCTTGCTGGTCCGATCCTCACACTGACATCAGTCTATTTTGTATTCTGGCCATGTCTTCTGACACTACTGGTCCACTGCTGATTCCAGTTGCTTGAGTGGTAGCAGCTGTCCAGACCTAGCTAGAAGTTAAATCAACCAGATTCAATTTCATAGATTTTATAGACATTAGGGGCTGAAAGGGACCCCATGGGATCTTCAGGTCCAGGCCCCCCCTGCCATAGGCTGGAAGTCAGCTGGGATCAAGTGACCCCAGCAAGAAATATATCCACCTGTTTTTTAAAGGAGTCCAGAGTAGATGCTTGCATCACTTCTGTGGGGAGTTTGTTCCAGACACATGCACTGTAAAGAACCTTTTTCTTACGCCTAGTTCAAAAATCGGCCTTTCTGGAGTTTATGGCCGTTAGACCTTGTTATCCCCTGGGGAGCTCTGGTGAACAGCTGTTCTCCCAGGTCCTGATGTACCCCTCTTATGTAGTTGTAGGTTGCTACCAAGTCCCCACTAAGCCTTCTCTTCTCCAGACTGAAGAGTCCCATGTCCCTCAGCCTCTCCTCGTACAGCCTGCCCTCCAGGTCTTGGATCATACAAGTGGGTCTCCTCTGGACTCTCAAGCTTCTCCACATCCTTCCTGAAGTGGGGGGCCCAATACTGGTTGCAGTACTCCAGCTGTAGTCTCACCAGGGCTGAGTAAAGCAGGTGGATGACTTCCCTGATTTTGCTCAAGATGCATCGATGGATGCACACCAGAGTTGGTTAGCTTTGCCAGCCACAGCATTACATTGGTGGCTCATATTCATCTTGTGGTAAACCAAGATCCGCAAGTCCCTTTCAGTTGTGGTGCTAGCGAGTTTAGCACTCCCGAGCCTGTAAGTATGCTGGGGGTTCTTCCTACTGAGGTGCAGCACCTTGCACTTCGCTGCATTGAAGACCATCAGGTTTTGGTCACCTCGCCTTGAGAGTGTGGCCAAGTCAGCCTGTATCCCTAGCCTGTCCTGCAGTGTGAGTGCCCTCCCCCATAATTTGGTATTCTCCATGAACTTGGCCCGTTCACATTTGACTCCCAAATCCAGATCATTGATGAAGATGTTAAAGTGTACTAGCCCAAGTACCAAGCCTTGAGGGACACTACTGGTAACCTTGTGCCATGTTGATTTGCTCCCTTCATCTAGTACTCTTTGGGTCTGACCCCATAGTGAGTTGCCTAGCCATCAGACCATATGATGATCAAGGCCACAGTTCCCCAGCTTAACCATGAAGACATCATGAGGAACTAGGTGAAAGGCCTTCTTGAAGTCCAGATATATGATGTCCACATCATCTCCCTTGTCCAGGGCACATGTTACCTGGTCATAGAAGGAGATGAGGTTGGTCAGGCAAGACCTGCCAGTCACAAAGCCATGTTGGCTGGCATTCAGAAGCTTACCTTCCATTAGTCTGGCATTGATGGATCCCTTGTCAATTTTCTCCAGGATTTTTCCAGGGCTGGATGTCAGATTGATTGGTCTATAGTTCCCCGAGTCATCCCTCTTCATAGATAGGGACCACATTGGCTCTTTTCCAGTCATCTGGGACCTTGCTTGAGTGCCATGATTTTCCAAATCTCTGTCAGGCGGATGCAACGATGTCTGCCAGCTCTTTCAAGACTCTCGGGTGCATCCCATCTGGGTCAGCACACTTGTGACTGTCCAGTTTCTCAAGGCGTTCCTTCACCTGATCCACATCAATTTTGGGCCCATCACCCACTCCTGGATCGGGTTGTGCCATTTCTGGCAGTGAGATCCTCCTGGGAGGGTGAAGAAATGATGCAAAAAAGTAATTTAGGAGACTGGGCCTTTCTTGGGCATCAGATGTCAGTTGCCCCGTTGGATCTCTCAGGAGCCCAATGCTATCCTTGTTCTTTTTCTGACTTCCCACATATCTGAAGAACTTTTTGTTGTCCTCAATTCCTGTAGCTAGCTCAAGTTTGGTTTGTGCCTTGGCTTTTCTCAGCCTCTCTACAGGTGTGGGTGAGTGCAGCGTGATCCTCTTTGGTAATGCTTCCTGTTTTCCAGCTGGTGTAGGCTACTCTTTTGAGCTTAATGAGGTCCAACAGTTCCTCATTCAGCTATGGGGGCTTCCTTGCCCACTGACTGCATTTCTTGCGACATGGTATGGCTTTGCCCCATGCTTCAAGAATTATGTTTTTGAGAGATGACCATTCCTTATGTACTCCCTTTTCTGGGGAGAGAATTCTAAATGGGGCTCCCCTTATTCATGCACGTACACAAGTCCCAGAACAGAAAGGCAAAAGGCAAATCTCCTCTTCCAAAATAATTTTATTGCTCACCAGTGCCGCTTCCTAAAGCGTCTGGTATACCTGCAGGGAAACACCCAGGGTACCTGTGCTGCTGCATTTCTGGTTTGGCACATGTGAGCAGAACCGTCCCTCCCCAAGAGCACAGGGGATGCGGCATGGTCCTTGGGAGCAGCTGTCATAGAGAAAATTCGACTGAGTCCTTGCTAAGCTCTCAGAAATTTCTACTGAGCACACGCAAAGTGGTATTTTCAACAGCTTGCAAGTTGGTCTGACCTGGCTCTTTTTTTTTTCCTCCAGTAAAAAAGGCACATGGCCTGGCACTACTGCAACATTGTTACAAGATTTTGAGTTTCTGCTCCAGCTCAGGGGTGTTAGAGTTTCCAAACAAAACAAAGGTAAGAAGTTTTTTGTTTGGCTAAAGCAATATTTTCCTTTAATGCTGTCTTCAGAACGAAATCATTTTTGCTGAAACCTCCCCACCACAAAATCACCCCAAGGCAGATGCCCAAAAGGGAAGGTTTCAATTTGAGCAGTTCAAGTTCAGTTGCTCATTGTACAGTTTACTGAAAACAGGAACTTTTGCTGCTGCTCCTCCTCTGTTTGTACAGCCCCTGGCACAAAAGTGAGGGCTGTTCCTTTGAGGCAGTATATTAACACTTATGATAATGGGAAGGGTTGATAACTCAATTATAGATGATGCTATGAGGTTTCTCTTATGACAAACAAAAGAGTTTGGAAATGTCTACTGTCTGGCTTCGGTATACATTGAGCAAGGTAAGAACCATTTCAGGTTGTTGTTGTGTTGGTTTTTTTTTTTTTAATATCTTGGATGCAAGTATAAAATATGCAAGCACATTTTTATCAAAGGGCAGCAAAAATGGCTGAAGCTGAGAAGGCAGCACGGGCATGGGGGCAGAATCAAGACTGAAAAGATGGCAGAGGAACCTGGCAAGATCCTAACTCTATGCCTTTTAGAAGACCTGTATTTGCTGAACAACGAAGTAACACTACAAAAAGTTAAAACAATGGAGACTGCAGAACTTCATCCTGCATGCTAACCACACAGGCAGTTAAAGACAGCAGGATATCCCACTGACTTTTATTGGGCTGTGTGAGGATACCGAGATGTGCGTGCATGGATCCATTTGTAGGACTGAGCCTGGAGACAAAGAGGCTGGAAAACAGATATGGCCCCTAGACCTTTGTGAATGCAGACTGGAGAGGCCTGAGCACATTATATGCCAAGACAAAGAAGATGAGCATGGAAGAAAGGAACTAGAGGAATTTGTGCCTGTGCTGCTCTACATGCAACCTACCATGAAAATTAAATAAAAAAAAACCCTAAAACATTCCAGGGTTTACTCCACCAGAATTCTGTAGCAGAGATAGCAGACCAATTGCTCTGGGGCGCCCTACTTCGGGAAGACTGCCTCCTTCTGCCACAGACCATTCTCCAACATCTGCAAGACACCGTCCTGTCAGAGGTTGTTTGGGATGAAGTGAAATTCAAAAAAAAAAAAAAAAAAAAAATCGAGCACTGGCTTTCCCTGCAGCAGCCACTCCACTTTCATTTTATTTCCTTTTAGGTTTGTTGGAATAAGATGTGCTATCCTCATATGCTGGAGAAAGGAATCCAAACCAGTTTGCCCTGCGGTAAAGATAACACCTACAAAAGTTCCAAGGTGACTGTCATATTCAGTTATCGCAGCAGCCACGTAAATGCTTAGTGCCTTGGGCATCTAGAACGTAAGCATCAGTCTTAAGAAATGTCTTCGGCTTGGTGTTCAAATGTCCACTGACTTGCTAGTCTGGCCCTGGCACTGACCTCAGTTTGTTTATCATTCCTGACTTTTTGCCCCCATTGGATTTGTTTACTTGTCCACACAGGCAGGTCCAGCAAAGGCTGTGCCCCGAGTCCCTGCTTTCAAGCAGCTCTAGAGCCTGCTGTTCTTCACTTTTTCCTTCTCTCCTCCCCCACCCTCCCCCTGAATTATGCAGGAGGGAAAGGAGACCACCAAAGAATTGCACCATGGGATCTCCAGAGCTGTGTGAAGGCAGGGGCTGCAGATCTATGGCCACTCTTCTCCTCTTTTCCAGTGATGCTGAAAGCAGGCAGGTGAGGAGGGAGAGGGAAGGAGAAGAGCAAACAACAGCAGTCTCTGGAGCTGCTTGAAAGTAAGGATTTCAACCTGCACCGCTCAGCAGTGAGCTCACAACGCTCACAGTGCATGCAGGTCCCAGCAGGAGTTGTGCTCAACTGCTGGTGAGCTCCAAGAGCTCACTGCATACGTAGCGCACAGCCAAGGGGGACGTGGCCATGCCACCGCACCCCCTGCCCCGGATCTACCCCTGCTTGTCCACGGGCTTTTGCATAAGGAATTTCCTGGGAAAATCTACACAGATTTATAGTGAAAATAACTAGAAAGCTTTTTCTGCATCTATATCATCACCATTATTTAAAGATACCTCACTTTTCCTCAGAAGACTACCATCAGTCAGTAAATGTGTTATCCATGGGAAGCTGCTGTTTATTGCAAAAAGTCAATGATTTTCAAATGAATTGCATGAGCTCTGGAAAAAAAAAAATTCTGCCATGGGGACCAGACTCAGAGGCTTAGAAGGTCCCTACATTCCTATATTGACCAGAAAATCTTCCCTATCCCTCAAATTCAAAGGGTGGAAAATTCACTAGTCTTAACACTTACTTACAAGATGCAGAAAGAAGCCATGTTACACTGTCATAATACATAGCGTCTTCATCACTCTGCATTTGTTTTTCAGTCAATGTCATGCTAATAAAATCCATGGTCAGTGTTTTAGCCATGTTGTAGGCCATCTATACTTGAATAAACATTTACTTATCAACCCAATATCTCTTGAAACATAGATTTCCATTATTGTCCTCTCTTTCTTTAGCTACACTTGTGTAGCTAAAGTGTGTATCATTTTTAAAAGTCACATGCATTAATCTTCCTTATTATATTACAATTTCTCTTTTTGTATTTATAGGCTATGCTCAAGATATACATTATGTAATAGAAGTTCATTAAGTGGCTCTCTCTACTGAGTGATTGTCCATTGAACTCTAAGGATTTATTTCACCCTGTTCGTTATTTTGCCCAGCCGGACAATAGCTTTCTCCTACAAGCCTGGTGTTTATATACATTTAAATATGGTAATTAAGGGTCTGTTGCTCAGAATTTCTATTATAAGCTTCATTTATAAGGTTGATGTCTTAGCCAAGTTATAATTTGCATGTCAAAGTTTGGCATTTAAGTGAAGTGATTTTGCACTTCAAAAAAAAAAAAAAAAATCTAGTTAAGTTGGTCTCAGCTATTTTTTGTATTAAAAAAATTGAGCATATGGTCTAAGTTCCCTACATTTCTGGCTTTTAGAAACCTGCTTTAACTTCAGAATCTCTGCAACTAATCAGTGGATTAAAAGTAGCCCTTAGAATCTGAATTTGTAGCCTACAAACAGGTATCTTTAGTCTGTGTTCTCAGCTGATTCTACGGGGAAAGAGATGGGCAGTGAATATATATAAAAAAAAAAAAAAGTACATTTTCTAACTGCTTTTCTCCACTAGTCTGTAGTCTGAGTCCTTTCTGATTGCTGTCTTTCACAGCTTGAATACATATAGAAAAGTATATGAAGTGAAATAAAAATAAGTTGTAAAACTATATTCTTTAAAAAAAAGCTAAGATGCTGGCTAGGTTCTTCTGAAACAAACCTGGGTTCAGACTTAAGAGCAAGCTAGTGGAAAAGAAAAGAGTTATCACTGTGTTGAGGGAAATTTTGTTTTTCAAAAAGTTTGTTTCAGCAAAGGCCCATTTGTGAGAACGTAGGAAAAGTATAAGAAACAGTCATTAGGGTTAGAAAGTCAGAGGAGCCCTTGAGGTAACAGGGAGAGGAAAGCAGCTGAGAGAAGCATCAGATAGCACATGGATGTTGAACGAGCATGACAGAACAAGAAAGAGAGAGACCACAGATGAGTTTTTGGTATCTATATATGACCCAATCATTGTTGGATCTATTTCTGAATCAGGGAGGTATGGAATGACCAGAGCTACACTGAAGAGATGAAAGAATCACAATGGCAAAAAAATTAAAGGGTTGAGTGGCAGTCCTGGGAGACTGGAGCAGTATTGTTATATTAAGAGATAACCAGATGAGAAGACTGAAGGAAGCAAAGTATTTGCAATGCTGGTCTAGAGAAGTTATGATATCTTAAAAAGATTAAGAGGGATGTGGAAGGAGAGGAAAGGAAGTGTTGAGGTAGCCAAAAAATGACCAAAACTGCACAGACAGAGAGAGGATTCTCATGCAGGGTACTCCAACATGTAAGGTATGAATAAGTAAATTATAGCATGAGGCCAGGTACAGACATCAAACATAAACAAATGTATGCAACAGAAAATTGGTCTAAAACTTGTAACCGAACAGACGTTCAGGGCACATAGACTGGTTTATAAAATGGTGGAGCCCAGTCTAAGATAGACTTGGATGGATGTAGCATCAGACTTGATTGGTTTAGGTTATACTGGTCTGTTTAACTTCTGTACCAGATCTCCTATCGATTCATGTTGGGTCACTGTCTGCCAGCATCCCAGTGGCCTTTGTGGGCTTCCCTGCCACCCCTTCTTGCATCAGAGGTGGGAGACTCAGCTGGGCAGCTCTGGCTGAGACTTACAGAGCAGAGGCAGCAAAGCCTCTGCTCCCCAGCCCTGCATCCTGCCTGCTCCTGCCAGCAGCAGCACCAGTGGGGGGCGGGGAATGGAGGCCCTGCACTGTGTGCCCCCCACTCCCTCAGCTGTGCTTAATCTGGTCTGGTGTGGGGCTGGAGCCTGCGCTTTCCTCCATGCCCCCAGCACTGCACAGCTTGGTCAACAACCACCAGCCCTGGCTCCTGGCTGCCTGTGTCAGCTGAGCCAGGCAGCATTGAGGAAGCAGGGGGGAGCATAGGATGCCCCACCACCATTGGCTCTGGATTTAGGAACCAGATGCCTTGTTATGGGGTGGGGGGCACCCACGACCAACTGTGACCTTTCCATTCAATAATAGGCACATGTATTGATACACAGTGATAATAAAAAAGAAATAATGCAAGCAATCAAACAATTCTATATCTCTACCAATCCTAGGGCTGTCATCAGGTTTCACTCTGAAGGCTCTCTTAGGCATCAGATATCAGCAGCCTGGAGGTGGGATGCCAAGGCCCACACTCCCCACAGTGGGATGGAGGAGATGGGCTGTCTGTCCATGGTGGCCTTGGGGACCCTTCCCAGGAAGGAGGACAGGGACAGAGGAGGAGGACACTTTGTTACTCTCAAATCTCTGCTTTTGTATTCTTTCTGCCTGCTGATGACTCTTTATCTGTGGCTGTCACTGATTGGTCTCTCTGTGCTTGTCACTGTCCACATTCTGCACATGCACACCCTTCCCAAAACAGAAATTTCAGGCCCCCTCTTTGGTCTTGTGAGCTGGTGCCACATTATTTCATGTTATGGAACAGTGTGGTACTTGTCCCCAGTTTCCCAGCCTATGTCCTTGTTTGTTAGCCTGTCTGCTTCCCAAAAACCAAACCTTTAAATACCATTTTCAAGCCATCACCCCCTCCCCACCCACACTGTACTTGCTTGGGTCTGGGGGAGGGGGCATGGCTAGGTGGGGACCTGTGTTTCCCCTGGTGCTATGCAGCTCTCAGCCCTGGCTCCTGGCTGCCCATGTTAGCCATGCCATGCACCAGCAGTGGTGGGGGCAATAGAGGCCCTCCCCTTTCAGCCCAGCCCATCCAGACCCAAGCAAGCACATCCTGGGAGGGAGCATTGACACAGGAAGCCAGGATCCAGGGCTGAGAGCCATGTGAGGCTGTCAGCTGAGCCAGGAAGCACTTGGGGCAGGAGAGATGGGGGCAGTGCAGGCCCCCTGCCCCACAGCCTGGATCTAGCCCACACCTGAGCCAACCACACACTGCTGGGGGGAGCACCACCCCTGCTGCCACTGGTGCTGGGGACAGTGCTGGGAGGTATGCAGGAGTACCCCCCACTTTCTGGCCTTGCCTGTGCAGCTATTTGTGTACCCAAGGGCACCCAAGAGAAAAACTTGGATTCTGGTTGCTCCTGATCCAATTTATGCAGCTTAGACAAACCCATATAGGGTAGATCAATTCTCCTTCAGGTTTCTTGAATGTCTGTGCCTAGCTTGAGTGAAGAGTTCAAACCAGTGAAGTAGCACCAGGAGAGGAAGCCTGCTATCAGGCGCTTTCCTTATTGCAGTGACTGGAGAAGTAGGTTATCATGAGGAAAAAAAAAAAAAAAAATCAAATCAATGCTTAGAACATTCCCAGGTATTTTGGAATTGATTTGATGCAACATTCAAAAGTTACTGAATTACAGGCAGATATCACTGACTAGAGTATAAGGCCTCACTTCACAGAGCCAACAAAGTACTCTACAATTTATTTAACGAAATGAAAAAAAACCAGAGTCTCGATTAAGACTACTCCGTCATTGAGACCTTGCAGTTTTATTATTTGAATTTGAAGAAGGAAAAAACCCTGTAATGTATCTTAAAACTATGTCCAAATCCTGACTATGAAGAGGCTGGCAACAAAATACTACAATCAATTTGTGAGTCAACAACATAACTTCACTGAAATGACCAACTATATTAATGCAATAGGCCAGAGTTTTTCCAGGAGTTGAGGCCTGACTGTCTGCTTGACATGTTAACTAGCATGAAGATATGAAAGCCTGAATGAGCTTGAGGCACAGAAAGAAAAGTTTAGTGATTTGCCTGCCTCCCACCAACGGGCTGTCTTCAGTGGGCTCCACCAGCCCCACAAAGCACAGCCCAGTGGCAGGAGGTGGGCAGAGCTAGTGCTGCGCTCCATGGGGCTGGCGGATCCAGTTGGAGGGCAGCCTGGGGGTGGGAGGCAGGCAAGGCCGGCGCCGTGCTCCATCTCCCGCTGCTGGGACGAGTTCCATGGAGCCCAGTGATGGGCATGGGCTATGCCCAGCGCTGGTCCCAGGTGGCAGTGGCAGCCTCCTGTCATCCAGCACAGATCTGGGGGCCCGCACCCCTGGGAGGAGTCTGACACAGCCCTGCAGCCCTCCCAGGGGTGTGAGCCCCTGGATCTGCATGCTAGATGACAGGAGGCTGCCGCTGCCAGCAAACTTTGCTTTCAAGTCCTTGAGGTGCAGTTTCTGAGAAAGCTCTGGACCTATCTCCTTGAAACTTGGCAGGCTTTATGCCCTCAGAAGGGGCTACCATTTCTGAAATTTGCATCTGAATCAGGCAACAAACAACAACACTTTAGTCATTTTCATGATTTCCCATTATAGCCTATGGGCAAAACATTGAAACGAGTCGAAACAGCAGAAGTTTTGATGAAACAAAATGTGACAGTGCTTCAAAATTAAATGAAAATGGCAAAACGAAACATTGTTCCTTCGAAATGGTGAAATGGACATCGAAATGAAATGATGGTGTTTCACACAGCCCTATGGCTCATCACTACTCTGGGGCACAGATTTCAATTAAGGATGCATTTCAGCAAAGGTGAGGCAAGAAGCAGGTTTAATAAAACCCCACAGCTCCCTGATGCCACTCTCTCCACTTGCTGGAGTTGGGCCTGGATCCAGCCCACAAGGAGCCCTGTAATCTGAAGCCAGCTGGGAGGAGTTGGGAGAGGTGGGAGGGGCAAACAAGTTTGACAACCTTGCAGTTATCTGGTTTGAAACCCCCAAGCCCAAAGCAGTATTCGGAAATACTAATATTCTCTGGAGAAAAACTAAAACCATCCCATTAGACATAGTGCTCTATACTGAATAAATGTAAGCTGAGCCAATTTAGGACTATGCCAAACAAACAGAAAAGGAAAGTCTCTCGGTCCTAGAGAAGAATTACATGGTTGGCAGGTCATTTTATATCCTGAAAGAAAATAAAATGAATACAGAAGTAGAGCATAAGTGGGCAATTTGTTTAAAATGTTGATGAAAGGAGTTCTTTGTGTTATAAGTAGAACCTGAGCTAAGTTTCACACATAATGAGAATTTCTGTAATCACTTGTGCAGTTACTAACTGTTCCAGAGCATTGGCTAAGAAAGGCAAGTTGGAAGCAGGCCAGTAGTTTCCAAGAACTTCAGTCTAAGCAGCACCTATTACACACACACACACTGAATTAATGCTAAAGAGAATGTGGTGCCATAAATCAGTTATGGAACTTCCCTTAGAAATGATCCATTTCATAATGGAAAAAAGTGGATTATAAGTAAGGCTATGTGAAAATTTCTCTGGATCCAATATGAACCCAAATTTAAAAAAAAAAAAAAAATCACTGAATAAAATTTGACGAACCTCAGGAAATTCTTGAGTTGGCCGTAGATCATCCACCCCCAGCACAAACCTGAGGACCCTTCACGTTGGCCTCATGGGGCTGCGTAGATGTCTACAACACTGTTGGCATGCTCTTCTCACGGATACGGGTGTACAGTTTATTTTGGGAACATCAGGACCCAGAATTCTGTGAGCTGCCTTTTAAGTAAAAGAAACATGGAGAAACACTTCATCCCAGCAGTTAACACACTTTGGCAATGCCTAAGAATACTTGTAACACCATCACATTTGAGATTTTTAATGTTACTGAAGCTTACTATATTGCCCCATACCAAGCATGAGTTTTTATTTCAACTGTAAAGGACTAAAGAAAGCTTTGATAAGCTTTGTTTCTCCCCATGAACAATTATTCTGAAGGCAAAGGATGATACTTTTAAGGGGAATATTTTAATTTCTCATAAAGTTTCCAAGAAGTCCTAAGAACTGCAAACAGCTTTATGCCCTCAACTTTCACTACCTCAGTTTGAGTTGGTGGCATGCATGAGATTGTGCCATTAGGATATACCTCTCACTACCATTGAAAGAAAAAAAAAATCCAGAATACTCAAAAACCTGAGAAGTCAATGACATGGTATGAAGAAAGGATTGATGTGTTACTGCAATAGTACCTGATTCAGAGCAGCAGGGTAACTTACTGTACCAGTTTGGATTTGCCCCTAAAACCTCTTAAGACGCCACATACCACCCTCACACTCTTTCCATTAGGCTTTAACAGGAGGATGGGGTATATTAACAATACTGGGTCAAGCTGGAGTATTTGCAAACCAAGTACAGTCTCGCGAAATTATTCAGACTTGACCTCACAGCTGTAGTTCCCCCACAGAAAGACCCCAATGCACGTATTTATTACAAGGGTGAGATCTAGCCACATGCTGTAATATTTAAAGCAGTCTTCCTGCTCTTGACATAAAATTAGAGGGCACATTTGGCCTGGTATTTAATTAAGTTTAAAATCAAATCACTGGGAAATAAAGCAGCCTTTCCTCTTATTAAAAGCCACAGTTCAAAAGGCTGCTATTTTAGGTTAAGAACAGTGAGCGTTCATGCACAGTACCACATGATCAGCATGCATATGCCTAGAAGAGGACATGTGGGTTTGTAAATGTTATGGCTATTGATTTGCACTGTGGATGTTGCTCAGCTGTGCTAGCTTCCAAGAACAGTCCTGGCACTCCTTCACACTAATGCTTGTCTGATCTATTACCCTCTCACCTGCATGCTTTTTATAACCATTACAGTATAATTTTAGATGAAAAAATATTTGTAGATATATCTACAATCACACTTTTCCCTCAAGTTGAGCTAACGATGACCTGATCTCTCACCTGAAAATAGCACTTTTTGACAGAAGCATTTTGCCACACTAGAAAATTACTCAATTCTGCCAGAGTCCATTTGTTACTTTTGGTATGAAAGATAATGCCTCAAATAAACACAATACTAGACTTCAGGGTATAAGTGAATTCCTAAATAGGGCAGAGGTAAGGCTCCTGCATTCGCCATAAAGAATTCATTATCATCTGAAGCTTCAGTGTGTCACAGGGAATCTTCTCATTCCTTTCAACTTTCCTGAATGGACCACAGGAAACCTGCCTTTGAAGGAGAATGTCAGAGCTGATTTTTTAAGCTAAGCTTAATTGCCTCATTTGCATTTAACAATGATCTAGCCCTAAAATAATCAACAGAAAATTCAGCCTGATGTGAAGTCACCAAAAAGCTTCAGGTTAATAAAAATTCCCTTCAAGACAATAAGCTCCTTGTGGCAGCCTGAGATTTAAAAAGCCTTTCTTTTCCTCCATATGTATAATTTGCAGCTTAGGGGGAAGGAAACCCCCCCACCCCAACTTACTCACCTGTATCCGACAGCTAAAGCTAACATGTAGAGCCCTAACTGCACATGTAAAATCCTTTACACTAGCTTGTGTCTAGCCCTGACACAGGCATGTAGTAGAAGGGGGAGGAAGATTTACTTTCTACATTGGGTCCAGGCAGAATTGCAATTCTTGCACTCACTGTTCCTCCAAGGGTCAGCTGAGGACTGGACACAAGGTGTAGCTGTGGCTCTGGTAAGAGACCTGTCCTGCTATGTTGGATAGGAAAAGAGAAATGTCACACTCCTTAGAGGGGGTAAAGTGTTGATTCTCAAGGCTTCCAGTGCATTGTGCCTCACTGAAATAAGATGTCTCCAGTGACCCAAGGGGAAATCATTTTAACCCAAGTACAGGGCTGGGACCAGAAGGCACCATGTAGACTACCAGATGTCCGTATATTTATTTACTATGAAAATGGGTCAATGTTTTTAAACTAAGGTTCATTCTAAATTACATAGCACTGAACAACAATAAAAGGAACCGTTGATCTTCTGGATCATGGTGTACGCATAATAGGTCTAGTCAGGTGCCTGATGAATCCACTTGTGGCTGACATGCTCAGTTTGAGAACAGCTTGCTATGAGTTTCACAGATCCATGTGGTGTCTGAGTTGCATAGCACACTGTTCCCTTCTTTCTCACTTTGCTTTTATCCTCTGGCTCAAACCTGCTTCATGTTGAGCTGCACCCAGTACTAGATGTTCCCTCCAGATTGGATGGGATTCTGCACTTTCCTCCCAGCTTTCTGCAATTGATCTGGAATGACTTCATATCATTTTTGCACACATCACAGTACTGCCACAGAGAGCAACTCCACTTTCTAGAGCTCTTGAATCTTGCTGTACAAAATAACTGAGTAACTATCTAGTGCATTAGTGAAAGACCTCTACTCTAGAATCAACAGGGTAAAATGATGCTCTAAAGCAAATGATTGCATTCTTCTTTGCTTCTCTGTGATGTACAAAGGAGACCTGAAGAGTTTAAAAAAACATATGCTTGCTTTTCTACATTTAAACCTTGGTCCAGAAGACTGGGGAGCTAGTAAAATACCCATGTTGCAAGTGCCAGACTGAAAGCTACACAACTAAATGGGTCCCCCCCGCTTTTGATCTGTTTTGATTAATATCTATTTAATGCTCTTGAACCTTTGGGACATAGGAAACCCACTGCAGGCGAGTGTAGTTTAAAAGGGCCCACCCAAGGAAAAAAGCCCCAGATAGGCTTAGGGAGTGGCACAAGACCGTCATGTCCCCACACCCTGAAGCTCCCCAGCAACCCCTAACAGCCGGAGTGCCCCCCGCCCACCCCCAGCATAGCTGGAGGCAAGCAGGGCCCGTGGTAGGAGGGGACTAGCCCAGCTCAGCTACGGGGAGGCAGCTGATTCGGAGCTGAGGAGGGTCTTGCCCTGTCCTGGCTCCTACTTCACCCAGCCCCACAGGGAGCCATGTGACTGGAGCCTTATGAACAGGCCATGCAAACAGGTGTGCTCGTCTTCCTGGCATGTGAGTTAGCATGGAGTTTGCAAAGGAGAGTGAGCAGGAGGGCCCAAGGCCCTGCCTGTGCGCCCTGAGGAAGGCAGTCCCAGTCACAGCCAGCCTTTCAGTGGCACCATGCAGATGGGCATGGGCAGCAACCCAAGGGTCCCCTTGGGGTCTGCAGTCCCCCTCTCTGGCTCCTCAGAGGCCTCCACCCAGACAGAGCCTATAGCTCCAGGCTCCACACAGACGAAGCCTCTGGCTCTCAGCTGTGGGGGCTGCCCATCACTTTTTCAGGGTCTGGGGTCCGGGAGCACGGCCACCTCCCCTTGTGAGGTCTGCTCCCTTTTGGGGTCTCTGGTGCACCAGCTGGAGGAGCTCTAGGCCGCGGTCCAGAGACTGCGTGCCATCAGGGATGGTGAGCGGAAGATAGACTCCTACTACCATGCCCTTCTCCCCTGGGAGGCGGAGAGTAAACCACAGTCACCCTCCAGGACAAGGGAGGACTTGGAGACCTCCCATGCTGTCCAGCCAATGGGTCAGACCAAGGTAGTCAAGGGCCCCATGGTCCGCCACACCAAGGTCCCCACCCCGCTGGAGCTTTGCAACAGGTATGGACCTCTTGTAGCCCCAGCAGAGCCTGCTAAACTGCTAGGTCCCGCAGGCAACACAGGCTCAGCTGTACCTACCACCCCTGCTTTCCCCAAGACAAAACGCAAAAGTGTCTATCCTGACTGGACTGAGGGAGCAATCTGCTGCCCCGACCCCTTAGCCTGGGAAGTCTGCTGCTTTCCGAGAGCCCATATCTGAGACATTGCAGAGAAGATCCCTGAACTCCTCCAGCCCACTGACCACTACCCTATGCTCCTTATCGATGTGGGCACAAATTACATGGCTAGGAGCACTCCCAGCCAGGTCACAAAGCGCTACAGCAGGGGTGGGCAAAATGCAGCCTGGGGCCAGATGCAGCCCACCAGGCCATTCTATCTGGCCTGCAAGGCCCCTAAAATAATTTAGAAAATTAATATTTATCTGCCCTGGGCTGCCTGTCATGCGGCCCTCGATAGCTTGCCAAAACTCAGTAAACGGTCCTCTGCCCAAAATAATTGCCCACCCCTGCACTACAGGGATTTGGGAGCAGGGCTCAAGAGGTTAGGGGTGCAGGTGGTGTTCTCTTCGATCCTCCCAGTCTTGGGCTATGGGCTGAGGAGGCAGAGGAGGATCCAGGTAGTGAACAAAAGACTGCGGCACTGGTGTCATCGGGAAGGCTTTGGCTTCCATGACCACAGTATGCTCTTTGGTGAGAGGCAGTGAGCTGCTGGGAAGGGATGGCCTCTACCTCTCTCCACTGGGGAGGAGGCTCTTCTCAGCGAGACTAGCAGACCTGCTCCACCGGGCTTTAAACTAAGCCCACTGGGGGACAGGGGGACTACTGTCACTGCTGGCCCACTAAGCAAAGCCAGCAGACCATGACACTTAAGGGAGCCCACCCCTGCCGCAGCCCTGGAATGAACTGTGAGCAAGGCAAAGGCCCCCAAAAGGGATGCTTGCCTGCCTGTACACAAATGCCAGGAGCTTGGGGAATAAACAGGAGGAACTTGTCCTCCTGCTCAACATAAACAATTATGATGTCATAGGGATAACAGAGACCTGGTGGGACTCCACCCATGACTGGACCACAGATATAGATGGCTATACCTTGTACAGGAGAGATTGAGTAGATGAAGAGGCGGGTGTGAAGCTCTCTGTTAATGAAAGCTACACGTCCCTGCAAGCTGATATTGGGAACCAGGGTGGACAACTGGAGACCCTCTGGGTGAAAATCCATGGGGAACACAGCACAGGGGACATAATGGTGGGAATCTATTACAGACCTTTGACCCAGGATCTTGACCAGGAGTTCACCAGGGAATTGGCCAAGGCCACACACTCCTAGTCCAAGGTTGTCATGGGAGACTTCAACTACCCAGACATCTCATGGGAAGAGCACTCAGCCAAATCTGAATGGTCACAAACCTCTCTCATGTGCATGGATGAGCTCTATCTGATGCAAGAAGTCAGATAGAGCTCATCCATGCACATGAAAGAGCCAAAGTACTGCTCGACCTGGTACTGGCAACAGGGGACGACCTTATCAGTGACTTAACAATCAAAGGGAAGCTGGGTGACAGTGACCACAAGCTGATCACCTTCACTATACACCATAAAGCTGGCAAGTCAGTCAGCAATACAGAAGTCCTCGACTTCAGGAAAGCTGACGTTGACAAGCTCAGGAAGCTTGTCAGTGAGGCCCTAAGGGACCACAACCCAAAGAAGAGGGGAGTTCAGGAAGAGTGGTTGCACCTCAAGGGGGCAATCCTGGATGCACAAGCAAAAGCCTATCCCATCTCAGAGGAAAGGCAACAGAAGGGCACAGCAGCCCCCGTGGCTCTGCAGGAAACTAGCAGACCTCCTGTGTCTGAAAAGAAAGGCCTACAAAGGTTGGAAGACAAGATCCACCTCCAAGGAGGAATATTCTACACTGGGCTGGACCTGCAGAGAGCAAACCAGAAAAGCCAAGCCTGCGACTGAACTCAAACTGGCTACAAGTATCAAGGACAATAAAGAGTCCTTTTTCAGATATGTGGGGAGCTGAAGGAAAAGCAAGGGCAACATTGGACCCCTGCTGAACCAGACGGGACAGTTAACAACTGACACCTAGGAAAAAGCCAACTTGCTAAATGGGTATTGTGTGTCAGTCTTTCACCAGTCCCAAGAGACGTCCCTGCCCATTACGGGACAGGAAGGCCTGGGTGAGGGAGATTCGTTACCCTCCATCAATGTTGACCTTGTAAAGGAACACCTTGATAGGCTGGATACCTTCAAGTCATCCAGCCCTGTCAGCTTACACCCCAGGGTACTCAAGGAGTTGGCAAGCATCATAGCTCATCCCCTGGCATGGATCTTCAAGAACTCATGACACTCAGGCAAATTGCCAAAAGACTGAAAGAAGGCCAATGTGGTGCCCATCTTCAAGAAAGGGAGGAAAGTGGATCCGGCAAACTACAGGCCCATCAGCCTGACCTCTATCCTGAGGAAGGTCTTGGAAAAGATTAAAGAGACCATTCTGAGACTGGCCAATGGCAAAATCCTGAGGGATAGCCAGCATGGGTTTGTCATGGGTAGGTCTTGCTTAATTCTTACTTCTTATTTCCTTTTATGAACAGGTGATCCATCACCTGGACAAGGGGGAAGAGATTGAGGTCATATCTTGACTTCAAAAAAGCTTTTGATCTGGTATCCCGTGATCACCTTTCAGCAGAACTGGTAAACTGCCGCTTCGGCTTCACCATGGTCCGCTGGCTGGGGAATTGGCTCTGTGGTCGGACCCAGAATGTGGTAGTTGATGGAAGTCAATCGTCGTGGTGCACTGTGACCAGTGGGGTCCTCAAGGCTCTGTCTTTCTCAAGGCCCTATATTATTCAACATCATCATTGATGATGTGGACATTGGCATCAGAAGTAGACTGGCCAAGTTCACCGATGATACCAAACTTCGCGGTAAAGCATCCACACTTATGGACAGAAGGGTGATCCAGGCTTACCTGGACAGGCTCAGCAAATGGGCAGATGAGAACCTGATGGTGTTTAACACCTAAATGCAAGGTTCTCCATCTTGGGAAGAAAAACCCACAGCATGCTTACTCGGCAGTGCTACGCTAGCTAGCACTACGGACAAAAGGGACTTGGGGGTCACGATTGACCACAAGATGAACATGAGTCTTCAATGTGATACTGAGGCTAATAAAGCAAGCAAAATGCTGGCTTGCATCCATAGATGCTTCTCAAGCAAATCCCAGGACATCATTCTCCCCTTGTACTAGGCCTTGGTGAGGCTGCAGCTGGAGTACAGCGTCCAGTTTTGGGCTCCACAATTCAAAAAGGATGTGGAGAAACTTGAGGGAGTCCAGAGGAGAGCCATGCACATGATCAGAGGTCAGGAAGACAGACCTTATGATGACAGGCTGAGAGCCATGGGACTCTTCAGCCTGGAAAAGTGCAGGCTCAGGTGTGATCTGGTGGCCGCCTATAAGTTTATCAATGGTGTTCACCAGGATCTGGGGAAATGATTGTTCACCAAAGCCCCCCAAAGGATGACAAGGTTGAATGGTCACAAACTCCTTCATGACCATTTCAGGCTGCACATAAGGAAGAACCTCCTTACTGTCTGAGCCCCCAAGGTTTGGAATAGACTGCCACCAGAGATGGTTCAAGCACCTACTCCAAATGCCTTCAAGAGACATTTGGATGTTTATCTTGCTGGGATCCTATGACCCCTGCTGACTTCCTGCCCCTGGGGCAGAGGGCTGGACTCAAAGATCTTCTGAGGTCCCTTCCAGCCTTAATGTATATGAATCTATGAATCTTTGTGCAAGGGCAACTCTTCTGAAACTTCAAGTAAAGTGTGAGAGTCCCAACAATATATGCTCTAAGATGTTATCCTGGAAACAAGAAAAAAAACTTGACAATTCTGATATTTCTAAGGCAGAAAAAAAGTCATAGCTTACAACAAAAGAACTCTTTTTGCCCATCATAAAACAGCAAAAGAAAAGGCAGAGTCCTCTGCAGCTAATCTGAAGCAAGTTACAATTCTAGTGCATTAAAATGAACAAATGCATCTCAACACAGCTT
Source organism: Crocodylus siamensis (assembly GCF_052110815.1). Taxonomy (NCBI): domain Eukaryota; kingdom Metazoa; phylum Chordata; order Crocodylia; family Crocodylidae; genus Crocodylus; species Crocodylus siamensis. The sequence goes on from NC_143403.1 coordinate 20,760,258, forward strand.
CATGGTGTATATGAGCAATGAGGAGTTACAAAGCCTGAAGGATGAAAGGGTTCAAACTATTAAATAAAGGTTGTGATTCTAGCTCACCTGAGCAATATAGTCTGTTAATTAACAAGATGATTGAAAGGATTAAGGCTTCTTAAGGAGTGTCTGAAAAAAAGGTACATGGACTTTTTTTATACATGCTCTGGGGGTGAGGGGCAGTGAGGCAATTTAATTAAAATGCCTCTGAGAGCCACTCTAATTAGAGCACCTGCAGTGTCTTATGTATCAACATTCCCACACTTCAAAATGGCAGCACGGGTACCTTATCTAAAGCTTGTTGAACAAGCTTAAGTTAAAGCGCCCCCACCATCATTTTGAAGCATAGGAATGCTGATACACACAACATAGAGGCTGGCTGCAGTGCGCCAATTAGCATGCTCCAGCAGACTTAATTAATTAAGTCTGTTCTGATGCACTGTAATTATAGCCTCTTGGCACATGTATATGCACCCCATATTGCCATCATCACCAAACTATGTAGCATGACGGTTACACGCAACTAATGTGAACTGGATTTGCCCAATTTTGAACCAATTTAAATATCAGTCTGAGGGCTTAGTTCACACTAGTATTTTGCTTTTAATGGGGCCTGAATTGCACCCTAAATCTAGAATAAATCTGAAGGATATGCTCATATGCTTCTCTACAAACTAGGTTTTGGAAGGCATTTTCTCTTATCCCTAATAATATTATAGCACAGGATCGTCTGACTGCCCCTTACTCAGGACAGGAATGAGTAAAGTTTGGCATGATTAGAGATTCTTGGTTTATATCTTCAGCGTGTGTGCAGTGTTGCTTTGAATTACCTCCTATTCACATGCAAAACCCTCTCACCCAAGTTCAGAAATGCTTTGAACTGGATTAGTTGGTTTTTTCGGGAAGTGAAACTTTAATTCAGGCTGGCAGCCTGCTCACCCTTGCTGTAGAAAAACAAGCCACAAGCTCTTAATTTTCCAGTCCTTTCCTATAATCATCCCTCCTCTCCCCTCACCCTATGTGCTCATAGGGGCAAACAGGATCTCCCACGAGTCACTGGAAAAGAATCACCAGTTGGCTCAGTTCACAGAAGCCCAGGAAGCATGCGATATGCTCCTAGATGTCCTACTGCTACATGAAAGCAAGAGCATCTTAAGGGTAGAGAATTCCGGTGTTGCCACTCCTACCTGGCTGAGATTGATTTAGCTGACAATCACCAGATTAACTCTTCAGTGCAGATACACACCCAGATGAGGCTTTCAAAAGATGGCTAAATTTGTTAGGAATCTAAAGCTATTACAGTTAAGATGCGATTACCCTGTTAAAGTGAAACATGGCTAGTAATCCTGTCACACATTCAAGGAATTAATGGCAAGACAAAATATTCCATAAAAGATAAGAAACATTTTTGTAGTTTATTTCCGCTGCACCTTAAATTGAAGGTATGGAGGGTCACCGGAGCTGGCTTGAGTACAGTCCTAACCCTGGAACCCCACAGCAGTTTTCAGCTGGCCCCAGTGCAGTCTCAGGCCTCAGTCCAACAATCAGCTGACATATGGTCCCAGTCCTAAGACAGCACCGGGTCTCTAGTACAGTCCCGGGGTTGAGACAGACAGTCAGTTGACTGTTGGTCCCAGCCCTGGGACCAAGTGGGAGTCTGGACCCAATTCCAGTACATTTCTGGGGCTGAGACTGACAATCAGCTGATTGTCAGTCCAGGCCCCAGAACCACTTGGATTGTTGCACTGCAGGAGCCCAACTTTCAACTCATCGGTGTGGTAGAAGCCTGGGAACCTAGCAGGTAGTAACAGCACCACTGGGATCTGATCCTTCATCCCAAAAATCACTCATTCTGCAATTCCTATATGACATGGCAGGAAATGTGATTGTTGGATTAGGGACCGGATCCCATCATGCCATGAAATGGATGTGTGCTAGCAGTTGGACCCTCATTTAAAAATCAAGGGGAGCTGGGTGCTAACTCCCAGGTCCCTCAGAAAATCTTATCTTTAATTGTGCTATTTTAAGAAACGCATTATTGTCCTTGGGATGAATACCAATTTTTTCTCTTGTAAACCTTAAGATATCTGGAAAGTGATAACACCAAAACATTTCTCCTTTCATCAAAACTTGCTGCATGATACCACGTAAGTCACTTGATGGAGGTGCGGCTTTAGTACACTTGAGCTGATAATTATATGACAGGTTTGCTGGGAGCAGCCTAGCTCACCAGCTTGAAAAGGCTTAAAATGATTGGTGGGGCCAGGGGAGAGGCTTACCCCACCTCTACCCAGGGGCAAGGTGAAAAGATGGACCAGAGAGGGGACTAAACTTACCTCTCTCTCATTTGTCCATTTTTAATTTGGGGGTGGAGCCTCCAGAGAGGATAGAAAGGCAGTGTGCCCAGCACACAGGTGGCTGCAGTGAGGGATGGAGAAGCAGCTGAAGAATTGCTGGCAGAGCTGGCCAGTGGGGCAGAGCGGCTGACCCAGAAGAGGCTCGTCAGATGGGGAGCAGCAAGTGGCTGCATCCCCCAGCCCTGCCATGAGGGAGCACGGCATTGGTGCACAGCTGGTGCACAGAGGGTCCAGGAGCAGACTGAAGCCCTGGAGCTGCAGATGGCAGCCCAGGCCTCCAGCCCCCTATAAGAGGCAGGGTGTCTGATGCACAGGTCAGTGCATGGAGGGTCTGGGAGTGGACCAAGACCCTGGAGCCACATGAGGTGGCTCGGGTCTTAACTGCTACCTACCCGCCCTTGCCCCCCTGCATGAGGCAAGCAAGCACTGCATAGGTCAGTGCAGAGGGTCTGGGAGTGGACTGAGACCCTAGAGCTGTATGTGGCAGCTCAGGTCTCCCACCCTGGCATGAGGCTGGGCACATGATGTACAGGTCAGTACATGGAGGGCTGAGAGAGGCCTATGGCACATGGGATGGTGCACAGGGCCAAGAGCCAGTCAATGACTGGGAGAGCTCTGAAGCAGCTGAGGGCCCTTGGCAGGATGAGGAGACTGCTTGTCCCGGTAGACAGGTGCAGCCTCATCAGTCTTCAGACGAGTCATGAGTTGCCTGGAAAGGGATTTCCACAGGGGAGGTGGGTTACTTCCCTCTGAGGAGTGGCTGGGTATTTAAGTTGATTAAAGGGGCAGCTGGGGTAACTGGGAATTCCCACTCCCCTCCTCTCATATGGGGCCCCCCTTTCCTGGGACATTGATACAGCTGTATTATAGCTTGCTTTTCTTTCCTTTGCCCTCTGCACCTCAAGCTTTGTAAACTCTGTGCCCTATTAGTGTATGACTGCATAAAATTTATTGTGACTACCTTTTCTACCTTCACCTTCACCTGTGTATATAGAGTATTTGTATAAAACTGTACATATACTGCCTGCTGTTCCTATGTCGTTGGTATATATGTTATAATTTAACTTATTTTTCATCTGTTACTAAATTATATACAGATAAGCCTCAATTCATGTCCTGGCTCTGCTCTATAAGGGAGGAGGAAAGCTGCACATGCCTAGGCAGCCACGCCTCCCCAGTGCTCCAGCCCTGCTAACATTCCCTTCATTTGGGGAAAGGGTACATAATTGAGTACCACTCAGATTACAAAAAATAACCTGTAATTGAATTTTAAAACATTTATGAGAAACATTATTTCTGGATAATCTCTATTCATATCAAACTAGAAATATATACAATGACCATGAGCTTTTGCAGTTTTATATGTGCTTTTAGCAATGATATAGCCCTATAATAATCTAAATGCTACAAAATAGCTTCAGTTAAAAACAAAAAATTAACAAATGAACTCAAGTTTCATAGTTGGTAGGTTTGGAAGGGACCTGAGCAGATCATCAAGTCCAACCCCCTGCCATCAGCGGAAAAGAGTACTGGGGTCAAATGACCCCAGCAAGGTGATTGTCTAGCCTCCTTTTAAAGATCCCCAGGGTAGGGGCGAGCACCACTTCCCTTGGAAGTTGGTTCCAGATCCTAGCTGGAAGTAGCACCTCCTGATATCTACGACTGTGAAGTAGCACCTCCTGATATCTAGCCTGAATCTACTCTCAGTCAACTTATGGCCATTATTCCTTGTTACTCCCACTAGTGCTCAGGGGAACAGGGATTCTCCCATCGCCTGCTAGTCTCCCTTGGCCAGTTTATAGATGGCCACCAAATCCCCTCTTAGCCTTCTCTTCTGAAGGCTGAACGGGTTCAGGTCACATAGCTTCTCCTCATAGGGCCTACCCTGCTGACCCCTGTTCATGCGAGTGTCCCTCCTCTGGACCCTCTCAACGTTGTCCACATCCCTCCAGAAGTGCGGCGCCCAGAACCGGATGCAATACTCCAACTGCAGCCTGACCAGTGTCACGTAGGGGGGGAGTATCACCTCCTTGGACCTGCTTGTCATACATCTGTGGATGCATGACAAGGTGCAATTAGCCTTCCCAACCATGTCCCCACACTGCCAGCCCATCTTTATCTTGGAGTCTGTGAGTCCAAGATCCCTTTTTGCCTCTGTGCTGATGAGAAGGGAGCTCCCCAGCCTGTAGATATGCTGCTGGTTCTTCCTCCCCAGGTCCATCACCTTGCACTTGTCAGTGTTGAAACCCATCCTGTTCTCATCTGCCTGCCCCTGTACCCTGTCCAGATCCAATTGCAGCCTGTCCCTCCCTTCTAGCGTGCCCACTTCTCCCCACATCTTAGTGTCATCCGCAAATTTGAACAAGGTGCTTTTCACCCCCTTGTCCAAGTCTGGAGTACTGCATCCAGTTTTGGGCTCCGCAATTCAAAAAGGATGTGGAGAAGCTTGACAGGGTACAGAGGAGATCCACGTCCACCATCAGAGGGCACGAAAACAGACCTTATGATGACAGGCTGAGAGCGATGGGGCTACTCAGCCTGGAAAAGCGCAGGCTCAGGAGTGATCTGGTGACCACTTATAAGCTTATCAGGGGTGCTCATCAGGATCTGGGAGAATGACTGTTCACCAGAGCCCCCCCAAGGGATGACAAGATCGAACAGTCACAAACTCCACTGTCACTGGTTCAGGCTGGACATAAGAAACAACTTCTTCACTGTCCGAGCCCCCAAGATTTGGAACAGACTGCCACCTGAGGCAGTTCAAGCACCCACTTTGAATGCCTTCAAAACACATTTGGATGTTTATCTTGCTGGGATCCTGTGATCCCTGCTGATTTCCTGCCCCTGGGGCAGGGGCCTGGACTCAATGATCCTCAGGGTCTCTTCCAGCCCAAATGTCTATGAAAGTTGCTGATGAAGAGGTTGAACAGTGTGGGCTTGAGGACCGAGCCCTGGGGGATCCCACTGCCCACATCCCTCCAGGTCAAAAAATGACCCATGCACCACCACTCTCTGGCTGCGGCCCTCCAGCCAATTGGCGACCCATCTGACTGTGTAGGTATCAACACCACAATCTCCAAATTTTTTGCTGAGAATGGGGTGAGAGACAGTGTTGAAGGCCTTCCTAAAGTCCAGAAAGACTACGTCCACTGCGACACTTGTGTCCAAGGATTTGGTGACCTGGTCATAGAAAGCCACCAGGTTGGTCTGACAGGACCTGCCTTTAATAAACCCGTGTTGGTTGCCCCTAAGTGTATACTTCCCTGCTTGCCCCTCACAGATGTACACCCGGATAATTTTCTCAAAGAGCTTCCCCAGGACCGAAGTAAGACTAACAGCTCTATGATTTCCTGGGTCCTCGTTCCTCCCTTTTTTGAAAATGGGGACCACATTGACCCTTTTCCAGTCCTCTGGCACCACACCAGAGCACCATGAGTGCTTGTAAAGCTGCGCCAGAGGTCCCACAGTGACCTCTGCTAATTCCCTCAACAGTCTGGGGTGGAGATCATCAGGACCTGCTGGTTTGGAGTCTTTAGAATAACATCTGAGGAGCTTGAAAGCAATAAAAAGGGCAGAAATACATTTAAAAACGGTATCTCAGTGCAGAATCCCCTCTCCCTCCTAAAAAAAAAAAATTCTGCAGGAAGTGTGAGGCTATTTGCTGATCTTAATTAGGCCAATATATATCTGCCAATGCAGTAGCTTCTGATTTACACCAATGCAAGATCATCACTCAGTGACTAAGCAATTTACTCTAGGACTGATCAGATCACTCAGATGCAATTTATTAGAAACGTGAGCAATTATGTGGTTTCTACTACCATAGTATCTCTGCACAATTTTCATGAATCAGATTACAAGTCAATCACCATACCTTTTTGGAGAAAATATATAATTTTACACTGCAAGACAAAAAGGAAGATAGTCTCCCTAGGGATTCTGGTTGGAGCTTGTACTTAACTTCCCCCCCCAAAAAACACCCCAAAAACAGACCAAAAAAAAAATAAATAAAATCACACTGGTATGCTTCTTGAGCTTGTACCATGGGTTTTTTGGTTTTTTTTTTCAACTAGTCATCAACAGGCAAGCAAACTGACAGACAGCACCCCTCCCCTCCCTTTCCCTCAAAATGTTCATCTTTTAGGATAAGTTAAGCAGAGAGTCTTGTTAGTGGCCATTTCTGAATTGGCACCGTCTTGTATGCTTATTATTTTATTTCTCAGATCATTGTCAACTTATATAGGCAAATTCAGTAATACATGTGTTAACTTACAGTAACCCTGCACCTGCAGTGAGCATAGCAGGTCAAGAAAGAAATATTTGATTACTTTTATCTTAGCAGGGGCTTTTGCACATTTGCATGAATGAATTTTTGATTGTAGGGACAATGGTAAAGTCAGGATCCATAAAGCAGGGCAAAATAATGGATTAGTCACCGGAGCTTCAATTAATGGTTTCAGGTCCCAGTGGCATATTGATGTCCATCAACTCCGACTTCCTTGTCAAAAGCAGGCAGGCAGTAACAGCATCTATTGCACTTAATTTACAGAGCTTGTAAAGTCTTGGAAGCAAGAATTGACAGAAACATCTGATTTTACCTCAGGACAACATATAAATTATATTCTACTCTTCCGCTCCATCTTGAAAGGCTTTGGCTAGGAGGATAGAATAATTCAGTAGTGCTGAGTGAAGAAATAGGCTTTGGGTAATCATTACCTTAAATCATGTCTACTGGCACTTAAATAAATGAATCAGCTTCTCCTCTGATTTGGGCTAATGACCACTAAACAATTTTATCCCAGTATAATTAGGATGCACATAGCTAAGAGACTAGCTGAGAGAAAAGGAGTGGGGAGGGGAAAATGTGTAACGACAGAACCTACAGTAAAATCTAGTTAAAAGATAAGTTACTAAGGAAAAAGGACTGGAAAACATAGAAAGCAGCAACTGACAGCTCACACTAATTTCCACATTAGTAATAGGAGAACAGACTCTAGCACAGGGCAGAACAAGCTTTGGAAAAGAAGGCCAAGTGCTAGAGACACGTGCCACAAATTGAAGTTCAGAAGCTTGTCCTATGGTAATAGTACTTGTAGTAGGTCTTCACATTACAGAATCTTTATAGTTAATAGCCCATTGCATACATCTTGATCTTAATGCATCTTAATGACCCAGGAATGAGAAAATTAGGAAGCACCATTTCTCTTGGCTGTTGTAAGCAACTGTGAAAGCAACCAGTGAACTCATATAGCTGATAAAAATCAAAACTAGAAGGAGAGATATTTGGTGAACTGAGGGAGAAGACACTTCGGGAATCTGGGACATGATCTGGGGAAGGCACGAAATAAAGTTCCGCACACCTTCAACAGAAACATGGCGTCACAATCCAGTTTAAGCTCACGCATCATCCCTCGCTATACCTGCTCCAACACCTTGAGTAGGATGAACTGTTGAATAACAGTTCTCTCAACAGGATTTTAAAAAGCAAGCTAAACCAAAACTTTAACTTGAAATGTTCGACTTACCTGTTGTACAAGCAGGCAATATAACCCTGCTCCCATTTCAGCAGAACAAGAAGTACAGACGTTTGCTAAGCAATGCGTTCTATTGATCAGAGTAACAGAAAAAGTCGACCAGACTCCCTACTCCCAGCTAAGCAGAAGCATGGCATACTGCATTAATAGTGTCATGCTCTCACGGGGAAGTTCCCAATCCCTAATGGACTGCAGGGAACAGCAAATCTTTTTGTGACACCCTCTAAACAAATACAGTAAAATATTAAGTTACATCAGGATCTCTTTCCAATACCAGTCAGTGAAAAAAAGAAAGAAGTTATGGCTTCTTCCTGTTCAAAGGAAACCCAGTTGCAAAAACTCTCATTCTGTTCCGTGAGGGACAAGGCAGACCAATAGACATGATGCAATGAGCTGACCCGGACCCAAGGGCTCTGCACCAGTGGAAGAGTTAGTGCAAGAATTTTTACCATATTTTTAGCTTTGCTGGGAAACCCCTTTTTCTATAACACATGCACAAGTGCTAACATAACTGGAGCTGGATTGGTGGAAAATGGGTCTGATTTCTATCAGCACTGGTACCCTGAAGTCAAGGGAAAATCTGTAGAAAGAGTGTTCAAATTCTTCAGAGTATTCACAGTCCAACTTACCCATGGGGCATTTACTTGTTTCAGTTGTCTGTTGGACCACATATAGTCTCAACTTCACTGCTCTCTTCTTCCAAATGTAGAGCATTACATCCTAGTGCTTCACGTTCACAGCAAGCAAAACACCCCTACAACAGGAACTATGAAAAGTGGTATCTTAAGCAGCAGCCTTCTTCTACTTCAGGGGCACCTGAGGTGGTACTAATGAGCAGCACATGTACCCACTCAGCAATCTTGAGAGTGCAGCATGACACACCTGAGGTTGTGATCCTGTAGTGAGCTATGCATGTGCAAACCTTGTTGCAGGAGCAGGGTTGGACAATCAAAAAGGATTGAGCTGGATGATGCTTATACAGTCAAATAAGAATCATAATATAGCAAGGACTGTGTTTATCTGCATCTTTACAGCACCAGCACAACAGGGTTCAATACTAAGTACAGCCTCTGGAACTCAGCACAATGCAGAGAGCAACAATTTAATCAACTCTGTCTATAGGCTGGTCCCTATTGCATATGCTGCAGTGTTTTGTCCTAGTTCTTAATAACTTTCATGAAGTTCCTTTCTCTGATAATTTATGGCTGGGGGTTTTTAAGGCAGGCAATTCCATGTAACATATGATAATCAAGTGATTGTATCAGGATAAACTACAGCTGTGTGACAGCTATTTAATAAGGGAAACACCCAGGCTTTCCATGTTATGTATTATTTCTACTAAGCACAGCACTATTTATTGTTTCCATATATCAATAAAATTGCCCACTAGCATTGTCTTAAACTTTCACAGATACTTCAGTGCTGCCTGATGCTTTGTTAAGAACCACCTAGCTAACTATCAGAGGAGTATTAGGAAAGGGATTTAAATTGCAACTTGGTAAGTAATGTGGCAGGCAGACTGCATAATGGCAACTTATCTGGCCTCTCTTTATGAAATATCAATATATTCTCTCACTAGGTAGAGCAAACTGCTGCTTTTCTATCCCTCACAGCCGATAAAAGAGTCTGTAATAAAACAAAATGATTTGTATTGGGCGATGCAAACCAATAATGTGTCTTGAGTTAGAAAAGCCATCTTTATTATGCAGTTTTGCCCTTAGCCCTGGTTTCAAGCAGTCACAAAACATCGCATTTTAACTTCAGTAGTCAGTAGGGATGCCTGATGCGCAGTCTTGACTCTGTCTGGTTTCGTAAATATTAGGGTGGGGAAGAGACTTTGACCATCTCATACATCCACTGATGGTGTAGGAGATGAGATCTAGTTTCAGCTTCAGGATAGTGTTCATTGTTCTTTGCAGAAACCTTATAAATTCCAGTCTAATCTTGCCTTGTGCCAAGGGAGGTGGTGAAATTATCACTGGTGTTGTACATCATCACATTGTTTAATGGTCTTCGCTCCTATAAAACATTTCCCTCTCGTTAGCCTAAATTTTTATTTTCTTCAATTGTAGTCCACTGCTGCCTGTTGTACCTGCACTGAAATTAATCTCATGGTTGCTAATTCATCTCAGATACGGCATAGGCAATTCTCACGTAGCCCAGAGTCATTTTTCTTCTGGACTCCTGGAAAGGGCCCTTCTGGGTTGCTTAGGATAAGCTTGCAGGCTGTCTTTAACCAAGGGAGTCCCCCAAGGCACCAGTTTGAACCCTCACCCACAGTGGCACAGAACAATTTATGAATCACTCTATACCATACATAAAAGCAGGGGAGAAGATGACCTGGCTGCTAGTAACCCGCCACTATAACAGGGAAATATTTGGGTAATACGTGCTGAAAGCATTCTGGAAAAGGATCATGATCCCTGCCATTGAGGAAGACAAAATCTTCCTCAGTTCAAGCCAGCCTGACCTAGAAGAAACATTGCTTCCTGACCCCAAAGTAAGAAATTGGTATAATTGAGAGAAAGAGCAAGACCTTCTAGTCGGGAAACGCTGAGGTTTCTAGTACTGGCAGAAGCATCAGGACACCCAATCAAAATCCCCAGCCTTAGCTGTGGCTAATCTCCCTATGCCTCAAGAGGAAGGTGTAAAAAAATTAAAACCCAGAAGCCACTAGGATCCATGACAGGGAAAAAAAAAAAAAAGTTTCCTGGCTTCAGGTGATAACCAGAAAAAATCCCAAAACATGGGATTACCAGACACCTTCTACACTACAACCTGGGGACCGCACACACAACTCCACAATTCAGGCACTGACTGCTGTGCCAGAACTCCCTGCCCTATTTTATCATTCTTCCACAAACTTATCCAGGTCAGCTTAAGAAATGCAGGTTCCTTGCCCCACTACTTTGGTTGGAAAACTATTCCAAAATTTCACTCCTCTGGTAATAAGAAATCTGCTTCTAATTTCCAGTCCATCCTCAATTTTTCAATAGCAACTTTCAAGTTAGTTTGTCAGTGAGCAATGATTTTGGGATCACACTGTTCTCATGCATTTGCATTAGATATACCTTTTCAATCTAATTCTGTTTTTATACATCTTATTGCAAGCCACTGTAATAGCTCACAGTTTCCAACATTCACATCTCAGCTACAATAGTACAAAGCTGCTAGTCTCAAATCTTACCTATGCTTAAAGGGCTCATGCATTACAGGAACAATTCCTGAAAGGGAGCTCCCTCCTGTATTTATTTCCTCTCTAATCACCAACCATTGTTAAATTGTAAAAGCAAACTATGAATTACTGACAGCTGAGAAAGCAGCTTATTCTCATCAGTCTCTCACACCAGATTGGGATTTAGGCCCTGCTCCTGCAATGAATCCTGTATACACTGGGCATGTCTACACAGGACACTTGTCTAATTTTACTGCACATTAGTGTGGCTGGCAAAAACTGTGCTAATATGCTAACACACAGTAACTGCTCATTGAACTAATTCTACTACACATTAGAGCAGCTGACAAACAGCATGCTAGTGCAATAATTCACAGTAGAGTTAACACACAGTAGCTAACACACAGTCATCCAATGCGCATTAAGCATCACACAAAAAGCATTCGGCTGCACTAATGCACAGTAGTGCCAATCACAAGTACTAAACTTAATGCGCTGTAATTACGGCACATTATTGAACATGTAGAGATGACCACAGACTCTGACATCCACGCAGAGTCAAAGTCAGGGTTAGAACCTTCCCATATGTGCTATGTAGCACTGTTCTGGAGGAGACTGGATTTTGTGGAAGCAGTACATTTTGTCTTACATGCAGATTCAGACTCAGCAACGCATGTATTGTACTAGGCTTGCAGTGTTGTAGGGTGCTGGTCCAGGAAATGTACAGGAGGCAAGGATTTTTAGTGATAACTTTTAGTGGACCAACTGTACACTTCAAAGTGTGGTCAGATAAGCTTTTGGGCATCAAGTTTGAGGAGGGGCACCAGATGCCCAAGAGCCTGTCTAACAGCTCTCTGAACAATATATCTGGTTCCAGTAAAAAATAACACAAAAACTCCTTGCCCTTGCAGAAGTCCTCAATGGAACTTATGCACGTGCAGAAGTCCATCAATGGGACGGCTAAAGGATTTAAATGTTTTACTTAGCAGACACAGACAGCATAGTCTTACAGGTGAATGAGCATATGTACATTGCTAAATTAGGGCCGTAAGCATTATTATTATGACCGCTGTTAATATTATTTTGCTGGAGCAATAGTCATGGACAGGGACCCCAGTGGAACAGGTTCTATATAAGCAGCAAATGAAAGGACAGTCCATTCCAAAGGGTTTACAATTCAAACATTAGATAGTGGACCACGGACATACAGATAGACTGGCAAAAAACAGTAGTGGTGTTCCATCTTAGAGAGCTTTTAACTGCATCTTTTCTTAATTAATTGTGATTGTATCTCTCTCTTCAAAAGTGCTTTCTTGTTCTGTAGCCATCAGCAGTCCCTATTTCAATAGCTTGCTCCTGGGTTCACTACAGTGAGTCTGCATCATCTGATGAATCTCAAAATACATTATCAACATGCTAAAAATATCCCTGATCTGCAGGTGAAACTGATGTTTGATGTTAACTACACAAAACAGTTTTGCATTCATAAAGGCCTATCAATATTTTCTGAAATGCTAGAAACAATTCTGGGAATATGTATGGTGAGGCAAATCCATATTTTTTTAATGCAGTTCAAAATAGATTAAATTAATCAAATTGGACATGAGGAAGAAATTCTTTATGGTAAGCGTTGCCAAAATATGGACTGTGCTTCTAAGGGAGGTGGTGCTTCCCCCTACCTTGGAGGTGCTCAAGAAGAGATTAGACAGGCATCTGGCTGGGGTGACTTAACCCCAGAGCTTTTTCCTGCCTGGAGCAGGGGGTTGGACCTGATGATCTACCAGGTCTCCTTCCAACCCTATAAAGTTATGAAATCTATAAAATAAAAGTTGTACTAACTCAGGGATGAGACAGTTTTGCTGGAGAATACACCTGTTTATTTAATTCTTTTAGTGGGTTTTACCACATTTAAAGATTGCTACAAGATTCAGTTCTTAAAACCCCCCACAGCATTTCTCAAACTCCCCAAAGACCTTGGGAAACAAATTCACTGACAAAAGTCTACTTGCAAAGGAAAAAAGTGATAGCTTCCTGAGGGAACCAGTATAACTTTAACCATAAAGAACTCCCAGAAACTGGACTTAAGGAAGTTATTATTATTATTACTAATACTATTATACATGTTTCTAACGCATGTTGGACTGGCTTTAAATCAAGTGCTTTTAGTTATGGAGTTTTTATATATATTTGATTTTGAAAATAATGGACAGTTTTTATGCCCTTATTAAGGCAATGGTTTTGCTCCCAATACTGATGCTTCTGCTATTGAGTCAGTCAGATGATTAGATAGCAAGCATCTTATTACCTTAAAAATCTATGAATATCACCTTCTCTTTTTGCAAGCCCATCAGATTTTTTGGATCATCATCAACACAATCTCTCCGTGTCTCAGTTCATGGAATGCCCACCACACAGTTTGTGGTATTGAGAGCAGACCCTCAGTTGATATAACCCATCAAAGCTCAATTTAATAGACTTCTTTTTCTGACTCCCACAAGGAGCTAAGCACTTACAGATTTAGCTTATTGTTCACTCCCAGCACACCACATACAACATATATGGAAATGAAATTGGCCATTAGAGAAGATTTATTGATTCTGCAACCTTACTGCTTACTGGAATTTTTTTTCCATCTAAATTTGTTGTCACTCAGCAAGACTGGTGCTTTCCAAAACAAATTTTACTTTAATATATTGACTTGAATTGGAGTAGCATGTACAAGGGCAAATATCGGCCTAATGTGCGTACTTTTCAAACACAAGGTTTTTTTATTATGTGAATTAAAAGCAAACAAAGAAAGAAATGCCATATGTCTGATTCTGCACTTACTGCCGATTTACACCACTGTGTTTTCATTAGTTTCCCTATAAAAGAAGAGGAAGGGGTATGTCAAAGTTAATTTGAGAATCTGAAAGTACCAGATTGACAGCCTTGAACCTGTGCACTATGGTACAGAAGGTATGTGTTGGAAGGTGGCACCTATATTGGCCACACCTCACTGAAGAAAACGACAGGAATCCAAATGTTTCTGTGTACAAGGAATAACAGCCTATGATAGGACACAACTGGAATGCTGTCCAGACTAACACTGAATAATGGGAACAAGTTTGTCTGGACAATAAATAGCTACTAACTTCACCACATTCATAGGAATGAGTTTAATTTTACTTAACTTGTTATTCTGATTTGTTATTTTAATTTATCCATGGATAAAGTTGAAGCATGCTTGGATTCTGATGAAGCTGTGAAGGATATTGCTTGATTCCTAATGGTCTGCTCATGCTCCATTCCCAAGGTAAAGAGAGGGTTGGAAGTTCTGAAATTCCTCTATGCCTTAAGTGGGGCTTTGAACTGAGATTGAAAACTTCTCATTATATAACTCTGAAGTTTGTACTGTGACTCATGGAACAATATGTGATGCCTCCTGATGACACATGCAACGGGGATTTATTTTTAATTCTGGTTCTTCAAAAATTATATTAAACAATGAGAGGACAGTATAATTTTTCCTTTAATAGTTTCTGTTGCATAAGAAAAATTGAGGTCATTTTTTCCATCAGTCTAATCCCCATCCCATAGATCATTTATTGACAGAGCTACCAAGACAACAGGCTCTTCAGGTTTAAGTATTAGGAAACAGAATGGGTAACTTTCACTAACTCATTCCAGTTTCAGAGGTATTTCTCACTATGCTTAAGATAGGGAATACCACTACAATCATTAATAACAAACTCATTCTGCTTCTACAGACAAATAATGGTACAGCAGAGGCATAAAATGCAGAGTTAATGCCCTAGGCAAATCCTGTGGGTGAATGGGCATGGAATAGTTATAAGAATGGAGAGGGAAAGGGGGGCAGCTCAGGAGTGTTACCCATACCAGGAACTCTAAAGGGGCGGGGGGCAATTTTGCCACTGTGTCCATCTTGATGCCTGGGGCATCACTCACCCCTAGTTACATTATTAGTGTGCAGTAGCTGATACCAGGAATACGGGTAAGCATGGTCATTTGCTTCTTCACCCGTTTCTAATGTAGTTCAGGCAATTTTAATATACTGGCATCAAGTTATGGATTATATTACCTATTGAACAGCAATATGAAAGCAAAAAACTTGACTTTGGTTTTAAGGATTTAAAAAACAAAACAAAACAGATATTTAGACAAATCAGAGGTTAATATACGATAAATCGTTTTATCAGACGTGTGCATTGCAAAAAACAAACCAAACAGTCTCTGATGCTGACTTTGCAATATTATATGGTATTCCTTTAATCTGCTGATCTCTCTCTTTCACCTGTTGTTTGAAGTATAATATCTAGACTCTTGTTTACTAATGTAGAAATAATTAAACATTAACATTTCCAGACCTGATATACAAGTACTTCCATTTGCAAATCTGCTTTGCTAAGAAACAATATCTGATGCGTTTTATTTTTGCAAGGAGTGTACCACTTTGCTTATTAATAGTTATATGTTATTGAACAGCCAGATCAGAACTTTGATATATAAAATTTCACTTCTCCAGGCAGTTGAGGGGGAAAATAGTACAGAAACTAATAGAGACCCCAAGTAGATGTTGCATTTTGTACTAGAAGCTGCATACATGCATGCATGTGCATACACGCACACAGAGCAAAAGACATCTGTGCCTCAGCCTCATAAATAAGATGCAAGTAAATAATAGCAACATGAAGGGGAGAAGGAAGACAGAAATGACAAGAAAATGTAGTTACGTGGACTAGCTACAAGCACAGTTTTCGGGTTGAACAATTTTACAGGCTATAAGCAAACATGAGTATTGATGACCTATTATCTCTGTTGGCCACTTGATTCAGCATTTAATGTTGTCAATATATAGACATCATGGTAAACTAAGCCTTAGAAGGATAGAGTGATTTCTTCTGTAGTTTAATTTTTGGGAGATTCCATTAATATGATACTACATAAAAGAAAGCATGACAGTGTTTAGAGAAAGAGTAACCAAGGGATCAAAAATGGATACACTAGTGGAGCCTCAGAGGCAAGATGCAAGTGACAGCATTACAAAAAAAAAAAAAAAAAAAAAATCAAATCAAAGCAGCTATGGCATGCAGATGCAGGATGCCTAAGGCCTTACAGAAGATGGTGGTCAATGGAGTAGAAAAAGGAAAGCAAATGGATGAGATTTGGGGAATCCAGAATGGCAGCAGGCTGTTGTATGCTGTTGAGAGAAGAAAGGTAGTGTTGACTAGAGAAACAGCAAGGAGGAAAAGTCATAAGAGAAAACTGAAGGAAATCATAACAATTGTGGGATCTGGAACAGAAGAACTGGATTGGAGGAGTAGACCCTAAAATGGAAAAAAAAAAAAAAAAGGCATTCAAGGCAGAGGACAGATGGAAATGAAATATTCTGTTCTGTTCCTACCAGGATGATATTACAGAGTAACCCACATGGAGGAAAGTGGTCACATAGTGCTTTTTTACATCCTCTGCAAAGTTAAGTCACAATCCCCACCCCCCTGTCCCTCAGAGCATCCTGCCCACATACCAGATGATTGTGCTATAGGAGCGCCATCGTGGGCAAAATCAGGACTATTGCAAACAGAAGACCAAGCCATCTCCATTTGTTTTCCTCCTGCAGAAGGAAAACAGTACAGTGAGGTTGATATAAAAAGGTATCTGTACTTTAGGTAAAGAACTCTTGTAATGAAACATGCAAGAACCTTCATATTATTATTTGAGAACACTGTCAATGCTGTCAAAATACACACTCTTGACCTGTAATGTTTGCCGAGAAGCACTTCACAGAACAGCACTAGTTCTCAGTAAACAGGCTTTTTATTGTAGCTGTACTGTAGTGCAACTGGAGAAGAGAATATGGAAAAAATTGAGGGCTCTTAAGGGCATTACAACTGTTATGTAAAAGAAAAACTGAAAATGGATTTCCTTGCTACAGTACACTTTTGGTTAGTAGAGTTGTGTACAAAGACAGAAAACTATTTGTCTCTGACTTAGCAGGAGTGCTGTGTTATTTTTCCCCTACATGCCAAAGTGGTGACTCTTTAGATTCATTTATAAAGAAAGTGACTTCCAGAATAAACTAAGCTAGTCTGGAAAAGTTTGCATGGTACCTGAGAAGCACACTCCCAAATCAGCATAGGGAGAAGAGATGGGTAAATGGTTATAAAGACAATAAATCCATTCCTTACACAGAACTTTTCAATGTATTAAGTGAAATTTACTATTGTTGTTTTTCAACTTTTTGACTCCATGCTATGTTTTCCTCCCCATCATGGTTTTTCCCATGAGGGATATTGTTCATTTGCATAAGTATCCATACCATGTAATTTGGGATGCAATCAGCCCAAATGACACTTAACAAATTTGCTTCTTCCAGCAGAAATTGAGGGATTAAGTTTGTTAAGCATATTCTAAACTGTTAATAGGCCTTTGGCATTGCATACCCTCTGCCTTCAGACAAAGCAAAAGGGCCAACTCTGTGTACTAGAAGAGTCTCTGTAGAGTAAACCTGTATGTTAAATGTTGTTCAATAAACATAACAACATGATCTCAATTATGACCTCAGTAGAATTCTTTTGGGGGTCAAAATGAGGTCTAGAATGTCAGATCAGTTGAATACAACTTAATTTTAATATAGTGTAAGAGCTAAATACTAGCTCAGGTATGCAGTCATTTAACCATGTGCTGTGATCCTGTCAAACTTGACAAGGTAAGAAAGGTAAAGTTGGGCGGGTATTTGCATGGAAGACTTTCAAGGGATACCTCGCCTGTGTTGGATATTTTGTAGAATTCATACACAATGACTTGAGATCTCATTATTGTCCCTAACAGTAATTTTTAAAAAGGTCAACACCATGAACACATTTTATTTATCTATTGGAATGAATTCATCATTGAAGGCCACAGCTGACATACCCTTCTATTCAGAATAGTTGCGTCTGGAACAGGAATTTTCATATACTGTTGGAGAGCACTCTGCTACTTGAAGTGACATCTTTTGGATATCAACCTGAACTCTGGGGACTTCCCATGCACAAGCCTATGGCACGTTATGTAGGGCACTATTGTACCTTGGGAAATTCTTGACATCCCCTTACCATTTCAAACAACATTCTTCAATTCTTGTCCTAAAAAAGTGTTGCTAATATTACTGTATATTGTTAACCAGCTCTTGCATTTCACTTCAGAATTGGCTACATTTCAGCAATGGGATGGTTCCCCTACATTCCTTACTTTTGTCTTGGGGGTACTGGTGAGGCATAATTAAGCAATATTACATTATCATTCTGTATGATCACAAGCTTTGAAGTAGAATGGACAAATATGGCCATATCTCATCACCATGTGCTAGATGGGTCATGGATCTAACTTATGAACAACTCAACACATCAGGCTTTGGATACATGCATGTGTATACACACACACACACCTTTGTTTAGTGCCTGCAAGTGTTAAATATTCTCTTAAGCAAAGTGAGTTTGATGTAGATGCATAATTCAGTCAATTCAGTTATAGTAAAAGGATTAATTGAGCAGCCCCTGTTAAGTCACATTCAATTCATCCCTGAAGATACAAATCCATAAGAGAATAAGCTTCCCAAATCAAATATGTATATAAATCAGCAAAATCCTCACCTTGTGGGGAAAGAGAAAATTCTGGTAGGCATTTTACATTTCCCAGACCAATCTGATTGCCCGTGCGGGTCAATCAAGTTGTAATTGGCTCTAATCAGTACTCTCACCTGCTACTAAATTTACCTGAATCCTAGTCAACTTGAAACTAAGCATGACAGTTTTTGCTCTAAGTGAAGACAACATGGAAAATCATTTCCAGTCTGACTCCTACAGCAGAAAAGCCCCTGATCAGTAGGGCGGTGTGAGGCTTTGGACCGTGCTTCAGATCCAGAGAAGCTTTGGATGGTTCGGTGTCTGAAGCAGCATGTCCGGATCGAAGCGCTGGCTTCTTTAGGCTTTCCAAAGTGGTTCAGAGCTTCTGAACTGCCTCGGAGATCCATGCATAGGGTATAATGGGAAATCAATTAAATATCTATAACTTTGTTGTTTTTTTATCTGATTTTGATGAAACTTGCAGCAATGGTAGCTGCTGTTGAAAGCATGAAGCATGCCAAGTTTCAAGAAGATCAGTGCAGGGGCTTGGGGGGGGAACTGCACCCCAAATTCTTGAAAGCAAAATTCATGTGATGTATGTGTTACACCACAAGAGGGTGAAAACTGCAGGGGTGGTGGCCCTGATGAGGCCATGAAGCCTGCTAAGTTTCAAGGAGGTAAGTACAGGGGTTTTGGGGGAAACTGCACCTCAAGCTGCGGACAAGCAAAACTCGTGACATGGGTGATACTATTGTCATGTATTGCCATTCCTTGTAGACCTGTAGGGCATCATCTGCCGCTCGACTAGGGTGTTATTGGTTCTAATTGATGATCTACATGCCCACATTTTACCTGCCACAACTTGATGTTAATAGAGTTGGTTCATGTACCTGCACATGTAGTCCAATTAGTAGTCTCACCGACATCCCATGGGGTCCTGCATTCCTGAGGGCTTCGCCACCCCTACACCCTCGCCTGTTCCACTGGATGCTGGCCAGCCAGTTGGTCCGGCCACGTGTCCTCTGTTCCAATCCAGCAATCAACAAAAGACCAAAAAGAAAACAAGAAAACAGAGGAGGCTCTCCTGGCCTGTGTCACTGCTCCTGCTGTTTGCAGCCACTGTCTAAACCAAAATTGACCTTCGTGTGGTCAGTCCCTCTTTGTTAGCTCTCTCTCTTTCTCTGACAGCCTCTTGTGGAGATTTCCACGATTTCTTTTAGCACCTTGAGTCCATCTTATTGGCTTGTGCCACTATTACATGCATTACGGTACCACAAACGTCAATAGTGCCCCTCTATTAGGATTATTACGGTACCATTCTCACCGCAGGGCTGCCAGCTCCTGGCATGTAAACAAACAGTTCTGCTCCCCGCAGGGTCCAGCAGGCCAGGCTCCAAGCCCCCCGCCAGGGCCTGCACTCTCTGCCAGAGTCTCCTACCTGCACTCCACCTCACTTTCAGAGTTCCCTGCAGCATGTCCTGGCTTGCTCTTGCTCCTCCACCACCACCACCTCCACCTCCACCTCCACCTCCACCTCCACCTCCCTCCTCCTCCTCCTGGTTCTGCACTCCTCCCGCTTTCCTGTCCCGGGCTCTTCTTTATACCGGCACGGGAGTTCTCTGCCCCTCCCTTCCTGACACACCTGGGTAAGGGAGATTTCTGCCGGGCTCCTTGGGGCTGCGGACCTGGGGCCGCTGAGCCT
Source organism: Crocodylus siamensis (assembly GCF_052110815.1). Lineage (NCBI taxonomy): Eukaryota > Metazoa > Chordata > Crocodylia > Crocodylidae > Crocodylus > Crocodylus siamensis. Next base: position 20,780,654 of record NC_143403.1, read on the forward strand.
TTGATTAGCCCGGGAGCTTTGGAGCCTGGTGGCTCCTTCTCTCTCTCAACTATGTGTGTTAAGGTGCAGCAGGGTGAAAGCTGCAGGGATGGTAGCCCCTGCTGCGGCCACAATGCCTGCCAGCTGTCAAGGATATAAGTGCAGGGGTTCTGGGTTCCGGGGTCCTGCACCTCTAGCTGTTGACAGGCAAAAATTGTGACATGGGTGCTTGTGCAACTGACTGTCTCTGTCTTGGGGCAGTTGTCTTTATTGACTATTTCCTCTCCTTAGTTTGTGGTCTTGGAGGTGTTAACGAGTTAATGAGCAATGATTAACACCTACAAAACCACAAATTAAGGAGAGGAAATAATCAAAATAGACAATCAACTGCCCCAAGACACAGACACAGTTGCACAAGCACCCATGTCCCGAGTTTTGCCCACTAGCAGCTAGAGGTGCAGGGCCCCAGAACCCCTGCACCTATATCCTTGAAAGCTGGCAGGCTTCACGGTCACAGCAGGGGCTACCATCCCTGCAGCTTTCACTTCACTGCGCCTTAACACACACAGTGTCACCTATGTCACCAAGTCTCCTTGAAACTTGGCAGGCTTTGTGGCCTCACCAGGGGCCACCATCCCTGCAGTTTTCACCCCACTGTGGCTTAACACATATGTGACATGAGTTTTGCTTTCAAGAATATGAGGTGCAGTTCCCCCCAAGCCCCTGCACTGATTTTCTTGAATCTTGGCAGGCTTCATGCTATCAGCAGAGGTTACCACTGCTGCAGGTTTCAACTAAAATAAGACAAAAAACAACAAAGTTACAGATCTTTAATTGATCCCCCATTATACCCTATGGCTGGATCTCCAAGACGGCTCCGAAGCTTCCAGCTGAAGCGGCTCCAATCAAAGCGGGAACCTGGTCCAGAGCTCCAGATCAGATCACTGGTATCTGAAGCAGTGCATCTGAAGCCGGATCAAATAGCTGCCTACTCACAGAGGTCTACTGATCAGTACAAATGACAAAAAACCACCCACATATGCATAAATGGAATTTGGCTGCTAAGATCTGAATTCCAATCATTTCTGTCAGTATGCAGACAAAAACGGGGGGGGGGGAAGAAAAAAAAAAAAAAGAGCTCAGTTAGGCTCCAGAGTGGTGAGAGACACGCGGGTGAAGCTTCCCCCGAAGCCCCCCAGACACCCCCTCAGCAGCCGCCGAGCCCCCTGCCGACCCCCAGCACAGCCGGAGGTAAGCGGGCTCATGGTGGGAAGGGGTTAACTCCTCGCTCCCTGGGAGGAGGCCGCTACCTGATGCTGGGCCGGGTCAAGCCCCCACCCAGGCCACTACTTGGCCCAGCCCCCCAGGAAGCCACATGACCAGAGCTGTGTGAACAGGCTGCATAAACAGGCACTCAAGTTAGCGCAGAGTTCACGCAGGGGAGGGCACGAGACCCTGCCTGCGACCCCGCCAGAGTAGTCAGCCCCAGCCGTAGCCAGCCTACCAGAGGCATGACACGGATGGGCACGCGCCGCACCCCGAGGGTCCCCTTGGGCTCTGCAGCCCCCCCCCCATCAGGCACCTCAGAGACGGACGCCCAGACGGAGCCCATGGTCCCGGGCTCCACGCAGACGGAGCCCCTGGCTCTTGGCTGCGGGGGCTGCCTGTCCCTTTTTCAGGCTCTGGGGCCTGGGAGCATGGCCACCTCCCCTTGCGGGGTCTGCTCCCTACTGGGGTCTCTGGCGCACCAGCTGGAGGAGCTCCAGGCCACAGTCCAGAGACTGCGTGCCACCAGGGACTGCGAGCAGGAGATAGACTCCTACTGCCAGGCCCTTCTCCCCCGGGAGCCGCAGGGTAGAGCTCCGTCTCCCTCCAGGACTAAGGAGGACTCTGGGACCTCCCGCTCTGCCCAGTCAGGGGCATGGACCAAGGTGGTCAAGGGCCCTAAGGCCCGCCGCACCAAGGCCCCTCCCTCGCCGGAGCTTAGCAACAGGTTCACACCTCTTGCAGCCCCCGCAGAGCCTGCTCAGTTGCCGGCTCCCGCAGGCAACCCAGGCTCAACCACAGCTACTGCCCCCGCTCTCCCCAAGTCAAAGCGAAAGGTGTTTGTTGTAGGAGACTCCATCCTGCGGGGCACTGAGGGGGCAATCTGCCGCCCTGACCCCTTAGCCCGGGAAGTCTGCTGCTTCCCGGGGGCCCGCATCTGAGACATTGCGGAGAGGATCCCGCAGCTCCTCCGGCCCACAGACCACTACCCCATGCTCCCTATTCACGTGGGCACCAATGACATGGCTCGGAGCACCCCCAGCCAGGTCATGAGGCGCTACAGGGATTTGGGAGTGGGGCTTAGGGGTCTGGGAGCTCAGGTGGTGTTTTCGTCGATCCTCCCAGTCTTGGGCTATGGGCTGAGGAGGGAGAGGAGGATCCACGCAGTGAACCAAAGACTGTGGAGCTGGTGTCATCAGGAAGGCTTTGGCTTCCATGACCACAGCCCGCTCTTTGGCGAGAGAGGCAGCGAGCTGCTGGGAAGAGATGGCCTCCACCTCTCTCCCCTGGGGAGGAGGCTCTTCTCAGCCAGGCTGGCTGACCTGCTCCACCAGGCTTTAAACTCAGCCTGCTGGGGGATGGGGGGACTACTGCCACTGCTGGCCCGCTGAGCGGCCCTTGCAAAGCCAGCAGACCAAGGCACTTAAGGGAGCCCACCCCTGCCCCAGCCCTGGCACAACCTGTGGGCAAAGCAAGAGCCCCTAAGGGGACACTTGCCTGCCTGTACACTAATGCCAGGAGCTTGGGCAACAAGCAGGACGAGCTCGTCCTCCTGCTCAGTGCAAAGAACTATGACGTCATTGGGATAACGGAGACCTGGTGGGACTCCACCCATGACTGGACCACGGGGATAGAGGGCTATACCCTGTACAGGAGGGATCGTGTTGACAAAAGGGGCGGGGGTGTAGCTCTCTATGTGAAGGAAAGCTACATGTCCCTGCAAGCTGATGTTGGCGACCGGCATGGACAGCTAGAGACCCTCTGGGTAAAAATTCGTGGGGAATACGGCACAGGGGACACAACGGTGGGAGTCTACTACAGACCTCCCACTCAAAGTCCTGAGCTTGACCAGGAGTTCCCCCGAGAACTGACTGAGGCCGCTTGCTCCAGGACCTTGGTTGTCATGGGTGACTTCAATTACCCGGACATCTCGTGGGAAGATCACTCAGCAAAATCCGAGCGGTTGCAAAGCTTTCTCTCATGCGTGGATGACCTCTACCTGACTCAAGAAGTCTATGGGCCAATGAGAGGCAAAGCGCTGCTCGACCTGGTACTGGCTGTGGGGGACAACCTAATTGGCGACCTAGTGATCGATGGGAAGCTGGGTGACAGCGATCACGAGCTGATCACCTTCACCATCCGCCATAAAGCTGGCAAGTCAGTCCTTGACTTCAGAAAAGCCGACTTTGACAAGCTCAAGAGGCTTGTCGGTCAGGCCCTCAGGGACCGTGACCCCAGGGAGATGGGAGTTCAAGAAGAGTGGTTGCTTCTCAAGGAAGCAATCCTCAGTGCACAAGCTAAATCTATTCCAACACGGAGGAAAGGCAGCAAGAAGGCACAGCAGCCCCCCTGGCTCTCCAGAGACCTAGCGGACCTCCTGCAGCTAAAAAGGAAAGCCTACAAAGGATGGAGGATGGGATTCACCTCCAAGGAGGATTATTCTGTGCTGGTCTGGTCCTGCAGGGAGCAAACCAGGAAAACCAAGGCTGCAACTGAACTCCAACTAGCTTCAAGCATCAAGGACAACAAAAAGTCCTTTTTCAGATATGTGGGGAGCCGGAGGAAAAGCAAGGGCAATGTTGGACCCCTGCTAAACCAGATGGGGCAACTGACAACTGACGCCCAGGAAAAAGCCAACCTATTAAATAGGTACTTTGCGTCAGTCTTTCATCAGTCACATGGGATGCCTGCTATGGGACAGGGAGATCCGGGTGATGGGGATCCCCTACCCTCCATAAATGCTGACCTCGTGAAGGAACACCTTGAGAAGCTGGATTCCTTCAAGTCAGCCGGCCTTGACAATCTGCACCCCAGGGTACTCAAGGAGCTGGCGAGTGTCATAGCCCAGCCCCTGGCATTGATCTTTGAAAACTCCTGGCGCTCTGGTGTAGTGCCCGAAGACTGGAAGAAGGCCAATATAGTGCCGATCTTCAAGAAAGGGAGGAGAGTGGATCCGGCTAACTACAGGCCCATTAGCCTGAATTCTATGCTGGGGAAGATCTTAGAAAAGTTTATTAAGGAGGCCATTCTTGAGGGACTGGCCCAGGCTAACATCCTAAGGGATAGCCAGCACGGGTTTGTTGCGGGTAGGTCTTGTTTGACCAATCTCATTTCCTTCTATGACCAGGTGACCTATCACCTGGATGAGGGAGAAGAGATTGATGTCATATATCTTGACTTCAAAAAAGCTTTTGATCTGGTATCCCATGATCACCTCTTGGCCAAACTGCCCAGTTGTGGCCTTGGCTCCACCACGATCTGCTGGCTGGGAAACTGGCTCCGTGGTCAGACCCAGAGGATTGTAATTGAAGGCAGTCACTCATCGTGGTGCCCTGTGACCAGTGGGGTCCCTCAAGGCTCTGTCCTGGGACCCATCCTGTTCAACATCTTCATTAATGATGTGGACATTGGAGTCAGGAGTGGACTGGCCAAGTTCACCGATGACACCGGACTTTGGGGCAAAGCATCCACGCCAGAAGATAGGCGGGTGATCCAGGCTGACCTGGACAAGCTCAGCAAATGGGCAGACGAGAACCTCATGGTGTTTAACACCGAAAAATGCAAGGTTCTCCACCTTGGGAGGAAAAACCTGCAGCATCCTTATAGGCTCGGCAGTGCTACGTTGGATAGCACTACAGAAGAAAGAGAGTTGGGGGTCATCATTGACCACAAGATGAACATGAGCCTGCAATGCAATGCTGTGGCTAGTAAAGCGAGCAAAATGCTGGCTTACATCCATAGATGCTTCTTGAGCAAATCCCGGGACGTCATTCTCCCCTTGTACTCGGCCTTGGTGAGGCCGCAGCTGGAGTACTGCGTCCAGTTTTGGGCTCCACAATTCAAAAAGGATGTGGAGAAGCTTGAGAGAGTCTAGAGGAGAGCCACGCGCATGATCAGAGGTCAGGAAAACAGATCGTACGATGACAGGCTGAGCGCCACGGGACTCTTTAGCCTGGAAAAGCGCAGGCTCAGGGGTGATCTGATGGCCACCTATAAGTTTATCAGGGGTGACCACCAGGATCTGGGGGAACGTCTGTTCACCAGAGCGCCCCAAGGGATGACGAGGTCGAACAGTCACAAACTCCTGCAAGACCGTTTCAGGCTGGACAAAAGGAAGAATTTCTTTACTGTCCGAGCCCCCAAGATCTGGAACAGTCTGCCAGCGGAGGTGGTTCAAGCACCTACATTGAACACCTTCAAGAGTAAATTGGATGCTTATCTTGCTGGGATCCTATGACCCCAGCTGACTTCCTGCCCTTTGGGCAGGGGGCTGGACTCGATGATCTCCTGAGGTCCCTTCCAGCCCTAATGTCTATGAAATCTATGCCCATAATGATGATGACTATTACTAAATATATAATAGAAGTGCCTAATAGATATAGATGACAGCCCAAAGCATTCACAATATAAGGAGTGAAGTAAAATCTAACTGTGCATCCCAAATGAGTGAAAAGGGGTCGGTCCAGTCTGCCTTACGTAGAGATTTCTGCAATCAGACTAGAGTTTGTATCTGCTTGTCCTATCATTCCTTTGGGCCATGAGATCGTCTATTATAAGAGGGGATGGAGACAACCAAGTCCTCTGGAGCTGGCTACCAAACAGGTAATATATTGACATGTAACATAATTGCTGTCAGAAAGATTAAATTTGATTTAGAGTGATGAGGGAGTCTGACCAGGGATAAAGATGAGATGTACTTCTCCTGTGCTTCATTCCTCAGATAGCTGGTTACATCCCTGAAAGGCAGACATCAAACAACCATTTCATCTAGCAGCACTTTTCATCTACTTTGTACAGTGGGGGTGGAATTGAGAGACAGAGTACCACATTGTTAGACATCAGTGGCAGCAGCATCTGTCACAAAGGCTAGGGTATTATGAAAGGGAAAGCAAGCTTGCCTGCATTTATCACAGCATACGTCCATACTGCAGTCAAGGAGTAGGATAAGTTAACCCAAACTCAGCTTTATGCTGCTACAGTTCAACTGCTATTGCTACCCAAGCTAAATAGTTCAAAACCCACTTGGATATCTCTGGGATAGTTTATTGTGGGTTAAATAAACTGACCATCTCAGGTGAAGACCTTCCTATCACCCCAACAAACTATTTGAGTGATTTCCAGGTAGAGAAAGAAGCGTATATTGGCTTCACTAAGAAGCAGTTTTCTGCTGATATCAAGTAATTGCTTCTCTATCACTTTTCTGTAAAAACATTTTCTAACACAACAGACAATACTTGGAGTTTGTCCCAACTCTTCTAATTCTCTTCTTTATCTGAACTCCACTTGGTTCAAGAGAGAAGAGAGAGAGTACAGCTAGCAAGCCCTGGCTCTAGCAAGAAATCTGGACAGCTCTAAATTGGGCCAGTGCTGCAAGGTCTTGAATGGAAGACTTGGAAAATAGGCATAGCATCATGAAGCTCCACAACAGCCATTCGCCATGTGCTGAGGAGTGGGCAAGACCTGGAACTGGCACATCCACAGCAGTGGGAAGGTTCCACTCTAAATCTGAACATAGGATCCAACCGACATGTTACGAGACAGTTGCTTTCTTTTAAAGATTGCAGAAATTTTGTGGATCTTCAGTAGGATGCCATTTGTGTGGGGCATTTTGATATAGCAGCACATCCAATAGATGGCTTTGACATGAGTGGCAATGTCAGGAAGTTTATGGGTGCACAAGTCACAGAAGCATAGGATATTGTGTGTCTTTGCTTTTGGGGTGACTTCCAGCTCATTTAAGTCTCACAGTTGGAAACTGTATACATTTGTTTCCTCAAAAAAAAAAAAAAAAAAATCAAATGAGATTTGATTTGCTATTTGTTACTTAGATTGGTAATGGAACTAGTAGCTGATACTAACTAGCCTCTTGTCAGAAGCTAGAACTCAAAAGAGAATTCAAGGCCTTATAGTTTGCGTGGTAAGACCATAAGACAGCACATCTGGAAGCTAAGCCTGGCATAAGTGTGCCTCTCTTTTCACCTCAGGTGACCCCAGACCCTGACATTCTTCATGCTTCTGTGCTGGAAGTGGGAAGGAATCAAGATAGAAAGACATGCTGCAGAGTGATCCACGTCATCTTACAGCTCAACATTTATGCAGTTTTTTCACTCCTTTATCTTAACTGTTTGGATTTGGAATCAAGGGAAGGCACTCTGCCCATCCAAGGCAATTTTTTAAAACTCATTGTCAGTCTGATTCTGTAGAATACAGCCTTGCCTTTGAACAGAGGAAGCAATTCTCTACAGAGACAACTTTCTTAGCATGAATATACAATGTGCCAGTTGGAAGCAACAGCTTAGGGCTGTGAACTGCCCCCCATGCATTTCAATCATGAGTTAATTGCCTCTTTCACCTGCATTTCAATAGTGCGGGGGTGGGCAACCTATGGCCAACAGAGCCATTGGCCCCAGCCTGTGGACTTGGGGCTCTGGCAGTAGGTGACTGGAGGGGGCAGGCAGCAGCAGTTGCTTCCCTCTGCCACCATGGGGAAAAATGGCAGTTGCTGGTGCTGTCCTTGTCCTGTCACAGGGAAGAGTGGCAGTGGAGGCAGGGTCTTATCCCCCAGTCATCTGCCTGCCTCTGACCCAAAGTAGGATGGGCTAGCCTGAAGCCTAAAAGAAAGTTGCTGCACTGCAATAGTGAGTTTTGTTCACAATCTATGCAAAGAATGACTGCCGTTGGAGGCAGAAATGAAGTCAGTGAACATGCAAATAATTAAAGAAGAGAAATACATATCTTCTGCAAAAGTACCCCACATCTTTTCTCTTCCAAAGTGACAAATACAAACAGTGACTTATCTTAAAAAAATATATATACCCTTACACTTTGCCCCTCCATTTGCTTTCAGTGGGTTCCAGGCTCAACATTATCTGCCTTTCTTACCATCCTATATGATCATATCAGAATCAAGGGTGATCTAGTCCTAAGTGTTCAGTTATTTTAATAAGGCCATATGCTAATCTTGATATCTGGCAATGGCATGAAACACTGCATGAACTGAGGGTAGCATCAGCCCTAGGTCTGTAACCCATCCTCATTAAAAGCGTAATCCTCCCCTTCCCAGAGAATGACTTTGAAGCCCTGGTATCAACAAATGTGACTGAGACCATTGATGAAAGTGCTTGAGGTTCCATTTTATAATTCCCTCTCTGTATGAATTCCAAGTTTGGGTCTATGCAGAGGAAAAAGTAATGAGATATGCATTTTATGATAGACGAGAAGGGAACAAACATCTGTCACTTACCTAATTAGCAACTGGATGCGACTGTCATTCCAGAGATGTACAGCTGAATAACCCTTTTTATTAGTGTAAGAAACGTGTGTGTATGTTGAAGAAAGCAGTTAGTTCATGAAAGATTTTAGGAAAATTGGCACTTTTCTCCTGAAAACATCTGCACTGTAAGTAAAAGTAGAATATATTTATTTAACTAGCTGGGGAAGAAGATAATATATAACATGCCCAAGATCCTTGTTATGAACAAAATCCCTAATAGTTTTGCAAGCACAGATAGTGCTAAAAGCATGTGGGGGGCGGGGAGCGAAACACACTCTCTGGGCAGTGAGTAATCAGACAGGCAACCAGGAGGTTAGCAGGAGACAAGTATTGCAGCCTGTTCTTCAAAGACCACAGATTTTGTAATTCGCCCCTCTGCAGACAACCTGGTGCAGGTATTCAGTAGGACACTACAGTAGCCAAAGCCCACATGAGACCTTGCATCTTCTGAATAGCTCCCATGTAAGGTAAGGCAGAGAGCAGCATGGGACTTCTAGCACGAGAACAGTCTTATATAGATTCAGTGAAAAGGAAAGGAGCTGCTATCCCAGCCTCTTGTTTAATGGAGTCTCTATGTTGTTGTAGCTTTGCAGGATGCCTCCACTTTGGGAGTTGGTGCTGAATTTTGCCTCAAGGCCTCAGGATTAAATCATATTATGCAGAATTTACATAGGATCTCTCACATGCCACCATGTGGCAGGAATCTATAGAGAAGGCAGCAGAAATTTGAGGGCAGGCAAGAGTGTTTTCATGTGTTCATTCCCTGTCTTTAATTCCCAAGGAGGAAGCTATGCTGTGTCTGGTGGGAATAATCCATACGGTCTGAGCAGCATCTTCATAAGCAGCTGCAATATGGGCTCACAATAACCCTCCATTTGCAGTGTTAATTGTGTGACCATTTGCAGAGAAAGTGGCACCAGGCCTGAATTGGGGTAAAGTAACTAAAACCCACTTCAGCTGAGTGGTGATTTATAGTAGTGCATTAGGAAGAAAAAACCCAAACACCAAGCATAGAAGCTTTTCAGTGAACTGCATTTTTTCCTGCTTAATGCAGTCTAGTATGCACAGTGAAAATATCAGGCAGACAGTTACTGCCCTTGTAATGGCTCCCACAGGAAAAATGGAAAAGTAACAGCTCGGAGGAGGCCCATTGACTTTAATGAGTTAAATACTGTTTTTTAAAAAGCTTTAGGGAGGCTCAGATGCATGGTCTCCATGACACAAACAACTGTGCCCATAACTCTTGTCCAGAAGCTCTTCACATCAGTTTACTGGATCAACAAAAAGCCAAGAACCAACCCCACCATCTGGATGAAAGAAAAATCCTTCTCAACCCTCTTCAATACCCTCTTTCCACTGGAAAAGTTTGGGATGAAACACAGGCTTTGAAACCTACCATGAAATTCAGTAAATCCAGGCTGTGTTGGATTTGAGAAGATGTTAGGCTCTGGCCTTGAACCAGGACCCTGCCTGTTTACCACAGCTGCCCATTCTGGTCTCTCAGCTCCCCCACAGAACACCGGGGCGGGTACAGGTGGCCAGAATCACAGAACCTGGGCTTGGAAGGGACCACGGGAGGTCATCTAGTCCAACCGCCTGCTCAAAGCAGGACCATCCCCAGCTAGATCATCCCAGCCAAGGTCTTAATTGGGTCTTAAAAACCACCAAGGATGGAGATTCCACAACCTGTCTGGGTAACCTGTTCCAGTGCTTTACTAGAAAGTGTTTCCTAATATTTAACCTAAATTTCCCTGGCTGCAAATTGAGATGATTGTTTCTTGTTTTGTCGGCCACCACTGAGAACAGTCTAGCTCCATCCTCCTTCGAACCAACGTTCAGGGAGTTGAAGGTTGCTATTAAAGCCCCTCTATCTCTTCTTCAGATTAAACAAGTCCAGTTCCCTCAGCCTCTCCTTATAAAAGTCACATGCCCCACCCCCTAACCCTTTTCATTACTCTGTGCTGGACTTTGCAATTTGTCCATATCTTTTCTGTAGTTGGGGGCCCAACACTGGACACTGTATTTCAGATGTGGCCTCAACGGTGCCAAATCAAGGGAAAGAAGCACTTTCCTCGATCTGCTGGCAACACTACTATTAATGCAGCCCAATATGCTGCTATCCTTGTTGGCAACAAGGACACACTTTTGCCTCATATTTGACTTATTGTTCACTATAACCTCCAGGTCCTTTCCTGCAGAGCTGCTGCTTAGCCATTCAGCTCCCAGCCTGTACCAATGCATGGGCCTGTTCTGTCCTACATGCAGGCCTTTGCACTTACTTTTATTGAGCTTCATAAGATTTGTTTTGGTCCAATCCTCCAATTTGCTGAGGGCTCTCTAAATCCTAGCCCTACCCTTTGGCATATTTACTGCTCCCCCCAACTTGCTGTCATCTGAAGACTTGCTGAGGGTGCATTCATCCCATCTTCCATATACCTGATGAAGATATTGAAAAAAACAGACCCCAGGACTGACCCCTGGGGTACTTTACTTGATACTGGCCGCCAACTAGACATCACACCATGTATTACTACTCTGAGCCTGACAATCTTGCCCATTTTCTATCTACCTTACAAGCTATTCATCCAACGCATACCTCCTTATCTTGCTTGCAAGAATTTTATGGGAGGCCATATCAAAAGCCTTGGTGAATTCAAGGTGTACCATGTCCACTGCTCTTCCTGCATCAAAGCCAGTCATCTCATCATAGAAGGCAATCAGGCAAATCTCCACCTGGGCCTAGCCATACACCCACTCCCTGCCACTGGAGTGACTGACCCTTCACCCCTTCCAATATAAAGCCCTGACTTGGAAAAGGAGGTGTCTGGGCAACAAGCTTCAATCCTGTATTTAGGCTGCTGCACCCTTAGCTCATGCTGCTACTGGCTTCCTGACAGACTCTCTGGATATCTGACCTGGCTTGTCCTAGACCTGAAGTTTTGCTGACCCTTTGGATACTTGACCAGATTCTGGTTTTCTGGATACCTAACCTAGCTAGCCTCCTGACCTTGCACTCTTCCTGACCCTCTGGATCTGTGACTCGGTTCCTCAGATGGATCTTCTGGTTTCTGGCATCCTGGCTTCCCTATGCTTGGACTCTGCACAGTCCCTGCTGACCTAGTTGCCTATGACCCAGCATGACAGAGGAGTTTCATAGTCATGAAAGAACCATAGTTGTCATGTGCAATGCTCTGACACCCCTCCTTCCCCTAATGTAAAACCATGCATGTTTCTCTACTGAGCACCACTCCTGCAGGATCATACAAGGAAGGAGCGTAGCCCACTGGGGCTTAAATGATCCAAAGGAAACACCTTGCACTGCAGTTGGAAGCTAATTGAAAGAGGCAGAAGTGAAAATTACAGAGCATAAGTGCAGCATAACTCCTGTAAGACCTACCACTTAACAAGCAAGTTATGCCTAGCACAAACTGAAGTTTCCCAGTAGTCCTCAACACAAGTACCACCCCAGACAAAGCACATAGTAACAATCCAGTATCAAGGTCTGGATCATGTGGCAAGCTTTGAATTTGAAAACAAAAATACCTCCCCTTCCCCCCCCCCCCCAAAAAAAAAAAAAAAGGATTACAAGCTTCTGATGGAACACCACACACATGCCTGGCCCCTGCTACAACCTGGGTGTCTATATGAGATGTTTTATGGGGCAGTCTGCTAGTCTACTGCACAGTAAAGTATCACTACGTAGCTATGCACATAAGCTACAGTGCTGTAAATTAGTCTACTGTGCAGTTAGCTAGTATCTGTAAATACATGTACCAAACTAACTGCACAGAAGATACAAATTTGCTCCTGGTCAGATTTGCTCCTGGCACAGCTCAGCTCCCCCCAGGAGCCAATTAGCACAGGGACCAGGTCCCTCTCTGCTTCCCCCATCCCAGCACTGTGGGGCTCCCAGCTCCCCACAGCAGAAGGGTGCTGAGCAGCTCCAAGACTGGGGAGATCTTCCTTCCCTGCTCAGCCAGGGGCTGGACTCCAGTTGTCCCACTGGTGGGCCAACTGGCAGTGAGCTCCTGGCTGGGTGGGAATTCCCTGCTCAGTCAGGGGCTGGCTGCCAGCTTTCCTGCTGGTGGGGAATCCCTGCCCACCTGGGGCCTCCCTGCCAGCTGCCCCACTGACTGATTGGGGCAGGGGGCTGGGAAATAGCTATGGGGAAGGGAGTCTTTCCCAGTCCTTGGGCTTGTGGCTGCAAAACAGCTGTACTCCTGCCCCCTCAAGCCCAGGCCTGACCCTAGTGTCTGTCAGCCTGGGGCTGGCACCTCAGGGAGCCTAGAGCTGCCCCTGGTTACCATAAGGCAGGAGAGCAGGGTAGGCATTTCCCTGCCCTGAACTGCTCCAGAAGTGCTCCTTTCAGGAGCAAATTTGTTCCTGACAGGTGTACGTGTACATGTGCTGTCACAGAAAGCTTCCTGCATAGTAAGCTTTCTGTGCATTAATTCCATGTATAGACATGCCCTTTGTGTATCAAGTAAGGCCAGCTCCTCTCCACTTCCAGGTTGTCTCTGCAAACTCCTCTACACTCCAGAGATCATTTATCCTCTCCACCATTTGTTCCAGTACCTCCTCCTGCACACTAACATTACCTCAGTCATTTTCTGTTGAGAGACAGCCAGGAAGCCCTCATCCAAACCTCAGTTTTGGCCAGACACTATTTAAACCCAGATCAAAGGGAGTCCATAAGTAATTACTCAGACTTTTAATTTACTCTGTGTGTTTATTAGACCTGTCAAGAATTATGAGGCAGCATAATATTGAAACGCTCTACATACTTGCATTCATTTGTTAATTGCACAACCACTTCAAAAATCTTTGTAAGCATGTGGTATACAGCTGCTTACCTGAAGATTAATATAAATATATAAATTTGATACATTAAAATATTTCTGCACTTTTCTTCAGATAAGTGCAATCAACAAAATACTTTCAAGACAAATTGACATTTGACAGCACAACAATTCTTCTTGAATCAGTAATAAGAAGGACAAGATATTAAGAAAGAATTGCTTTCAACTCTTCTAATTATGATCAAGCTATGCTTCATAGCCCAGAAATATTTTGGAAAACTTAGCATTCCAACAGAACAATCATTTTGTCAACAAGGTTATCTGATCAAATCTGAGACAATTATGGTCAGTGGAACTCCTAATCTTGAAAGACCTTGGATTTAATTCTATGTGATCAATCTCGCTGTATCTGGATTTACTCCATGTTACATTTGTAGTGATTAACTGTAAGTGAGGAATAGGTCCACAGAATTACATGCCATCTCAACTGGGACAAGGAAGGATTACTTAGTCACTCCAGGAAGAGATGTGTGCCTTGAGTGTTCACCTTAACCTCTTGTATGCTGTAATATGATGCAGTGCTAGGGGCAACAATCACATTTTCAGGCAGCATTACAAATTTATAAAGTACGCGAGGATATAACAGATGGTCTCTGAAATCATGGCTCCATTGCCTTGTCTACACTGGAATACTTTTGGCCAATGTCCCTCTGTTGAATTACCATCTGTGCTAAAGGGAGCACTAGAGTTGTTGTGTAAAAAGAACTTAAGCACTTTAACGCTATCATTTAGACCTGCTCTCTGAAGATGTTGGTGTGATCAGCTATAAATTGTAGGGAACAGATGTGTATAGTGAGGTAGGGTTTTAACTACCTGTCAAGAGAGTATAGATTATGGCTGACATACTGCATTCCTCTAGTGTACAGAAGACACATGGGAGAGACTATTTACGGTGGGTGGGTTGTTGGAAACAGCAACTAAACCCTAAGACCTCTGGCTCTAAAACCATGGAGCTAATATACCAAATTAGCTAGGTCTGGTAGCTCAAAAAACTGCAGCAGACTCTTAAATCTCTATGCAGTCCAGTTATCAGAAGACAAAAGAACCACCATCTAAAAAAAAAAAAAAAAAAAAAACAGGTTTAAATCACAGCACCAAAAATATTTATTAGCTAATGTTTTTAAGTGTTGATGGTCAAAATGGAAGCTTCACTCTTAGCCCTTGTGATTTTTGGGAGAGCAAGGCCCAGTATAGACTCAGCTCCTCAGTTCTAGACCAATCCATCCAGTGTCATTTCTGGATTAGATCTGACCTGAAATGGGCTTCTTTTCTGATATGCAGGCTGCTCTGGTCTGATCTTAGCATGTGATGAAAACACCACGATAGGATTTTTAACTGACCTAATAAGACATCTGCCAGAGGAAGTGGAAATGCCAGAGGAGCAGTTCTTGAAAGATACAAGTGATGTTTAATTAGAACTTGAACATCAACCCTAGTGTAAAAGTAAGATGGACCCTTACCCTCTGTACCCCATCTCTAGTTGTAGCATATTTCTGAATGTACCCTTTTTTCTTTCCTTCTTTCCAAGCTGGAAACCCCAACATGTACTAGATAGTGTACCAACATCTAAGAAAAGAAGATACCCACTCTGAACTACTTAGAAGCTAGAAGAAAGCAAACCAAACAACTTCTTTCCAAAGTGATGCCTTCAGAGATGACTATTCCTCACATGCTTTGGTAACTGAATGTACCAGGTAATATATATTCCAAACCAGTTTATTTCAAAGAGCAGGCGAGGAAGTTTGGGTAATGAAATTTCTTATACTGCTATGCTACCTCTTATGTAGGTGGTGCTAAAAAGGAGCTAGATTACAAGCAAAATTAATTATTGCGTCTCAAACTAGACTTTGTGGACATTTAATAATGCTGCGGAAAGGACCAGATAGAAACATTCAGTATATGGGCCATTTGGAATCTGCTTTTGACAGATGCCGTCTGCCGGACAGATAAGAGAGCTTTATTTGCTGGAAGCCAGTCTCTGCGTAATACTACAACTTGTTCCAGCCAGCACGGTTATTTTACTTTAATAAACACTGCAAATCATTGAATTCATATTAATTAAACCAGATACTTTCCACTAGTTTATATGGTTGCATTCATTTGAGAGTCTAATATTTTACACTGATAAAAAGAAATCAGTTGTCCTTTTTCTGCATCCCTTTGTTGATAGTCACAGGCTGTTTGCAATCTGCAAAGCACTGAATTGATCTGGTATTGACCAATGCTGAATTATGAAACCCTCCAGGTAAAAAAGCTTCAGCATAAACATAATTTAGTAGTTGCTACAAGTGTGTGCCAGTATGAAAATACCCATCTTGGCAATAACACAGTGGAATAATCAATATTTAATATTATTACTAAAAATATATATTGGCAAGATATATAGTGTAGCCGTCTTGTACATTCAGATAACGTCCATATTTATTTCTGGTACAAAAGGCAGAGATTTTATAGATAAATCTATTTTCTTCTATTTGAATAAATTCACTTTGTAAGATCAATACGCTGGAGTTTCTGGAGTTTTTTAAAATCAAATGATTACATTTTATTTTACAAAATTAGAAGCTTACTGTAGTACAGTATAAATTACTGTACAGAAAAAAGCTGGTTCATATATAGTTGGTAGGCCATACTCATTAATCAGCAAAGATATGTAGAAACCTGCAGTGTGTGCATGCATGTATGCATCTCTCTAGTTTTTATAGAATAAAGATAGTGCAGTGCGGGGGGTGAGGGAGCTGCATGTGCATAGCTTTGCTAGCTGCTTCAATTTGCAAGAGATTTGACCTGATTCAGGAGCCAAATCTCTGAATTCAGTTGAATTGGAAGACCAAGTAAAAGCTCCAAATTAATTCAGAAAAGATCTGGCGAAGTCAGAGATTCCGCCATAGACTAAACAGGCAGCTGACAGCTGCCTCCAGCTGGTAAGTCTGTTGGGTTTGGGGTAGGAGGAAAGGAAGGGGCATGGGAGAGGGAAGGATTGGGGCTGGGACAAGCTGTCCAGCCAGTGCAGGGGATACGTTACTCAGGGAGTGGGGTGGGGGAGTGTGGGGATGCAGGCAGGGCAATGCTCGGAGCAGGGGTCTGCCCTGCTGCTGCTTGCCCAGCCAGGGTGGGGGTGGAATGCAGGTGTGGCTCACTCCATGTGAAAGGGGGTAAGCAGCACCAAGGCACAATCCATGCTCCCAGCACTGCTGCATCCACGTCCTGTGCTCCTCATGCTGGCTGGCAACTGGCAGCAGGGATAGCCAACACAGCTCCCCCTTCCAGGGCAGAGGCTGGCACAGCCAGGGAAGCCACCGGAGAAGCCTCCATGGCTGCCCTGCCTGGCCCCATCCCAGACCTGACACTTAAAAAAAAACAAAAACAAAAAAACAAAAAAAACACAAAAGAAAAAAAGCCCTGCACTCACCAGATCTGCTAGCAGCAACTGGGGCCTCTGGGCACTTGTGACAAAGCCACACAGTGCGGGGCAGTGGGGATGGCCCCCCTGCTTGGCACCCATGTGGCAGCTGCCCCATGGCACAGGTGCATTAAGGCTTGGCAGTGTGCTGCGTGCTAGTGAGGACAGCTCCAGCAGTCAGCTGGAGCTCAGCAACACTCAGCCCCAGCTCTCCTGTCAGCACCCATGACTGTAGGGTTTTTTTTGTTTGTTTGTTTGTTTGTTTTTAAGTGCCAGGACTAAGCTGGGGTTGGTCGGCTGATAGGGCTGAGCAGGGCAGCCATGGTGGGGCTTCTTTAATGACTCCCCCTACCCAGGGAGAGGCAGGCACAGCTGGAGGAGCTGCTTGGCTGTGCCTGCCTCTCCCTGGACGATCCAAATCACTGAATCGCTCCGAATCAGCACCAAATCTTTCAAAGCTGATTTGGCCGAATCAATTCAGGACAGTGATTTGAATCTCTGAATCCAATCACCGTCATATGAATTGGCCGAATCCAAATCAAATACTTCCCTGTTCACACAGGCCTAATGTGTACCGACACCCCCATCCCTCCTTACTGGATTACATTTATTCTGTGAAAAAAGTACTTCAGATTCCAGTGCCATGGCTCGTTAGTTTTTTAGTATAAACATCTTTCTCAATGCCACAACCCACCACTACCACCCAGTTTCCGGTTCTTTTTACCTTATTTGTTTAACATGTAAAAATGTTCTTCATGCAAGCCTTCCTGAATTTGTTGACAAAAATGTTTTGGACTATTGGTGAACTTTGTTGTTAGCAGCAGGAAGACTATTTATTATCCAGCAGGTGCTTCAGGGGGAATTCCATTGTTCGGTGCGAAAGGGGAGCAAATGGGAAGTACGCTGTTCATTAAAATGGATCACACAACCAAGAATCAGACACTGCCTCGTTCATGTGGATACTGATTTTTTCTGTTTCTGCTACACTGAGCTTATCATAAGAGAACGCACAAGCAGCTGCATCTATGATATTTAGATTCCAAACAAGGGCTGATGAAATGTCTCAGTAATTCCTGCTTGCTTCTTTCCCCTCCCCAAGTGACAGGAAGAAAATGCATTGCCTATAGTCACTTCTAACCACTAAAATCTTATATTCATGGAAGACAGTTATCCCCGCCCCCATTAAACCACATTAGATCTGCCCTTAACCCCCCTCCCCCCCCGCCAACCTATACACATCTATTGATTCCTTGAAATTTGAAAACAAAATTTTACAACCTTTTGTCTTTGAGCCTTGGTAAATGATTCTAGGCTGCATTTGCTGAAGGAATGTCAATAATTCACTATTCTATTCTTAAAAGCAGCACTTATTTTAGGCTTTTGTGTACAGCGATTCCGAGCTGTCTGCCAGGTTCCAACTCTGAAAAATAGGTAACCATATTCTCAGAAATTTTCTGGGCCTGCACTAAAAAAAAAAGATGCATCAAGCCCCATGGAATTGAGACATGGGGCTGAGCTCCTTAAGTCAATTAAATGAAAAAAAGCACATTCCTGGTTAAGAGCAAGACAGCTGAAAAGCCACAAGACAAGTGCCAATGTAGACACAAAAGTGAAGGACATATGTGAATAACAAAAATATAGTGCCGCGTAGAGGTAAATGAGCTAGGTCTGAACAAGTTTGCTTGGGTATCACAGGAAATATAGATGTATTTCCTGCTAAGCTCAAGGTAATTAACTCTGCTGAGAAGCCAGGTAAACTGCACTGAGCTCCTATACACTGCCGCAGTTAGACTGCTACAAGAACTTGAACTAGACTGTTTACCAGGCAGTTTGGCCACTTCTACACTGTGCTGCAACACTTCAGCAAATTAAATATAGACACACTTCTAAGAAGTCTGCGGTAGAACAATCACAAGGGCATTGCAAAGAGCCTGATTGACTGACGGGGAAAAAACAAATCCTTCTGAGGACAAAGCAAGAGACCTGATAACAAAAACTAGTGGTGAGTTGGTTCCAGCGTAAACAGGGAGGAGAGGGCAGGCTTTGATAAAAGAGAAGTTTCCATAGCAGAGAGGAGCAGGCTGGGGGGCAAGACAAAAACAAAAAAACAAACAAACAAAAAAAACCACAACGCACACCAGGATGCCTCCCAGAACTTCAGGGCATGTCTGGTCTTCCAGCCCAAGTGGGAAGTCAGTCTAATTCAGCCATAGTGAAACACTAGGTTACATGAGTTAAAAAATGCACTTAGATTTTTGTTTAAATCATTGTCTATAAAGCTTGTTCCTTCAAATAAACCAGCTTCCTCATTCCATGAAAACTGTCCATAATGACATTGCTCTGATCCAAGATTCCTAGAGGGAAGATGTGCTGTTGTCTGGTTGTACCTGCATAGTAATAATAAGCAGCTGGCACGGATGAGGTATTTTACTCTGATCCTGGTCTAATATCAGGAGAATCATCAACTTCCAGCCCATATCAGTCCAACACCTCAGAGGATGCCCTCAGAGACCAGGAGGGGAACAGAGGTATAGCAAACCCTCCATGAGAGGGTCTAAAAAACCTGCTCTTGCTGGTTATACAGAATAGTGACTGACAGAGAAAAGATCCATCAGCCTGAAGGTGTCTGTCCCACCCAGGAACTCAAGAATCTTGCTCCTAAGCAGGACTTGCTTAGTTTGCAGCCCCGTATCACCCAGCTTGGTTCATGGGAGTGGTTGCAGCAGTATTTCTAGTGCATATTTCTCTGCACAATTCAAATGTCTCCCCTTCCCACACACTTTTAAAGCATGGCCCTGAGAGCAGTAGGGATGATCATATTCATATTAATGGCATAGTTAGTGCTGCCACCAGCTCTCCTCTATTGAACAAGTGCCTCTAAACTCACAGGCTCTCTGACTCTCAATGAACAGCAAATTAAAATTTGCACCATTGAATTTGAGTCTCCAAGATACTAGAAAGATCCCTTTGGGTGCACAGACATTGAAACTGCTGAAAGTAATGCAACAATTAGGAACAGACAAAGGCATCAGAATCTGCTTCTGAACTGGCTCCTTGTGAATACATCGGAGCACATGACTGGAAATCAGGTCAGAAGGATACAAATGGAACTTAACTGAAAACGCACAAGAACACTTTGACCCCAGCTCTGGGGTGACCTTTGCTCTGCTCTCCAGCACCAAAGTGATCTCCTGGATAAGGAGGATTCCCAGTGGCATCAGCATCCTATAGGAATTGTTATACCCCAATTGCTGGTTCAAAAAAAAATAAAAAATAAAAAAAAATAAAAGTATAACAGAAATCACAAGATGCTGTTGCTACCTCTTGGAACTGTGTGCAATTGGCACAGGCTACAGCAGCTTTTAGACAACAACCAAACCCTGGCCCTTACCCTCAAAACTGCCCCCCCCCCAAGTATAGCAGCAGTGTCAAAACTCATCTGGCCACCAGGACCAGATAAGTGATATGGGCCCAGTCCGTAGGCTAGATGACCAGAGCAAGGCTGACTCCAAAGGACAGACTGGATGCACGCATGCCAGATTCAGTGCTCACGGCACCTCCTTTGGCCAGTCTGGGACTGCGCTGCCCATGGTGCCTACTCCAGCCAGTCTGGGACCCTTGGACTGGCTGAAGCAGGCACCTCATGTGGCTCATGTCTCAGCCCAGCCAGAGTGGGTACCGCATATGGTGCAATTTGGGACTGGCTGGAGCGTGCACCATGGGTACTGAATTTGGCATGTGGAGTGGTCTGGATTGCAGCCACCACGTACACCATCTGTCCTGGACCAGTTGGGGCAGGCATCACATGCAGCTTGGGTGCCAGGCCCCATGCATGGAGACTGGTCTGGCACATATCATGTGTCACTTTCTCTGTTTGACACCCCTGCTATACTTGAAACCAGTTTTCAGGGTAGCCTATCATTAAAGTTATAGGGTCCAGGATAACAGAGATGCCTGAGGCAGCCCTGGGGACTGGATGATGGGTTCCACAGGCCAATTCTAGCCCAGAGGCCATACCTTTCACAGTCCTAAAGCACAGGATCCCTGCCCATACTGGAATGACACTAACCCCTACACAGAGCCAAAGGAGTAACTGCAAGGATCAGCTTCCAGGGCTGGGTTCAATGCTTATAGAATTGAGTCATTTAGCTTTATTTGTTGACATGCTTAATTGTGAAGACAAATTCAAGTAACCAGTATTAAGGACAGGATAAGGATTTTCATGCTTGTTTTTGTAAGTCGGTATGACATGATTCAGGTAATAAATTTGGTATGGTTGTCATTATAACTATGCAAATTAGTATCAAATAGGTTACAATCTTTAATCCCTCTTGAAGAAGACTGGTAGGGAGACTAAAAATTTAGGAAAAACAGTATTTCATTACAGTAAATCCATCACATCACAACCTGTCTGACCATGGCATTCTGGTGGTCATATTAAAATAAATGAGCAAGATTGGCAGACAAACCTAAACTTTGGTTGACTAGGACTTCTGTCTCTCCTGTTTATTGTTTTGTCAATAATTTGGTAACCATTACCCTGTGAAGCCAAAACCTTTCCTTCTGGGAAACTTCTGGCAGCCAAAAGTTCTTGCAGTAAAAACAAATATAAAAATAAGTTACTTCTACACAAAGGCTTCTTTGGTGATTTAACGCAAAGAAAAGTTCTTAAACAAATGAGTATTTGCTCTGGGAACCTCTTGTTTGCTGGTGCATATTTCCTCTTATCCCTTTTTGGCAAAATCTGCACCAAATATAAAAACCCGTGTCAATTTTCACTTCCTACCCTGTATCTAAGGAGGCTGTTGCAATTTCCCTGCCTTATTCAGTTTCATCTGTGGTACTGTGTGCAACAAGAGTATTATGCTCAACAACAATTTTGGAGAATTTAGGTAGCGTATATGATGATATTGTTGTAAGTGCATGTTTGTTCATTGTAAAAGCTGTAGCTTTATAATTTTCAAAGAGCAATTCTATATTCTGTAATAAAATTAAACCACTTGCTCACCTCTACCAAACATTTGTACCGATTATAAAACTTTTTTTTAATCTAAGTGACCAGCACACAGGAACCAGCTACCTTGAAAGACATGCAGTAAGGGAAATCCATGAAAGTTTTATGATTCTTTGTATGAAACTTTTAAGGAACTCCAGGAAATTAAAACTTAAGATCACCTGTTAGTGTAGTTGTCCACATGACAGCTTAGTATTCACCTATTATCCTTCATAGGTTGGAAAGAAATGCAGGATGTAACAGAATGGATGCAGCTAGATAGAAAATATGGATTAAAAGTTTTGAAATGGCTTCATGCATTGCCATCAGCATTATTGGTAAAGAGAATATTATATCAGTCGTTCAGCTGATATGAAGGTATCAAAGCAATGGAAAATCTCAGTATTTATGGTTTCAGTATTAACCTGAGTTACTCTTACAGGAAGCCTAAAGTTTATGCAGCCATCATGATCATGCATCATGCTTCATTTACTCTTATTTTATGACAGTTTTATCTGCCACTGTTTGATGTCCATTGTTGCAATCTGATAAGAACTAATGAATTGCTTGAGGATACCTTTTGCAGGGCAAACCAAGTTTTATCGGACGTACAAGGCTACATGTTCTCAATCCACACCTACTGCGATTTGTTGATTCAGATCACTGTCCCCGATTTGATTCGGCTGAATCTGAATCCGTAGATGTGATGTTGATTTGGACACAGACACAGCTTTACATACTTTTTCTACATAGCTCGAGGTACCACTGGGGCTTGCGAATGCTGCAATGCTGGGGCGGACAGAGCATCTCACAGGAGTGCAGGGGGGGCCTTCCATGTGCTCAGCAGCAAAACCTGGAAGTGGACTGGAAGTACTTTTGGATCTGCCGGGGAGCGTGCAAGGGGGGCCCGCCCTGCGCCTCCCCAGCTTGGTGATCAGCTGCGGGGGACCCTGGATGTCCTTCCCAGACCCAGGAGGCACCAGTTGCTAAGCTGGGGGAGTGGAGGGGCAGCACACCCCCTGGCAGACCCAGAAGTGCTTCTGGTCCATTTCTGGGTCTGCTGCTGAGCATGCAGGGGAGCCCCCCGTGCTTCTGTGGGACACTCCATGCACCCCAGCATCACAGCACTCACAAGCCGCCTGCTACCTAGCAGTATGTAGAAAAAACCATTTAAAGCTGTACCTGTGTCTGCATCATAGAATCTTTCCAAATCTCTCCAATTGATTCAGAGGGTTCTGATTCAATTCAGGGAGGTTAAAGGATCCTCTGACTCAATTCAGATTCAGCGATTCAGCCACCAAATCCAGCTGAATCGCCACTAAATTAAACCAAGGACCAAAGCTTCGCACAGCCCTACTATTTACCAATTCACAGACATAATCAGCAAAAAGAAGTCCAATTTTGTTCTCTGCAAGAGATTTCTAGATTCTACATTCACCAGATGCGAGTCAGATTTCTCTTGATTTAGGGTACCAAAAACCTGAGAAATCTGATTCAAATTTTGTGAATGTAGAATAGCTCCCTCTCACTTGGATCATAACCAAGTGCAACAGGGGCCCTGCTCTGGGCCAATCTCAGTGTGGACCACCCACCTGTTCCTGGGCTAACCACCTGTGTTCTCACCCACCACACCTTGTTGGTATAATAGATGTTAATTAAGGGGGAGGCTGCCCATTTCCTGCCCCAATGCCAGGGGGCGCTATCTGTGGCTCCTTTCCTCCCCTACACCGCAGCCCAAGCCTCACTGATGGCATCTATAGTTCTCATCATTACCGGCCCCACTCTGGGCCCCAGAATCCTACTGTTGAAGCCCACCTGGATGCCTCCCCTCAGGCAGTCTCTTCCGCTTACATACTGGGCAACATAGCTCCCTGAACTGCTTCCCCTTCGGGTGTGATCCCCCACCGTGACCTTCAGCTCACTAGCCCTGGCCCACCTCCAGGCCAGTCGGGACCCCAGGCCCTCAGCTCTTGGGCGTTCCTCACGGTGGGTCTCCAGCCCTTTGACCCTTCCAGTCCTGGCTGGCCCAGCATGGGCCAGTTGGGGGAAGCTCAGACATACATTGAGTCTATGGCCCTTACTCTTTCTCTCCGGGGTCCACCCTCCAGGCCCTCCACATAAAAGGGGTAACCCACCCCGTTGTGGGGGCTAGGGGTTAAGGTGCCCCAACCCACCTTTCATCAGGGTGGTAACTGGTCTGGCATTTCCTGGGGGCTCCTGCACCACTGGGAGCCCCACCAGGCTACCCACTCCCAGCCGGGTGCAGTTTTAGGTCGTGCCCAGGACCAGGAGCCTCCTATCCATCCCCTACAGCTCCTCCCTTACCTCCAGATGATTTCAGCAGCCCTCTGGCCAGGCAGTGTTGTTGCCTGGCCTCCAGCAGCAGAACTGCCTTGTTTATATGGGCAGCCCCAGATTGAAAATGGCTGCCCTCATCAGGCACCTGGCGGCTGGCAGCTCCAGGCCCTTAAAGTGGCTGGTACAAACAGTGCCCTGCCACACCAACTGTTTCATACTGTGAGAACTGATAACATAAATATAGTGCAGGTATTCAGGAATACCTGAGTTAGCCACCATGTGACTAGGATGCAGGATATGGATTTCAGTGCAGGCTGTACAAGCCAGGTATGCAGCTGGGTTGCAAGCCTGTTCTACCCTGTCTTCACTATTATTGCCATCCAGTCTAGATAGATTAAAGCTAGAGCAGGCATAGCAATGTTACAATCACACCATCATCTGCCTGTGCAGAAATGCTTGCAGAGAACAAAATTGTGGGCAAAGGAAAAACATCAGTAGACAAGATGCATTTGAAATCTAGGTAGCCGGAGATGAAAAGCAAGGTTCTTTTATGGTATTAGAAAATAGGCTGAGAGACAGAAGATGAAGAGTAAAAATAAATCACTAATTTTCATTATAGAAAAAAGTCAGCAACATAATGCAACAATATTCCATTGCAGGTTAGCAGCATATACAAATGTTATAACAACTAATTAGTTAGGCAGTGGAATGAATACTCAAGTGTCAAAAAACAGATACTTAGCCAAGACAAGGAAAAGAATATTAAAAACTCAAAAGGACAGGTGAATAAGCAGTAAATTGACCAATGAAAGGCATGAACACACAGTTTGGATGTAGTGTTGGGCTCTAAACGATCTGTAACCACTCAGTGAAAAGACCATCATGGTTCATATTTTTAAACACTGGGCTCAACGTACAGGCAAAGCAAAATGGTGTGGGTACTCATCACTTATAAAAATTAGACCAACTGGTTAAAACACTTAGAGGAATATGGAGAGGATTTTCTAACTCCATTTGGACCAACTCCATCTCCAGTCTAGTCACCATCTTTCAGACAGATGGACTTCATAGACCTATTCTTTTTGATAGAAAAATCTAACACAACTTAATTCTCCCCCTCTGCTAAAAAGAGAAGGAAAAACAGTGCTAGACCATTGTTTGGAGGAAGCAAGACTGAGCTGCATTATATATACCCCCCCCCAAAAATGAATGATTCCAGATTAAGTCAGTATCTAAGCATCTTGGAGAGGAAATGTGAATACAATAGCATGAAAAGTACTGACATGGAAGAGGGTTCTTAGTTCTGTGAAAGGGACAGCTGCAGCAAAGAGTGATACAATACCTCTCCTAGATTAGATGCCTTTTATAGGTATGTGAGACCTTCTGCATAATTTAAACATGGTAGAGATACCTTTTAGGGTGAATGTTTGGTTTATATACCTTTACAATGCCTCTAAATATAAGGAAACTATATATTGCCGCCTTCACAGTTTATGTCATATTGTTATAAACAAAGTATTTATGGCAAATCTGGCAAATGGTTCCCTGGGAGGCTTAGTATATTGCTACATATGAAATAGTCAAAAGGACAATTAATTTCTGTCCTGTCTCTATAAACATAGCTTTTTTTGTCTGGTTGGTCTAGATAGCACAATATCCTTAAAGGGTAGATAAACATTTTTTTTTAAATGCACGGCAAATATCAGAGACATATTAAAATGCCTGCCACTTTGCCAGAGAAAGACAATAAATAGCTCACACAGTAGGTGAAAATGTGGCAAGAGATAACAACAATAAAGCCTCTCTTTGTTCAGTGGTGAGGTCTGTTATTTATATATTTTATTTCCTTGTTTACATCTCCTTCTCCAGAGAGGCATCAAATAGAAAGATGCCCTTAACAGGTCCATCCTGGGAAAGGGAGCAGAACCAAATAAGAAGTTTTCTGCACTGCAGAATTCTCAGCCCTCACCCATACTAAGATGTGCATGATTCCCTCTGAGACAGTCCCTGTGCATACAAGCAAGCAGACTCCTACTTGTTTGGTTAGAGAATTACTCAAATAGCTGAGGAGTGGAAGATTGGAAAATGAACTATGTTTTACTTACACCTCCAGCTGCCACCTGTAAATTCACAAGATGCAATGTCCATTATAAGTCAGCACTGCCTGAAATGCTAATATTTCAATATTTTTCAGTTGCACTTGTTATTCATCTGTGATATACTTAGAACACCGGCAACATGGAAACAACTGACGATATCAATGCAGCAAGGAGGCAGACAGGAAAAGATAGCATTGTAGCAGACACTGATGTGTGGCTGGACTGTCAGAGTATTTGAACAATGGGAGATGCATGTGAAACGAAGTGAAAAGTTCACAGCCATGACAAATGTCTGAATGCTAGAATTTGGGTGCTGATCCATTTATAATATTTGCAATGATATGGTGGAGGTACCTTGGCAGTAGGACAAATAATGACTACCAAACTGAAAGCAAGGATGGTGCTTTCCAGTCACTAGCAGCAAACAGTGCAAGCTGTAACTGGGTACGTCTACATCTTCATTTATGTGCCGTAATTATAGTGCATTAAGTTTAGTACCTGTAATAAATAGGTACTAACTTAATGCGCCATAATCAGCACTACTGCACATTAGTGCAAGTGAATGCTTTTTGTGTGACATAATGTGCATTGGACTAAATCTACTGCACATTAACATGGGTTTTGTCAGCTGTGCTACTGTGCAATAAAATTAATCCAATGGGCATTAAGTGTGTTGATGTGCCCACTGAATACTTTCATACCTTTTCCTTCTAACAATTCCTACTTAAGCCAGTATCAGTATACTCCCAGGTTTAATCATGTCATTGTTGCTCACCTCTAATTCAGAGGTTGACAATATTATCCTTATTGGAGATTTGGCCACACCAAACTATAGTTCCTTGAACACCGTGGTGACAAAGCCTTAGTTCAACATAAACTCCACTACAGGTTGCAGGAAGACTGACACAGATAAGGTCTGATGGATCTAAATCTATGCAGTTCCTTAAAGGGTTGGAAACCACAACGTTAAGGGGCTGGCTGGCTGTTAGGCAGGAAATTTGTTATTCACCCCGTTATGATTTGAACTTTAAGCAATATTTTACAATAAAGCTCAAGATAACCAAAGCTCAAATCACTATTACACAACAAATTTTAAAAGACATGCACTCAAAGTCATGTCAATGGTAACTATTTGCTTGAAGGGAAACCGACCCATCTAAACTTCCTCATTCAAAAGTTTCTTATATCCTCATCTCCAAAAGACTGCTGTTCAAGCACCTCTAATCAAAGAGCTTAAAATCACACCCAATAGGATATCAATATGAAAAACACCATCACTTGACAATTTACCAATATATAACAATTTGTAGATTAACTATTATTAACCAAAGAAAGAAAATATATTTGTCTCTTTCTTATATTGTTAATGGTTCCACTCCTATGTTAAGAAATGTAGTCAATAGAGTTGATGTATAATTTTCTCCCAATGTATTGGTAACAATTCACTTAAAGTAGTCACAATAGTCAAGAACCTGCTACAGTAAATCTTCATTTTAGTACTGCAAGGCCAGCTCTTCACACTTTTATATTTAACAATCTGTTCCAGCATCTAGATGCAGCTCAGTTGATATCTTCACTGCACATGCACAGGGAAACTATTATACCCTACATGGTACAACAGGGTCACATGGGATATCAGGATGGTATGCTGTCAGGAGAAGTACTGCCATATCATTAACAAATTTCACTGAGATTCCATGCTATTGAGGTATCCCAGGTTGGACCTGTATTGGTATTTGTCAATCTCTTCTTGTTCAGTTATAATTCAAGGCTCACTGTTTCTGTACAAATTGTTCTTTTAGGTCTATACTTTTGATAGTTTTACTACCCTACCCCACTCTCATTCTTAAGCTCATTTAAAGCTATAGTTCATTCCTTCCTTGCTGCAAAAATGACAAAGGAAAGGTTCAGAGTCAATGAATTCCGTTTTGAAACCAAATAAAATCTTCAGAGTCGTTTAAAAGGAAAATATACTTTTTTCCTAATAAAAAAGTATGATTTTGGTTCAAAATTACTTTTAACTTTAAAAAGTTATTTCATGGTAAAAAAATTAGAGGTTGAAATTAAAGTGAAGCATTTCAAAATTATCAAAGAGCGGCATTTTGATCGGCCCAAACAGCAATTTCTCCTGCAGGTTACTACCAGTGCAAGAAAACACCAACAGTGGATGCATCTTGATTCAAGATGGGGAAAAAGAAACAGTCAACTCTATACGGCCCTCGGACTGGACCGCCGTACTAGGTGTCCTGGTTTTCCCGGATAACAAAAGTCGCAAATTTTCTGCTAAAAAAAATCACAACTTCTGTAATACCCCCCGAAACCCATGATTAACATTAAAGGCTCCTCACAGCCCCCCTCCCCCCCCAGCCCTGCTTGTGCCTCTCCCTCCCCCACAGCGTTGCTGGTGCCCTTTTCCCCCAGCCCTGCCCGAGGGGGCGTCCAACTGCCGGGGCTACGGACCCAGCCCCCGCTGCAGAGCCGGGTGGGGCAGCTCCCCCCACACGCACGCTCCCAGGGGACAGGGCAGACCCGTGTCCTCAGCTTCCTGCCGGCTCGGCTCGGGTCGCAGCCACGAGACGCCCCAAGGGCAGGAAGCAGGCTGGAGTGAGCGGTGGTGAGCGCTTCTCCGCGCGGGCCCGCCACTCCCAGCTGCCTGCTCGCTTCCCCCCGGGCCTCTGCAGCCTCACGGGGCCGGGCAGAGACTGCGAGCCCTGCGCTGCCCTGGCCACGCGCCTCCTGCGTGCGAGGCTGAGCCCCGCAAAGCCGCGGCATGAGGGCAGCCAGCCTGCAGGGAGCTCCGTGCAAAACCTGCAGGTTTCTCCTTTCAAAGGAGACCTCTGCCTTTGCCTGTGGTAAAACCTGGGGTTTATTCCGGTTTTCCATGGGAAACGGAAAACCCGGATCCCTGAGCCGATGAGCACCTGAAAGCTCACCAAATTTCTCCATGGTTTCTAAGAAAGGAACCAGACGTGGAAGGTATAACATCTCTTCCCATCCTTTTACCAGTACCAATGGGATATTTTGTGTGACACAAGGGAAAGAATTGGAGTTGCATTACAGTACTCCCCCGTGTCCCAGCAGTACAGTAGAACACAAAGGTCTTGAATGGCTTATTTATTCAAACAGAAGTGGTATAGATAGTACACATAAATATACTACCCATCCGCCATTCCTGCTTTATGCATCTAGAGCTTGCTATAATGTCTCCCTGTTGCCTGCATCCCTCTCTCCTGTTTTATCAAAGGTATTGAGATATTAAAAAATAAAGACACAGTATAACTTTTTTGTATGTGTACCAAGATTTCATGGGTTTCACTTGACATTTTCATTTGGCAATTTGTCACATCCATAATTATTTGCACATTTGCAGTAAGGAACCCATTCATAATGCTTAAGTCACAGATCAGAGGCTTAAATGCATAAAACAAAATATGTTCATCCAGTCAAATTATAGAACTATAAATAAAAGTGCAAAGAAACACAGCCTGTTCCTCATCTTTGAAGAATACAGTTAAGAGTCAGAGATAAACTTTCCTTATCTCTATAACAAAATGTAGGGAGAACGCTGTGCCACTGGCAAATAAGTTCTCAGGGATTATTGTTAAAAATGACAAAAATTTGTGGACTTCATACATCACCAATGATAACACTTAGAAATTTTGTAGGAATTAGAGTAATTTTAGTCAAATCATCATCATTTACAAAGAATAGTAAAAATATGATCCAATCCATTTATCATCTTAAATGCATGTGGCATAGGTTACACAGTAGTAGAGTCAAAATGAGGTTTAAGAGATTCAGAACGTATCTATGTCTGCATTTAAATTTAACGTGCATTAGCTTAATGTGCATTAAGTGGGCTTGGGCAGACGTCTACACGATTAGCCCAAAATCACCATTTTAAAAGCACATTAAGGGCACACGTATAGATGAGCACCATAATGCACCTTAAATTTAGGCTAATGTGCCTTCAAGTGTCTTGTGTAGATGTGCCCTCAAAACACTAATTTTATTCCTTGCAAAGTATATTTCTACACCAGCACTTTTTTCTTTTAATATTTGTTACAAAAGACTTTTGCTCTGCCAAACCAAGCAGCTTTTTTCTTGGGCTGGCTCCAAATGCTGTTAAAGTTGTGCATCACTGAGGTTAATAGTGATGTAAAAGGGCTCGTGCATTTTATAATAAGATGTACTTATGTATCATCTTGGGGCACTGGTAAAGCACTGGCGAGTATTCTGATCTGCTATTGCCTGGTAAAAAGAAAATTCAGAGAGCTAGTCACTGATTGAAGTATATAGTTTGATAGGACTTTGAAGCAGAAACCATGAATGCAGTCTTACAAGTCTTCCAGCGGGGTGGGAGGGAGTGACTACTTCCTGCTTATGCGAGCCTTCTCATTGGATTCACTAGGATTGTGTGTAAATAAGAGGTTCAAGGATCAAACCCTCACCATCAGTGAACCTCTTTCACATTCTGGAAGGCATGCAACTGGCCACACCAGTCTGATTTTGTGACATTTGCATTCTCACCACCTGAATGCTTTGACCCCTAAAATATCTTCAGGAGTTATTGCACAGCTGTTTATTCCCTACAAAAATGAGTAAAAAATATAAAATTTGTTTTTATGTTAGGTGAACACACTACTTACTGAATTTTTAGGCTGACAATATATATAGCACATGAACTACGTTGTCCCCCCACCTTCCCCTCCTTTCTTGCTTCTATCTTTTGCTTCTGTTGCACAGTAAATTAATGCTGGAATAGTGATATGACCCAGGGAAAATTTATAGGGAAAAACATCTCTCTAGAATTCTTCCCTTGCTGCTCAGCTGTCAGTAACTGAGGCTGAAACTCACCCTTTGCATGGGGACATTTAGAAAATTTCCCAGGTGTGTTCAGTGGATACCAATACCACACTTAAGATTCTGATTGGCTCATAGCATTAGCAAGGGAGAACTGTATGACAGATATAAGGTGCTTTGCAAATGTCATTACCCATTACAAACGAGGTGCTCCCGTGAGTCTAAAAGGTGTTGTTTCTATTGGGTCAGGAATTGAAAGAAGCCAACATACCAGCTCATAAAGTATGCGTAGGTATCTAAAGAATGCTTCACTGGGACTTCCTCTTTAAGATTTATGCCCAGGTAAGTAACAGGATTTCTCTCCTTGCCCAGTGCAACTTACACTTGGTTTTCATGAGAATTATCATGTTTCCCTTTGTCTTATTTCATTCATATACTCCAAATACTACTCCTGTATGCCAGGTAAAGATTTTTCTCCTTCTCATAATATCTAACTACCTCTTAACTTTTAATATGCAACTGACTGTATGTCTGATAGGTATGGAAGTTTGTTCTTTCCATTTCATATAAAGGTGTGGGGCAGAGAGGCTAAGTGAATTCTCTGAAGTCATACAGGAAATACATGGTGAAGCAGACAATTCAAACACAGTCCTGGGCTACTGTCCCAACCACTGCACTGTCCTTTTCCTGAAAGCAGAGGTTACAAAATTTTTGTCAAAGGTTAGATAGGATTGAATCCACTACTCTCTGCATGTAAAAAAGACGTGTTCCTGTTACATCTCCAAGGCTAGGGACAGACATTCAAAAAGCTGGAGCCTTAACTGATTCAGTCTTTGCAGGTTACTCTAACTTCCAAGGACTGAACTGATTTGCAAGTCAACAGACATTCATGTTTAATTCTGGAAATGCAGGCACATGCCTGCAGTGGCTCAGGCTAGAAGTTGAGAGGCAGTACAACAGCCCTCCCTTCCCTTCCCTTTGCAGCAGCCTCAAGGCTGGAGGGTGTGGCCAAGCCCCTGCAGGGGCTAAGTTTGGCTGGGGAGGGGTTTGAACCTCCACCCTGCTCTGTAAGGAGCCCAGCTGGGGCATGCCTAGAGGGGTGAGGTGGGGAAGCAGCCCTTGCCAGGCACTGGCTAGGGGAGCGCCTCAGGCAAAGCAGGGGCAGGAGACCCCAGTCAGGGTCTGCCCAGCTTTCCCCCCTGCTCTTGCTTCGGTGGCAGAAGGCCTGGCCAGAGCTGGCTGCCATGGCCCTGCTATCTGCCCAGGGCTGGGGCAGCAGGCTGAGTGAAGGTGGCCTGCAGGTGCTGCTGAGAGTGGAGGCAGAGGGGCAGCCTGGCCTGGGGCCACGGGGGCTGCATGGCTAGATTGCTCCGGGTTGTCCATGCCCAAGCTGGGTGGGGCCGTCAGGGAGACCCAGCCAGATGGGAAGGGCCCCACAGGGCCAGCCCATAGGGGCAGGGCCCTTCCCAGCCTGCTGTGGCTTTGTGACAGCCTGGTCCATTAGCATGAGTGGGGCTTGGCTGAGGAGCAGGCTTCCTGGACCAGCTAAGGGGCACTGGTGGGCTTCAAAGCTGGTAGCTGCTGCCAGGCCCTCTGACCTGTGCAGCATCCAGGGCTGCAGGCACACAGCGAGCTGTGGGCTGGCCAGGGCCAGGGGGGCTGTTCTGCTCCCCTTGCCTCCAGTTGTCACTGCTGCAGCTGCGCTGCGCTGCGCTGCTCTGGGTCAGAGGTGGGGGGGGCAGGAAACTTCAATCCCCATGGCTTCTGCCCCACATGTGCAGGTCCAGCTCCAGCTCCTAGACACCTTGGAAGGCAGAAAGCATCTGGGAACTGAAGCCAGAGCTCCACAAGCTAGGCAGAAGCCGCCAGGCTGAAGCTCCCCCACCGCACCCCCCTCCTCCACCATCACCCAGAGTGGCGCAGCAGTGGCAGAAGTGGGATGGGGTGGAGTCACTGGAGGCAAGGGGAAGCTGGCTTGGCCTGTCAGAGCCGTTTTTCTCCCATCACCTCCAGCTGTGGCTCCTACCGTACCACGCAGGACTGCTTGGGGCAGGGGGAACTTTTTTCAGCCCAGCAGCTTCAGCCCAGCTCATGGAGCTCCATCTCCAGCTCCCAGACACTTTCCACGGGCTCCACCCACAGAGACTGCTTATCACTTTAGGTGGGCAGAACAGGCTGAAAGTAGTCGGAGCTGGAGTCAGAGCTCCCTGAGCTGGGTTGAGGCCACTGGGTTGAAGGAAGTTCCTCCTGCCCTGAGCGATGCCTTGTAGTGTGGCAGCAGCAGGAGCTGCAGCTGGATGTGACAGGAGAAAAACAACTCTGCTAGGCCTGGTGGCTTCTGTCTAGGACGTGGAGCTCCGGTTGCAGCTCCCGGATGCCTTCCGCCCAGAGACCTGCCACCGCGTCCGGGAGTTGCAGCCAGAGTTCCACGTTGGGCAGAAGCTTCCTGCCTCCCTCCCCACCCAGAGCAGTGTGGCATGGCCACAGCAGTGGCAGCTGGAGGTGAGGGAAGTAGAACAGCGCCCCGAGCCCCGGCCAGCCCACAGGTAGTTGTGTGGCTGCAGCCCCGGGTGCTGCACAGAACAGGGGGTGCAACAGTGGCTGTTGGGCTTGCGGACCACCAGTGTCTCTGAGCTGGCCCGGGAAGCCTGCTCTTCAACCAGCCTCTGTCTGTACTGCTGGGCTGGCCTGTCACAGGAGGCTAGGAAGGGCCCTGCCCCCATGGGCTGGTCCTGCGGGGCCCTTCCCAGATGGCTGGGGCTCCATGACAGCCCCAGCCAGTTTGGACACAGCGAGTCGTGCAGCCTCTGCAGCCCCAGCCTAAGCTGCAGCCTGCTGGAAAAGGCCCAGCCCTAGATTTGCCCTCTGCCTCCGCCGTCATCTCAAACCAGTTTTGGACATTTTCAAACTGGTTTATGTGCACTGAAGTTGTGCTCTTATACAGGTTTAAACCACTGAAACCGGTCTATGTATAACTTCTGTCCATAGCACAAGTCACTGTTTTCTATTTTCTTAGTAGCAAAACTGTAAGAGCCCCCACTTCACTGTCTACTTCCTGTCTCTGAGATGAGCAGATTAAGGAAGATGAGGCCATATCTGGGTGCAGAAAGCAACTAACCTGGGTTAACATAGAGAATTTTTCAAAAAGTCTCTAAAAACACTGACAAGAAAATGACTTCTGCCGGAGGCAAGCATGGTGTTTGCAGAATCTCCTTAATCACCACTTTCTCTCTCCATATTTCACTGTACAAAAGTATTCCATTCATGAGAACAGCTGTATGTGACAGGAGATAGATTTAGAAATTCAAGTCACATCAAACCAGCCCAGTGAAGCAACACTGCTTGGACATGTACTGTACCTATTTTAACACCATGTAAATTCACAAAAAATTGGGTCCTAATTTAAATCAGGTTTATGCCAATGTCTGCAGGCAGAAAGCCAGGTGCAAGAATCTCAAGGCAGAAAGGGCATGGATGGTGACGTTGCAATGCTAAGCAGATCTGCTACCAATGAGAAATGAAAGTTACAGATGGATGTTTCTCTTATCACCAGAGGTGTGATGGTATTCTCTTGCAGTTAGGAAATGAAATCACTGTTTATCATCATTTGCAGCAAAAGGTTTGCCCTAGACCAAAATTAATAATAATAATAATAGCAGCAATTATTATTATTATTATTCAGAACAGTGGCAGGATTTTGGTATAATCAAATTAAGGAAACTGGCTAACTCAGCTAACAGAACATATGGCAAACGCAGCAAGTACTAGGCAGACTGATCAGTTTTCTTCACCTCCCTTTCACAGGCTGGAAACAAACACCAAGTCTTTCTCACAAGGGTCTTTGCACTAGCTACTGTAATCTTTCTCTGAGACCGATTTTTATCAGCCTAAATGAATAAAGTATGAGTGGAGAGGTAATCTGTATGAATAAAACTGTTTCTGAAACACTGGAATATCTAGCACCATTTCAAAAATCAGACTTGAACTGAGGGGTTTCAGCACACGTCTCCTGTGACATTAATCTCAAGAGTATGTGACGGGCTGGCTGGCAGTGGCCTAGCCCAGGGGTTCTGAAAGGGCAAAAGATGACCGGAGGACTTGGGATTCCCTTTCCTCACCAATCTGGTAATGGTTTGGCCCAGGGGTTTTGAAGGGGTAAAAGATGATTGGAGGACTTGGGATTCCCTTTCCACACCAATCAGGCCCCAGAGACACTCCCCCCCCCCCCGTGTCCCCTGATTGGCCCCTTGGGTCACCTGGAGGGGGATAAAAGGGGCAGCGTGGGCTGACTTACAAGAGACCAGTGAGGAACAACAAGGAAGGAGCTTTATAGAGCTGAGCCAGCAGGGCAAGAGCAGTGCTCCTGAAGAGCCTGAAAGAGCAGGACCTGCAGGCAGCAGTGGGCCCCTCAGCAGCATGGCATGCGGCCAGCAGGAGAGGCTCCCCGCTGGGCTCCCGGATCCCCTATGAGAGGCTGCAGCCAGCAGGAGAGGCTCCCCAGCTCCAGGAAGGATCTGAACAGCAACATGAGAGGTAACCAGCTCTGCTTCCAGCTTCTCCAGTCAGAGGCCAGGCAGTGCAAAGTGAGGCCAGGGCTCTGGGAAGGCCAAGATCTCCAGCGGGCTGGCACAGTGGTGGCTGTGCGGCAGCATTCCTGCCTCCCATGTGGGAGATCTGGGTTTAAGTCCCAGCTGAGGTGACTTGGAGTGAGTTAACAAAAAGCAGATCTTCTTGCAGTGGAAAGGGGCCATTGTGTTTTCTCCCCCTTCCCAGTACCAAGGCCCTATATTTCCTTGACATTTTGCATTTTGTGCCTTTTTTATATTTCACCAACCCGTATTGTTTGTTCTGCTGTTTGTGTTTTATATTTTGTTAATGCTGTTTTTTGTCAGTGATTTTAAGTATCTAACCTTTGTTGAATCCTGACCCCTTGGGGCAGTGTAGTGTCCACTATACCCTCTGATTTTATGCCTGTTATGTTCCCAGTATTAAAAGGTATACGGTTAAGTCCCCATTGGTGGTCTGGCTCTGCTTTATATGAAGAAGAGAGTCCCTACACCTCCCACAGTGCTTGTGCACCTGCTTTGATCCCTTCAATTGTAGAAGGGGTACCTCTTGGAGTACTGGGTTACAAGTGACAAATGAAAATGGAGTGTTTGGGGCTCCTGACTGTCCTCTTACAAGTGAGAATCAGGAGCAATAGCATACAGATGGGTGGTTGAAGTGGGAGAGGCCTCTTTAATAGAACCAGGGGAGTGCCTCCCCCACATCTTCCCCTCAGCCTCCTTGCAGTGGCTCCAGCTCTAGCATTAGGAAGGGCAGAGAAGCTATGGCAGTGCACAGTGTAGGAGAAAAGCCAGAGATTCATTGATGCAGGGAAACAGGTGTTTTATTTTTATTTTTATTTTTTTGCTGCTCAAAACCCGTGTTTTAAATGGCTACTTGACATGGGGTCACCTTTTTTTTTGTTTGTTTTTTTTGTTTTTTCTGCCAACACACCAGCAGCAGCAAGCCTCTTGCTGCTGCTCCTGCCCAGGGCATGGTACTGGCTGGTTATGTCTGCAGTCAGGAGCACCCTGATTTGAAAATCATTGAATTTCTATACCACTTTTACAAGACTGGTTATAAATGAGAAGAAAAAGATACCAGGTCACAGCCCAAAAATAGCGTAATGAAAATAAACTATTTAAGACTTTACCGTTCAATCAATAGACAAAGTAAAACAAGACACAAGTGACCATTTTGAAGATGTCTGCAGGCTATTTCTTCACATTACTCTGCACTGACTATTCCTGCACAGGACTGACATGGGAAGAGACAAAAGACCATCTCACTGAAGGCTGCAAAACCCCTGTTGCCTCCCTAGTTATTAAAATACAGTATGATTTAACAAAGTCTGCTTTTGAAAAAAGAGCTTAATAAGAACTGTCTTACTCCTGAGTAGAACAGTTCTGGCAATTATCAGGATTTATTAATTAGGGATCTACCTAAGTTGCGATTGCATGGATTTCACAGAAATTGTGAAATCTGCAGGGAAGGGGGAGGGAAGAGGGGGGGACTTACTAAAATAAAATACTGGCTCCCCAGTAGGGTCAGCAGTTCTTCCTGCCACGCAGCCTAGCTGAAAGGGGCTGCCAGCATAAGCAGGATGGCTGCTAGCCATCAGGATTGGCTCAGGGGGCCACCTGTCATGCGGCCCCACCCCTCAAATCAGCAGCAAGGGGGTAAGGCTGCGTAATGGACACCTCTCTCTCCACCAATCAGTGATGGGCAGTAGAGCCACCAGGGCCCCTCAGCCAGAGGTGTGGGAGGGTCTCTGCCTTAAAAAGAGATGGCCAGCCCTACAATCTGTCTGCAAAAACTGGCCAGTCACCACCTTGAGTTGGGTAACCCCCCCAGTTATAATTCACAAGGCAGCACAATGACAGTACCATAAACAATATCATTTGTAATGCTTCTAACAGAAAATTTGTGCAGTTGACAGTTGGGTAATCACCAATGGCAGCTCTTACAAGTTAAATTGAGAAGGATAATTATTTGGCTATGTCATGCTCTGCAATCCTGGCAGTAGGGTTATGTGATTCAAGTGACAAAACATACCTGCTAGCTAGAGGGAAGCAGCAATTTTCTTCTTTTTTTGTACAAACATTAGTAGTAAGGGTAAAATTCACTTTCCGTGCAATCTGGCTCAAGGTGCAAGAGATGAAATCCTCGAAGTGGGGCTGTAGGTTCCTAGTATTCTCTGCTCCAGTCGGGGGGGCT
This sequence comes from Crocodylus siamensis, assembly GCF_052110815.1. NCBI lineage: Eukaryota > Metazoa > Chordata > Crocodylia > Crocodylidae > Crocodylus > Crocodylus siamensis. The sequence goes on from NC_143403.1 coordinate 20,818,389, forward strand.
GCAGCTCAAGCTGATTTTTCCATACCATAAGCCTGGTGAATTTTTGCCACTCAATTCTCATGAGCCTTTCTTCCGTGGTCCTGAAGCTGGCTTGCTCCACCATAACCTTCTAGGTGGCAACGTGGCCTTCTGTGATCTGCAGGCTTTGAAGGGGTTATGGGTCCACAGTCTCACTCTGTGGCTGATGAAAGTATTTCAGTGCACATCCAAGTTACAGCTACTTGACTCCTGCTTCCTTGCCATAGTTCTTGGCTATGAACTCTGTTCGATGTTCACAGAAGCACTGACTCGGCTAACTTACGGCCTTAATATTGTGGCCCTCCCTCCTGTTGCAATAGCTTAATCTTGTCCCCTCTTGTTAGTGATTTGTTCTGCTTTACAAATTCACCTCATGAGTGACACAGGACTGCTGAAGTAAGCAGAAAAGGACTCACTCACAGATGCATCTTTTTTAGAAATCTCTCTTTGCTTAAGATGGTACAGAAAATACACAGAACTGTGAAAAATAAGAACATAAAAAAAATACCATTTGTTAGACCAGACCATAGGTCCATCTAGCTCAATGCGTCAGGCTGGATGCTGAAGGGAAGGGTGAACAGAGCACGCTTAGAAGGTTGCATATTCGCTCCGCTCCCATTAAAGGTTCCAGCATTTAGAAACTCCTGTTGCTCCCTGCCTCAGTTTCCTCACGACTCTTCAGCCTAAATCTTTAAGATTTGCTTGGAATCTTTGTTCTTTGATTATTTTTCCTTTGAATGCATCTTCTTCCTGATTTTTCAAGAGACAGAACTGCTCTGTTTCTTTGATGGACTTTACCTGACAAAACCTTGGTATCAGCCTCTCAATCAACTGATTAGTTTGCCCAGCAACCAGTTCACCTGGCTTTTCTGCCCAGAAGCCAGTTCATTGCCCCATTAAAAAGAGAGATGACCAAAATTCAATGACATTATTGTGACCTTGCGCTACAATTCCTCAAAACTTCCGAAGACGGTGGTTGGAAGGCTGCAGAGAAAGTAGAGGACAGCATCAAAAACTCCAACAGAATTAATAAGCTTTACATACCACATTCTCCAAACAGCTACATCCCTCATCTCTAGATCACTTCAAAAGTCTGAACAAGTCTGGATCAGTGCTCACTACCCCAATACACTCCACATACTACTTTACTTCACAAGTTACCCCATTGGTTGAGTAACGCAGAATCTAGCTCACACTGATTGTGAATAAATGTATGCAACAGCTACCAATTAACCAATTTCTTTAATCAAACCTTTTAACTAGCTTTATTATAGCATTATTATAAACAGCCTGACAATTCACAGGTGTCTATTCAGTAGAACACTAAAAATAATCTGCTAGTTCCATTACTTCAAAGTGCTTTATGAAATCAGATTATATAAATGTCTAATAAGCTAAATGTTGATCTCTGTGATATAACATCAATCATATTTTGTCCAACCTGAAAGTTTTTGCTGAAAAATTATGATGTTTCAGCTACTTTCTATTTATTCCTTGGATGACAACTGACATTATGTATTACTGCAGCAGCAAGAATGACATTCCATTTTCTCTCTTGTGCAAAGGGCATTTCCAAATATTAGGAGCTTCTGTATGCCAGAAATGTCAAAATTACCAGCACTCTCAGTTTGGATTTAGCAGCACCAGCAGGGGCAGGACAGAGAAAGTAGAAAGCTGTTTTGCCTCATTCCAAAATTCTTAAATCCATAATATTGTAACTCACCTTACATTTTTAAACACAAATCAATAACTTCACTTAGATGGGAATACAAGAGAGAATCAGAGTAAGAAAATCTCATAAAGAGAGAAAAATAAAGACATTAAATAAAAATATAGTATTAAATACAGTTTTTGTGATGGCCATAGTCTTAAGTGACAGAGATAACCCACACATCTGCTTAGGACTGCAGGGGTGGTGAGGAAAACTGACTGAAAGCAAGCTGATTTGGTAAGTGTGTAGTGTGTGTGGGGGGGAGAATAATAGTTAACTGGTAGCCACAGTACTGGAAGTGGGTAAAGTTATGAGCATGAGGGTAGGTATAAAGGCAGCTGCTGGAGTTAGGAACCTGCTACAAAATTAAGCCTTGCACCTGTGCAGAGAACCTGCACTTGCCTTTCATTTTAAGTGTGCTTCACAAACAGCTGTAAAACCAGTTCACCCTAGAGTAGGATGCACAGCCCGGCACTCCACACTAGTGAAGCCAACCAGCACACAAGCCTCATTGGAGTTATTTTATACAGGTCGCGTCTACATGAGACACTACTGTGCAGTGGTTACTGCGAATTTATTTAGTACTTCATAGAATCATAGAAGTAGGGTCAGAAGGGACCTTGTAGGTCTTCAAGCCTGACCCCGCCCCGGGTGGGAGAAAAAGACTGGACTCAAATAAGTCCAGCCAGGTAGGCATCAAACCTCTTCTTAAAGATCCCCAGGATAGGAGCCAGCACCACTTCCCTAAGAAGTTGGTTCCAGCTCCTAGCCGCCCCAACTGTGAAGTAGTTCTTGCGGATGTCTAATCTAAATCTACTCTCTAATAACTTGTGTCCATTGTTCCTTGTCATGCCAGGGGGCACTAGGGGAAACAGCGTTTCCCCTAAACCCTTCTGGTCCCCCCTAGTGAGTTTATAGACAGTCATCATGTCCCCCCTCAGCCTTCTCTTGTGAAGGCTGAACAGGTTCAGGTCCCACAGTCTCTCAATGTAGAGTCTGCCCTGTTGTCCCCAGATCATGCGGGTGGTCCTCCTCTGGACCCTCTCGATGTTGTCCACCTCCCTCCTGAAGTGGGGCACACAACTGGATGCAGTACTCCAGCTGTGGCCTGACCAGCGTCGCATAGACGGGGAGGATCACCTCCCTGGCTCTACTTGAGATGCACCTGTGGATGGATGCACAACAAGGTCTGGTTAGCCCTGCCAACCGAGACCTCGCATTGTCGGCCCACGTTCATCTTGGAGTCAATAATGACTCCAAGATCCCTTTCTGCCTCTGTGCTCTCAAGAAGGGAGTTTCCCATCTTATAAGTGTGCTGCTGGTTTCTACTGCCCAAGTGCAGCACCCTGCACTTGTCAGTATTGAAATGCATCCTGTTTTTGCTAGCCCACCCCTGTAACCTGTCTAGGTCTTGCTGCAGTCTTTCCCTCCCTACTAGCGTGCTCACCTCACCCCAGATTTTGGTATCATCAGCAAATTTAAACAGGTTGCTTTTTACCAAATCGCTGATAAAGAAATTGAACAGTGTGGGCCCAAGGACCGAGCCCTGAGGGACTCCGCTGCCCACTTCCCCCCATGTTGAATATGACCCGTCCACCACCACCCTCTGAGTATGACCCTTGAGCCAATCTGCAATCCATCTGACTATGTAGGCATCAATGCCACAGTCGCCTAGTTTTTTAATGAGGATGGGGTGGGAAACAGTGTCAAAGGCCTTGCTGAAGTCTAGAAAGACTATGTCCATGGAAACACCTGCATCCATTGCCTTCGTGACCTGATCATAAAAGGCAATCAGGTTGGTCTGACAAGACCTGCCCCTAATGAAACCATGCTGGTTGCCCTTGGGCATCATCCCTGAAGCTGGCCCATCACAGATGTGCTCCTAGAAGATCTTCTCAAAGAGTTTCCCAAGGATAGAGGTAAGACTGACGGGCCTATAGTTGCCCGGGTCCTCCCTCTTCCCTTTTTTGAGAATGGGGACCACATTAGCTATCTTCCAGTCATCTGGCACCTGGCCCAAGCACCACGAGCGCTCGTAAAGCCGTGCCAAGGGTCCTGCAATAACCCCAGCTAGCTCCCTTAACACCCTGGGGTGGAGAGCATCTGGCCCCGCTGACTTGAACACGTCCGGCCCCTCCAGAAGCTCTCTAACCCGGTCCTCCCCAACCTGAGGGCTGGAGGTGTTCCTCTCGAGTCCATCTGGCATCCCAGCGGGGAAGTCCTGGTCCCTGCACAAGAAAACGGACATGAAGAATTGGTTAAAGAGTTCCGCTTTCTCCTCTGGCGCAACCACCAGATTGCCCAGGGTACCTTGCAGGGGCCCCACATTACCCGGTGCCTTCTTCATCCTCCCTATGTATTTGAAAAAGGACTTTTTATTATCCTTGATCTTGGACACTAGTCCTAGCTCTATGTCCACCTTAGCTTTCCTGACAGCCCCCCTACAGGCCCGAGCAGAGGAGGTAGCACCCCCCTTCCACTGGGTGTACGCCGCCTTTTTGGCAAGCAGGCATTCCCAGATGCCCTTTGTGAGCCGGGGGGGCTTCCGGGCACTCTTGCTCCCCTTGCTTCTTGTTGGGATGGACTCCCCCTGGGCCCTGAGTATCGTTTCCTTAAGGAACGACCACTCGCCCTGGACTCTGAGTTCCCCTGCCCTCAAGGACCCCAGCACCTCCCCCACTAGTCTCCTCAACTTGTTGAAGTTGGCCCTCCTGAAGTCTAGGGCTACCGTCTTGCTGCAGGCCCTTGAAACCCTGCGCTGGATGGTGAATTCCAGCAAGCGATGATCACTATTGCTCAGGTGATCAAGAACCTGGAGACCCCTTACTAGGTCACCGCCTGTGGCCAGGACCAGGTCCAACAGGGCGTTACCTCTGGTGGGACTGTGCACCTCCTGGATTAAGTGGAGGTCCTGGTTCGTCCTGGCTGACTGTTTCTCCCGGCAGATGTCTGGGTAATTAAAATCACCCATGACAACTACATCCCTTGCCCTAAGTGCATCCGCAAGTTGGCCCGAAAATTCCCGGTCCAGCTCCTCCCCTTGGTTGGGGGGTCTGTAGTAGACCCCCACCATCAAATCACTCTCCCCATGGTCCCCTTGAATCTTAACCCAGAGCACTTCAACCTGCCCTTCCTCTGATCCCATCCTGCTAGCAGAGGATATGTAGTGCTCCTTGACCCCTACCTTTCCTTCCCTCTTTATCCTGCCTGTAAAGCCTATAGCCCCTAATGCCAACTGCCCAGTCATGGGACGAATCCCACCACGTTTCTGTTAGCCCTATGACATCTGGGTTTGAACTAGCTATTCTGAGGGCGAGTTCCTCCTGTTTATTCCCCATACTGCGAGCATTGGTATATAGGCATTTAAGGCCTTGCAAGACTGTGTGTGCCACCCCCCCCCGTTTAGGGAGACTGTCTGGACCCCCGTTTCTTACCTTAGCACTCCTTGCCTTTGTCACCTGTCCTGCTCAGATGGCGTTTCCTCGTCTTCCTGCGGCCCCCTCCCCTGGTGAGGCTAGTTTAAAGCTCGCTGTACAAGATCAGCCAACCTGGAAGAGAAGACACGCTTGCCTTTAGGAGAGAGATGAAGCCCATCCCACCCCAGCAAGTCCCCTGCACAAAAGCATGGGTCATTATCAAGGAACCCAAAGCCTGCCTGGCAGCCCCAGCTGCGTAAGCACTGGTTGACTACGCCAATGCAGGCCTCGTGTCGTCGTCCCCGCCTACTCACTGGAAGAAGAGAGGAAAATACCACCTGTGCCCCCGTCTCCTTCAGCTTGTCTCCCAGAGCCTTGAAATCCTTCATAATGCAGTCAGGGTTGCCCCTGGCCGCGTTGTTCGTACCCATATGGACGACAACCGTGGGGTACTGGTCTGCAGGTCGGATGTAGGCCGGGATCCTTTCCATGATGTCCCTGACCCGAGCCCCAGGCATGAAGCAGACCTGTCGTGTCCAGGGGTCGGGCCAGCAGATGGGACCTTCCAGTCCTCATAGGATGAAGTCTCCGATCACCAGGACCCGGTGTTTCTTCCTCCTGGTGTTTGCTCTCTGCCCATTCCCTGTTGTGTGGGGAGTGGCACTGTCCCTGCCAGAGGCCATTCCACCGTCCTCCTCCGTCACACCTGCCAGAGCATCATACTTGTTTGTATAAAATCTCTTGCAACTTGTGAAGTTTATATAAATACTAAATAAACCCAAAGTAACCCGAGTCATTATGCAGTAGTGCTGGCAAATGCCTTTTTTACAACAGTTTTTGCCATGCAATTGCTACTGCACAGTACTATCAGGCTACTGTGCAGTCAGCATCTCATGTAGATGTGTCCACATTGTACCTTCCATAGGGCTTTTGCAAGATTAAGTTAAGGTTCTTTTCTTTTCTGTCTTTTTTTTTTTAAACCAGAGGGCAGCTGTTAAGCCAAAGGTGAAATGTGATGGGAGAAAGAGACCATCAATCCCACACACCAGGTTGGCACATGGCCCAGTCTTATGGATGGCTTGCTGAATGCAGCACGTTTATATTTACACTAGGTTGTCCACCCTCTTTCTGCCTTCAGCTAGGCAAGGCCTGAATCACCTATATCTTCCTCAATAGAGTCCTCAATGGGACTGAGTTCAGCTGTTGTGTTTAGCTGAGGCATTACGTTCGGGCAACAACTAATTGATGCTATAATATTAAATAGTCCCCTTAAGCACAACTGATTAAAAAAAAAAAAAAAAGCATCTTAGTTGATTCCTTTTCAACTTTTTTTGTAAAGTAATTTAATTCCCACTGGAACCATTTTGTATTTCAATACCTTCTTGATTGAAGGTGAACAGATTTATATATTACAATTAAGATCATTTCATTAAAGGAAAAAAAAAAAAGAGATTGTAGTTGTGTAGCACTGACAATAGCCTGGCTATTCAGCTCAAGAAAGAGTTGTTCTTAGCAAAAAAATTACATTGATTTACAGTTCTAATCAATATATGAACACCATGCTGTCAATAAAGCTATAAAGGCTGCCCATCAAGCCTTGGTGGGCTTCCCCAGGAAAATCTATGACAAGATGATTAATTAGCTCAGATTTTTCAGCATCAGCTGTTCAGATTTAAAGAATTTGTTTTTCTGTCATGTTGTGCACTATACAGTGGTAGGCACATCAAAGTAGGTGTTGATATTTCTATTAGGGTATCTTTTGGAAGTCAGCCTTAATTATTGTAGATAAAATCTTTCTAATCCTCACAAATAAAAGAAGGATTAAAATGTACTGAATCAGGAACTGCCAGAAGACTTAAAAGCTACAATATATTACAGTTAAGTGTCATAATGCTTATTCTCTTTAAAATGGAAATTAATTAAGAACAGGATATTTAAAAAAGGAAGCAAAATGATGCAACACAAAAGGTGAAAAGGAAATTTTCAGAAACATGACATAGCTTGTCAAGTAAATTCTGAGCATGATATCTTTATAATTCTTGAAGACTTTCAAATTAGCATTTTTTTCATTGGGGCCAAACTATTTATCAATTTTTCGATTTAACGCAAAACTAACAAAAGACTGCGGCTACAAACAAACCATTTGAAAAAAGTCTGTTACACAAAATTTTAATTCCATATGTATATAATTTTGAAGATTTGAAAGCATTTTAAATATTCTTTTATTAGTCTGAATTGAATGATTGCCAGATATCAGATGATCAGTGAGGCAAGCAACACTATTACTTCACTTAGTGTCATGTTCTTTTCTCATATTTGAGCAAAGACTTGATTTACAATGGATCCAAGATGTATAGATAGCCAATCTCAGCTTCAAGCAAATAAAATGAAGCGAGTATTACAGGATTAAACAACAATAAGAATAAATCAGCCACAAATCGAATGCTCTCTACACTGTTGTAGACTATTGAAGGCAATTTCCTGTTTATTATAAACCATGCCATGATTTAAGTGTGCATTATCTCTTGCAACAATTTGACAAAATCATTTTAAAACACATTTTGAATTGTCGCTAGCAAATGAATCTGACAAGCACTGAAGCAAGAATGATCTTGGTACAGGTTCAACTTGCTTGCCGAGCTGCATAACTAGCAAAAAAGACAAAGACACTGAAATTTCTTTTAAACAACTGAGTTGTCTTATCAGAGACAACTTGTAGTGTTTAACAAGATATCATATAGTCCAGAAAAAAAAAACTCCCCCAAATGTACATTTAAATTTTGCTAAGGTTTGCTATTTTTTAAGTAATTAATTGAAATTGAAACAACAACAACAACAACAACAAAACCACACACAGCATGCATTTAATTTATGGGATTTATTGCAGGAAAAAAAATCTAAAAAAAAATCAGACTGGAAAGGATCTCAGTACTTCATATAAACAAAGATGATCCTGACTTGAATTAAACTGATCTCAAATAATTGTTAAGTAAAGATTATACAGACTTCTGATGAAAGACTCCACAACTTTTCTAGGCAATCTGTTTCAGTGTTTAACTGCCCTCATAGTTAGAATATTCTTTGTAACATCTCATCCAAATTGGGAGATTTAATCACATTATTTGTTTTGCCTGCAATAGACATATAGAGAACAATGGATTACCATCCTTTGAATAATCACTATTTTTGTTGTTGAAGACCTTTTATTGAATTCTTATCTTCTCGTCTCTAAACTAAACCATGCCAGTTCTTCCAACTTTTCAGGCCAAGAGTTGAGAAAATTCAAAACAGTAAGAAAATCCATAGTTACATTAGGGAAGATTTAGTTATAAGGGCCATAAACCACTTTTGTCATCCAGCAACTTGGAGATTAAAAAGAAACTTTTATTGGCAACTTAATAAATAATATGCCATTATTAGGATTCTCTCTCCTTTCTTTATTATACCTGGCATTAGTCACTCTCAGAGAGAAGATACATCATTAGGGAAACTGCTGTTCCAATCTACAACTGTTTTGTATTCCTAAAGTCCCTCCTAGCAGAACTGTATAAAAGAGATACAGCAATAAAACCCATAAAAGGAGGCTACAAACAAATTTCCCAGTTGATATTGTATAATATTGCTAATGGTTTAATAACATAATATTGATACTGATAATGGTTTACGTAAGAACTGGATTTCAATTATATTGTACTACCATCCTGAAAAAGTCAGCAAGAAATTCATTTGGACATCACCATTCTGAGGACAATCAAAATAATATTGCTGGAAGTGACAGCTAAGGAAACTCATACTGCATTATTTCAGGATTAGATAATAACCCTTTCAATAAAACAAGAGGAAAACCACTTTAGAAGTTCTAAGGATAGATGAATTGAGATCACAGCCATATCTTGTGACAATTTTAAGCAGAACTCCCAGGGATGCTAACGGGTAACTTTTAAAGGGCAAGATGGCAGGCAAGGGACAAACCCAAAATTCTCAGAGGGCCTTGCAAGTTGGAATAGCTTAATTTTTAACTCAACTTGAGACATCTACAAATTAAATAGCTAAGTCATTAATAACTTTGAAAATGTAGTTGTGATTATCTTACAAACTGAAATGAAATATTTTCTTACATACAACATGCCCCAAAATAAGATATGCACCTTGTCTCAGGGGGAAAGCAGAATGAAGTGAGATGAGGAGAAAAGATTTTTCCAGTCATGGATGAATTCTGATTGCAGGGGATTTCTGACTGCATGGCTGAATCCTAATTAAACACTTACTCAAACAAAAGCTAGTATTAACCCTCTCAGAGCCACTGCTGAATTGGCAGCAACTGTTGACTGCTCAGCCAAAAGCTACTACCAATTCTGCTGTGCTATGAGGCTAGCAGGGACCATTTTACAGCATCTTCATGCTTCCATTCTCCCATCCCAGCATAGAAAAATCAGCTTCCCCACTTAAAATATGCACCCCAATTTTGGAGTGCTGATTTTTGGGAAAAAGCTGTGTGGTTTGCAAATAAATATGGCATGTCTGATCTGTCACCCTAAGGATGTAGAGACCTTGCAGGGAGGGTAGAAGTGGGGGGGAGCTCCCACATAATGCAGTGGAGGGGTGTGTCTGGGCTCACAGGTGCACAGCTGTGCTGGTGAGGCCTGTGGGGTGTTCAGTTCCCAGCCACTTCAAAGTTGGACAGCTCTGTGCTAGGTTAATTGGGTTCGGTACCTGGATGAGAGTCTCTATCAATGCAGAAGTGCTAATGATGTTTCAACAGATAGCTCTGGTCCCCGATTCGATTTGGTGGAGATCTGGCCCAATTCGGTGGCTGAATCTCTGAATCTGAACTGAATCAGGAGACCTTTTAATCTCTCTGAATTGAATCGGAGAGATTCTGAAAGATTTGGACACAGACATAGCTTTAATTTTTTTTCCTACATACCTCTAGATAGCAGGTGGCTCATGAATGCTGTGATGCTGGGGTACATGGGGCTCCCCAGCACACTCCTGGGTCTGGGGTGGGGGGCACCCGAGGTCCCCCCCACAGCTGATCACCGAGCCCCAGCATGGGTGGGGCAGCACGGGTGGGCCCCCCCAGCGCGCTCTCTAGTGGACCCAGAAGTGGACCGGAAGCATTTAAAACATTTAAAGCTGTGTCTATGGCTGAATCGCTGATTCTCTGAATCAGCATTAAATCTTCAAATTCAGATTCAGCCAAATCTAATCAGGCACAGTGATCTGAATCAACTAATCGAATCACTGTCCCTGTTTCAGGCTGGATCTGAATCAAATAGGGCCCACTTTGCACACCCCTAATGCTTCCTTTCTGTCAGGAACTGGTACCTCAGCTCCTCACTGGTAAGCACTCTAAATACTATAGGATATAAAAACTAACTCACGGTCTTCAAAATATATCCTACCACCCAAACTTCATCTGTAATGGCAAAAGTACTCTTTACTTCATGCATTTGATCTGTTGACATTGTTAAAACATTCTATATACTATCATATATGCATTTAAGATTTGTCAGTGTAGGTGCCACACACAAGAATGATAAGCTCCTATATATTTTAACAGAACTGTTTCCCTTGTTCTGAGTTCTGTGGAAATTGAGTTTTCCAGATTGTTTCCCTGTGAAAGGGAAATATTTTTGTTAGCAAAAATTCTGTAGTGTTACACTGTCAAGAATACTTCGTCTCAAGCTGTGGCAAGCTTTATTTTGGGTGAGGCTGACAACAATTTTAGTATCTGCTTCCACACATCATCCCCCATCCCGCACACACAATTTTTTTTTTTTTTTTGTTAATTAGGACCTTGAAGTGTGCCCAATATTATCTGGGAGTCCATTATGTTTACAAAGCAGTGATGAGATGTGTTCCTTCTCTTCTCAAGAGAAGAACTTTGGGTTTTGAATGAGCTGCTGCTTTTGTATGCTATCCATTGTCAGCTTCCACCTTCACTGTTAATTACCACATTTCACCCTAAAGGTTCATTACTTTGATTAAAGGCAAAGTATGCATGGTATATACCATCAGTTAACAAAGTTTATAAAGCACCAGGGGATGCATTTGGATGAAAACCATCACAGAAATGCAAGATAATCAGACACAAACAGCCCCTAATGCCAGAGAGAGATAAAATGCTCATTTAAAAATTAGAAATGAAAACTGAACATAGCAAACAAAAATCAAGAAGTTGCATTATTATGATAGAGCTGCAAAAGTTCTTGGTAAATAAAATGAATCAGAGTTTCTAAAGAGGTGGCAACACAAACTACCTACTGTGAAGCACATAGCAAATATAGACGTTATATATGGAAAATGCAAATAGTGGAAGAATAAGAAATTCAGATGCCATATACTAAATTTAAGGAACATGAAATGAGAGAGAGAGAGAGAGAATCTAGAAGATAAAACTCTTAAGACAACAAAAATGTTAAAAAAAAATTGCAGCAGCAACTAACAGCTGACAAAGAGAGAACCAAAGGTGACAAAGTAAAGCAGTCCTGTGGAAATGCTGTATTATTAAATGATCATGAATGTATTAAACAAGTAAGGGAATAGGAGAAGCTGGATATGATACAAGCTGTAGCAGGCCACAAGTAGCTAGAGCTCTGTAAAAAAAACTCTAAATGAGAATTTTTCTGCGCTCAGATCTTTTCTAATTTATTGTATGGGCATTTCAGCTACTACAAGCTGAAAATGATTTAATGAAGTGTATCCATAGTATAGACTGACAGAAGCTGTTAAAATAGTAATGTTAAAAAGAGCAAAGCTAATGAAAAACTCTCTCTCTTTTTTTTTTTTTTTTAACTGAAATTTGGAAGTTTTGTGTTTTTGTTATTTATAGTGGGGTGATGTAACAAGTGTGTTGCTATACTCCCACCTAGTGGTGAGGCCGTTTTGAATAAAGATGGCTGACTAAGCAAGTGTCTGTGATGGCTCATAAATAGTCTTTTTGGTAAAAAAAAGAACATTCATTCAATGTGGAACATGGCATCTAAAGAATTAAACAATTAAACCTTGTCAGTTCAGTGATCTTGATCTAACTACAGGAAGGGCCACTACTAGAAATACACTTCCTCTCTTGCAGTTGGGTAAATAGCTACTCTGCATATCATATAATGACACACTTTAGCATTTGTAAATATGTTGATGATACTCTAGACTGCCATGCTAGAGACAGGCAACTTCCAGTAGTGTTGTTTGCTCCTTTCAACATTAGTAGGACCCAAGCATGAGAGAGTAGTTTTTGGTGCTTAATAGCAAATGTTGCTGAACACTGAAGGGCCAAGAAGGAACACTGTGTAGTTTGCCTAAATAAAGAGAAGGGCCTCTATTGGATCCAAAGACTAGGAGAGGGAAAGAAGAGGGCTGGCTATAAGCAATATGTTCATTAAATCCCTAGTTGAACCTACTAGAGATGGCTCATTTGCAATGCATGCAAACTAAACTGCTAAGTGCAGTTTGTAATCCCCCAGGGAAAAGAAAAAAAAACCAACTCTGAAATATTCATACAGCCATAGCATAAAATACAGACAACAAATGTGTGCACGTTTGCATCTCAAGGTCCCAGATGCAGAAGGGAAGTCGTCCAAGGAATGAAGACATTATCTCAACATGAATCCCTATGGATAAAGTATCAACTCTTATCTTGTTGATAAGAAGACAAACCTGTGTGCAAATGGTAAACGTCCATTCTTAAAGAATCGCTGTTGGATAACGCACTTCAGGGAGATATGAAACCGTGCTGGAGTCGCCATGTAAATGCACAGAACAAAGGAAACGTTAAATTATTGCTGTGGTAGTGACTTAATGCCAGCTCTGCTAAGCTTACAATAGTTTCAGGTGCCAAAGCAGGTAAAATACAGGAACACAGAAAAATTCTGTCTACAAAGCGGACAATAATACATGTATAGGTACCCCAAGATTTGCAGCCAAAGTTACTTTGGAGGACAGGATGAAGCATGCATGTTTTCTTTGCATGAAGTACAGATCTGCTCTAGAAATCATGCATCAGCAGTGGGGATTCTTAATCTGTAAACTGCTCAACAGTCATAAAAGGCATGCATAGCAATTTACTTACCTATGAGACTGCTGAGGCATGAACTATGCTTTAAGCTCTCATTCTTTAGTTGCAATCAACATCTACCATGTAGGATAAAGAGGGAAGGACCATTTAACTCTCCTTGATACTCAGGTGGCTTCAGGACAGTTTTGGTGTCTGCTCAAACTGTATACAACTTCAAGGGCACAATTCATTGGCCATCTGCTGGTAGGGGATTGACAGAGTACATCATGGTCTGCCCTGTCACAGCTGCCAAAAACAGCTGAGAGATGGCTCTGCATCAGTGAGGATCTTCTCCAGTGGTGGAATTTCATCTTCTACTGGCCCCACTGTGCTACAGAAGCAAGAAAAATAATTGGACCAGAGCCAGCTGGCTTACTCCCACAGCCTGGTCCCTTCTCAGATTTTTAGAGCATATACTCCTTGGGCAAAGTGTGATTTACAAATTAAAAATTTTGTATATGCATTTAACCATGACCTGTTATCCTGTCCTCTCATTATCCTCCCCTTCCTTCTTCCACTGCCCTTAGGCAGAGGAACATTCAGAAAAGATGCCTTAATTTTATTGGTGCTGGACTCTTGAAACTACCCTGTGTTGATTCAGGGAAGAAATCCAACATTTTCATTCTTCTTTTGCTGCCTCTACCTAAGCATCTTACAAAGAGGCCTCATGAAAACTTCAGGTCTTATTTTCCTGTTTAGAGTCCATAGAAACTTATTACAATAACCTTGATTAAAGTGCCAGCTAGGAGAGTAATTGCAGGTTTTTTAATTTTATTGTATCAGTTTGCTGGTGTAATGGATGTAGCAGTAGAGTTACAGATCTTTTAATTCAATTTTTAAAAGATTCTATTTGAAAAAAGGAAAACAGCCTACAATTGCCAACCTCCCCCGCTGCCCACACATGTAAAACAGAGAACAACCCTGCTTGTTGATGAGACAGACCCCCAATAAAAGTCGTGATTGATGCATCGTACTTACCATAGCTCTTGGAAAAGTACTGTACTGGCTCCACTGTGTATCGTTAAGCAGAACTCTTCTGAACAGCTTTTTATTGGCATTCCATCCACAAAGACCCAAAACGCCTGAAACAAGAAGTTGTTTTAGCGTGGAGTTAAAGCAAAAAGGATGACGACAATTTTACAGTTAATAAGGTTTATCCATTCCATCTGTAACATCCTAGCTTAATGAAGTAACAGTAATACTATCTCCAGCAGGATGTTTAACTTCGTATTTGCTGCTTGAATTACTGTACATCTCACAGAAGATGCGATGGGGGGGATGCATGGGGAATATCATAGGGCCTCAGGATGCCATTTTTTGTTCTACTAATGAGGAGATCTAATCATGCTTGGAGTATCTGTCTGATAAGTAGAATAAACCTAACTATCCTTAAACAAAGTGTAAGCATTTCCTCCAGAAAATTTACAGCTCATGAACATTTAGGCCCGAGCAAAGCAAGTCTATGCCTTTCTCTTCCTGGTTGCATAAGATTGAGTGGACAAAAGGGGCACGGGTGTAGTTCTCTATGTCAAGGAAAGCTACATGTCCCTGCAAGCCGACACTGGCACCCAGGGTGGACGACTGGAGATGCTCTGGGTGAAAATCTGCAGGGAACATGCCACAAGGGACACAATGGTTGGAGTCTATTATAGACCTCCTACCCAGGATCAAGAGCTCAACCAGGAATTCGCCAGGGAATTGGCCAAGGCTGCACAGTCCTGGTCCATAGTTGTCATGGGAGACTTCAACTACCCAGACATCTCGTGGGAAGAGCACTCGGCCAAATCCAAACGGTCACAAAGTTCTTTCATGTGTGTGGATGACCTCTCTGATGCAAGAAGTCTACGGGCCAACGAGAGGTAAAGCACTGCTCGACCTGGTATTGGCAACAAGGGACGACATTATCAGCGACCTAATGATATAAGGGAAGCTGGGTAACAGTGTCCATAAGCTAATCACCTTCACCATCCGCCATAAAGCTTACACATCAGTCAGCAATTCAGAAATCCTTGGCTTCAGAAAGCTGACTTTGACCAGCTCAGGAGTCTTGTCAGTGAGGCCCTAAAGGGCCTCAGCCCAAAGGGGAGGGGAGTTCAGGAAAAGTGGTTGCTCCTCAAGGGAGCAATCCTGGATGCACAAGCAAAGCCTATTCCATCTCGTAGGAAAGGTAGCAAAAGGGCGCAGCAGCCCCCGTGGCTCTGCAGGGAATTAGTGGACCTCCTCTAAAAAGACAGACCTACAAAGGATGGAGGATGGGATCCACCTCCAAGGAGGAATATTCTACACTGGGCCAGACCTGCAGAGAGCAAACCAGGAAAGCCAAGGCTGCGACTGAACTCCAACTGGCTACAAGTATCAAGGACAATAAAAAGTCCTTTTTTAGACATGTGGGGAGCTGGAGGAAAAGCAAGGGCAACATTGGACTCCTGCTAAACCAGATGAAACAGTCGACAACCGACGCCCAGGAAAAAGCCAACTTGCTAAATGGGTACTTTGTGTCAATCTTTCACCAGTCCCAAGGGACGCCCCTGCCCATTATGGGACAAGAAAGCCTGAGTGAGGGAGATTCATTACCCTCCATTAATGCTGACCTTGTGAAGGAACACCTTGAGAAGCTGGACACCTTCAAATCAGCGAGTCCTGACAGCTTATACCCCAGGGTACTCAAGTAGCTGGCAAACATAGCTCAGCCCCTGGCACAGATCTTTGAGAACTCCTGGTGCTCCCATGAAGTTCCCAAAGACTGGAATGCCAGTGTGGTGCCTATCTTTAAAAAGGGGAGGAAAGTGGATCCAACAAACTTCAGGCCCATCAGACTGACTTCTATCACAGGGAAGAACCTAGAAAAGATTATCAAAGGGACCACTCTCAACAGACTGGCCGATGGCAAAATCCTGAGGGATAGCCAGCATGGATGTGTCACGCATAGGTCTTGCTTGACCAATCTTATTTCATTTTACGACCAGGTGATCTATCACCTGGACAAGGGGGAAGAGATTGATATCGTGTATCTTGACTTTAAAAAAAAGCCTTTGATCTGGTATCCCACGTGATCACCTCTTACCAAAACTGACCAACTGCACCTTTGGCTTCTCCATGATCCACTGGCTGGGGAATTGACTACGTGGTCAGACCCAGAGGGTGGTGGTTGATACAAGTCAATCATCGTGGTGCCCTGTGACCAGTGGGGTCCCTCTGTCTTTGGGCCTATATTGTTCAACATCTTCATTGATGATGTGAACATTGGTGTCAAAAGCGGACTGCCCAAGTTCACTGATGACACCAAACTTTGGGGTAAAGCGTCCACACCTGAGCACAGGAGGGCAATCCAGGCTGACCTTGACAGGCTGAAGAAATGGGAGGATGAGAACCTGATGGCATTTAACACCAAAAAATGCAAGGTTCTCCACCTTGGGAGGAAAAACCCGCAACATGCATATAGGCTCGGCAGTGCTACGCTGGCTAGCACTTCGGATGAAAGGGACTTGGGGGTCATGATTGACCACAAGATAAACATGAGCCTTCAATGTGATGCTGCAGCTAGTAAAGCAAGCAAAATGCTGGATTGCATCCACAGATACTTCTCAAGCAAATCCCAGGACGTCATTCTCCCGTTGTACTCAGCCTTGGTGAGGCCACAGCTGGAGTGTACTGCATCCAGTTTTGGGCCCCACAATTCAAAAAGAACATGAAGAAGCTTGAGAGAGTCCAGAGGAGAGTCATGCACATGGTCAGAGGTCAGGAAAACAGACCTTATGATGAGAGGCTGAGAGCTATGGGACTCTTCAGCCTGGAAAAACGCAGACTCAAGGGTGATCTGGTAGCCACCTATAAGTTTATCAGGGACACTCATCGGGATCTGGGGGAACATCTCTTCACCAGAGCGCCCCAAGGGATGACAAGATCCAACAGTCACAAACTCCTCCATGACCATTTTAGGCTGGACATAACGAAGAACTTCTTTACTGTCCAAGCTCCTAAGGTTTGGAAAAGACTGCTGCCCGGGGTGGTTCAAACACCTACTTTGAATGCTTTCAAGAGACATTTGGATGTCTATCTTGCTGGGATCTTATGACTCCCGATGACTTCCTACACCTGGGGAAGGGGGCTGGACTCAATGATCTTCTGAGGTCCCTTCCAGCCCAAATGTCTATAAATCTAAGGGGGTGGAGGGCTATCAAATCAAGAAAGGCCTATTTAGAATCCAGGAAACAGCCAATCCTCAGAGTCAGTTTGTAATTCAGGGAGGGTGAAAGAAAACTAAAGAAAATTTATACTGTGATGCTGAATTTATGTTTTTGAAGGATTCCATTAGCTTTCCCATGATGAACAACACCCCATTTTTTATGAATAATCTCATTAAATTCTATTAGGGCAATTCACCCAAGTAAGGTATAAGTAACTGTGTACCTCAGTGACAGCAGAATAAAATAATAACTTGATATGTATGTGGGGCAGAACAGCTTGCTGATTAGGAAGGAATTTTCTGCCAAAACCAAAACCAAAAACATACCAAACAAACAAAAAGCCTGTCCATGGAGTACCATCACAACCCCAAGTTATTCCCTGCTGCCTGTCTAAAAGCACAGGCCAAGGTTGGCCCTGGGATAACTCCTTATCTCTGCAAGCCTCAGCTCTATTACCCTTATACCAGACCTCATCGCTGCAGCAAGGGGATCTCTGGCAGCTCCAGGTCATTTCCCTTTGGGCTGTAAAAGAAAGTTTAGGTCTCCTTTCCATAGATGGGCTATCCTGGAATACCACCCACTTAGAAAAATCACTCTTTCCACAGGCAACCAGTAACGGGACAATACAACAAAATGATTATATAGGAAAAAAAGAACTATACAAGATAAACTTCCCATAAGTTTGAGAACAGAAAAAAAAAAAGGGGGGAGGGGGAAGTAAATTTTCTTACCTTTTCATCTGATTACCATCTAGTCCTTCAGAGAGATCTGCGGTATTTTCAGAGATCAGCCTTCCTGTTGATCCTGCCAGCCCTAATTGTTAGGCACCCGTACTCCTCCAAACCAGAGAAAATCCCCAAACCCTGGCCACCTCCTAGATAACCCTTAGAGATGCAAGCCAGCTCTCTCCCTACTCCGCCAATTAACAATGCCCTAATTGCTCATGTGTCACAGAATCTTCTAGAACATTCTTTCCTGCCAGCAGGGACAACTGGCATTCCTCACATTAGTGGGCCATTTCCCTCAGATGCCTTTGCTGTTATCCAGTTGCTCCCCCCGCCCTCCCACCCATTACAAATCAGATACCAACTTAGGTGCCCATCCCACCAGGGGCTCCTTCCATCAGCGATAGGGACTGGCAATCGTCCTCATCCCAGAACACAATGGCAAGATATACCAATCATGTTTGCCTACTTTTTTCTGTAAGCATGCATACCTCATTTCCTTTGTCTAAACCATGTTCAACATCATACATATGTACACAGACAGTGGAACATGATCTTCACAAAAATAAAAGTGACCCAAATAGATACAGCATAACACAGGATTTTCAACAAGACCACCCACATGTTGGGTCAGTACAACAAACCCAAAAAAGTCTGCATGACACCCTACAACCCCCTTCCCTTCCACCCCCAAGATTTGGTGGGGTTTGTGACGCTTCTCTTTTAAAGCCTCAGCTAGTAATGGAAGAACAGCAAATGTCACTGCATTTATATATGCAGGAGAGTATTTATTCATCACTGCCAGCGTGGCAGGCCGTAACTCATAAAGCAATGCCTACCAAACTTGCACAAAGTTGTGCCTTCTGCCCATCTTTGACATTCAAGGTGTTACTGTTTATGACCCCTGGGTCTGATCTGGTGATGAGCTAAGCAATTACTAAACCCAAGTGGAGCTCAGCATTGGGAGCAAAAAGCAGCTTTACTCCTCTGCATAATTGGCCTTGGTAGCTAAAGTCATTTTAAAGCACAGAGCAAGATCTTTTACTCTCCTTTTATCCATGATATATAATAAGTGTCTAAAGTATAAGTATATAAAATCCTGCCAGAAAGGGCAGCATCTGCTGGAAACACTGTGGAGTTTACAGCTGTCCTCAAGCTGAGAGAGAGAGAGAGAGAGGATTATTTTAAGGAGCAATGTTGAAAACCATAGAAATCCTAGATGCGCAGGTAGCAGAGTTCCCTCCATAACAGGGAATTCCCTCTCCAATTTTCCTAAGGGTCTATGCTCAGCAAGCTCTTTTCTCCAAGGACAGAGCAGCAACCCTTCTGAAAAGTGCTAGAGTTTTGTGACATGGTAATTCTGGGCAGCTTCTGCAGCTCTTACCCCATGGGCTGTCCGCACGTTAACACCATAAAGTTATTTAAAGCATTCATTATGCAAAGTTATGCTACTCCAGGGTAGGATTATCTCTGATCTGCACTACCAGGTCCTGTTCCATTAACGTATGGCCATTCCCATGGATGTACTGCTCAAACTGACAGTGTGACCACTCCAAACTCCAAGTTAGCCCCAAGCCAGTCAGCCTTTGTGCGGTCCACAGCGCAAGGTGCAACAAAGCCCCTGGAAGGCACTGAGAAGTTACAGCTGCTTGCTACAGCTGTGGACTTCCCTTAGACATTTGCCACATAAAATGTTCATAGTGGCTGAAAGTGTCTTTATCAGCTTAAGGAGAAATCTGAAGAAGTGATGAGAACTGGCAAATCCCAAGGATTTCAACAGGATTTGTGGGTCCTCAGCAGCTCTCAGGATATGGTAGTGGGAACTGTTTACTTCACTCCCAGTATATTTTAATAATTTTCTCAGTATGTGGAAACCTATCATTTAAGAAAACACTTTGCATTTCATAGAGGCAAATCTTTGAACAGCAATTTGTTTGTTGGCATGCTCCGATTAGGCTCAGGTGAATGACGGGAACTAACAGCGTGCGTGGGGCACAACGGGGCTTGGATGCTGCATTGTCATCACAAGTGGTGTAACAGGCTCAGCACTGTGCTCTTCCTGGGAACCACGAGAGGGAATTCTCGAGTGTCAGACTGTGCATTTAAAGCCCAATTGTTCCTTCTAGGCACGGCATAACAGACGGTAGAGCTGCACCATGTCCGGGGGTGTGCCCGGAGGTACTGAGCCTCAGAGAAAATGAATGCCTCAGAGCTCATAAATCAACCTAGGCTGCACGCTTGCTGCCCGATACTCTGCGTTGCTGGCCAGCACAGAAGTATTTGGCTCTATTTCTTCGCTTATAATCGTGCCCCCACCCCGTTAGTAATTTTTACAGGTTTTTGCTTTGCTCCTTTCCTTCTGTCAGTGTATTTATAAAGACACATTTCATAGAAGAATACAGGTTTTCCTCGCTTTATGCTATACGTGCGTTCTTGGAAAACGGCGCATAACTTGAATTTACATAAAGGGAACCCACTTTACACTGTGACCAATAGGGATATGTTCCAAGACCTCAACTGTACTGACCCCCAGACCCATTTCTACAAGACAATTTTGGTACTCGCCAACAACAAGCAGTACACACAAGCACAGAGCACTATCATAATGGGGGCAACTACAGAAACACATGTTGCAAACAAGCGAGGAGCACAGATCCACACAGGAGACTATATTTTGGTGCGCGTCACTCCCACAGCGCACCTCACAAAGCAGCTGACCATGGGCTTCCACCACACCGATAGCATAGGAGTGAATTTATCTTGCACATAACAAATTTTTGGTATAAAAAGGTTCATTGCATAAGAGTGAATTCACACATGCAGAACCTGCATAAAGTGATGGAAACCTGTAGTGCATTACTCTGAATGAAGCCTTAACCAGAAACATAAGGATCTCTCCTCTTCTCCAACAGCTCTTTACATCCAGCCCAGAACCACACTGGCCCTATTCTGATTTTGTGTGTTTTTGGCATATAGTGGCAAATTCATAAAACATTTGCTGCCCGCTGTCATTTTCATTCATCTTGTAGCTTTACTGACTGCTTTCCAAGATCCTGCTTATATTTCAATAGATTCATCTCCCAACTACATTTGTCCAATATGGAGCTTGTTTCTTTTTTGCCCATACCTCATACCTCTCTGCCTCTTTTTGTGTAGTTTCTCCATTCCCTGTAATAGTCTCAATTCCTTTCTATTAATAGACAACAAATTTCATGTAAGGTCTGAACATCAGCACTTAATGAAGATGTTAGACTCCAGTTTCACAAACACTTGTGCATAGGGGCCTACTTACATCGCGGCAAGACAAAGTGTTTTTCACAGTCCGCAGAGCCCATTTTGCACACATTTTGCAGTGGCCCTGCCTCTCGGCACCGATTGGCAGAGAGGCCCCAGCGGGGAGGAGGGATGAGGGGGAGGCCACCATCTTGACTGCTGGCTGCCTTTGTGCTGCCCCACCCCTCAGTGCTGATTGGTGGAGGCCCCGGCCAAGGGAGGAAGGACAAGGAGGCAGCCTCCATCAAGTCTGCTATCCTTTGTGCCTCCCTGCCTGCTGGTGCTTTCCCCTCCCGGCAGTGATGACCGCTGGGTCCTACTAGGGAGCCAGCATTTTATTTTTATTAAGTATTTTTTGTTGACTTGGCAGATTTCACGGACAATCCCAATTTCTGAGGTTTCTGCAAAACCACAAGTTAAGTAGGTCCCTGCTTAGGCACGTGCTCCCCTTTAAGCATGTGGGTAGTTTAGCTGCTGTCATTGGAAATATCCACGTGCTTTAAGCGAAGCAGCATATAGACTATCACTGGACCTGCCACTTTGCTTTTTACCGAACATCTTCCTCAAAGTCAGCACTTTGTCATCTATTATTGCCTTGTTTATGGAAACTGAGGTGGTTTCCAACTCCAGGAGTGTTCCTAACAAACGCATTTGATTTCTCATGAGAATTTTCATATCAACTAGTTTACTAAAATCCAAATATTTCTTTTACCCCCTAATTTAATAATTCTTTACAGAAGAAGCAATACCTACTTGCTGCATCATCAGGCAAATATTTATGGTGGCTAATGCAAATAAATAAAAAAAAGTTTTATCCCTTCACTTGCATGTGAATTGTCTGTTAAAAATCCAACCTTTTCCCAAAAGCATTATGTATTTGGTAAACATTAGTTGATGTTGCTCCCTCTTTTTTGCAAAAAGGGGCATATGTGTTAAGCAATAAAAATGCAAGTGATTGTGCCTTCTGCTTGCTATTCATTGCTAGAATACTGAAGAGTCTTTATGAATAATATGAATTGATGTTCTTGTCAGTAGCAACAATATTTATGGAATATACTGTTACATTATAAAGGAAATTGCAAGTAAAGCTGCAATTGTACTAAAAGATGTAGGAAACAAGCAGACTCTCTCACCTTAGTAAAATCTGCTCAGCTTTTGTTGAAATTTGCTTTGCTTAGTATTCATAAACCTTTTGTATCAGATGTTCACTATTTAAAATTAATTAATCAGTTAAAACAAAAGAACTCATATATTGAATCATGTATTGAATAGATTTCATGTATTAAATCTACCCACCTAAGAGTACATGAAATATATTTTCATGTACCAAAAGCAGAATGATACATCTTAAGTCAACACTGTGGGGTGTGCCCCCTCAGGGGAGAGGATGTTAGGGGGGGCACAAAAGGTTTCTACAGGGGCTGCGAGAGCAGGTTGGTGGTGGAAAAGGGAATAATAGATGGCAATCAGCAGCAGAGAAGGAAACAGGCGTGAGAATCAGTGGCTTCATGCAGGTGGGGTATAGCCCCTAAAAGTTCTGGAAGCACTGACTTAAGTAAATATTAGACAAAGGAACGAACCAGCTAACTGAAAACACATCTAGAGCACCCAAACTCTTTTGCTTTTTCATTTTGGTTTGGTTTGGTTTACCTAACATATTTCAGCAAGCAAAGCTCTCAAAGGGAATTACTATGTACAAAGAGGTTAAGTTGTAAGGAGTTCTGGCTCTGTGAGGATAAAGGCCATACCTGGAAGGTGGATAGGTTATGAATTTAACACGTCTCTTTTTAATGGGAGCATACAGAGCAACCAAACACGTAAAGGAAAAGAAGAAATGCATAGTGGAAAGTACTTTTTTTTCCCACAGGGGCATAGTATTAATCATATAGCTCTGGGGAATTCTGTTTTTAGTCAGCACTATTAGTGACAGAGAAAGCAAACAATAATGTAAATGCATTTCAGCATCTAACAATTCTCCTTTTTGCTAAATTCAACATCCCTCATTTCTTTCCTGAGTGAGAGAGAGAAGTGGTTTGTGAAAAGCGAGGAATACTAAAGAAAACAAAATGAAGTAAGAACATGGGCCAGAGTAAACCAAGCATGAGGCAGGCTGTGCTTCTGGAGACCTTCAGGGGTTATAATGGAAAACCAAAGCTTTGACACTTCACTTCTTTATTATGACACAACTACAGTACAATGCCATTAGTGTGGCTAAGCCTCAAGAGAAATACATATCCAAAATTAAAAGGAAACTTCATAGGTATTCACCAGATCCAAGTACCGAGAGAAAAGCAGCCAGCATTTTGAGTTTCTTCAAGATGGAACGGCTGCAAAGCAAAGCATTATTCTTAACACACAATTTCCACCCCCACACCCCAGCAAGCCCTAACTGGTTTTCAGTGGACTGAATCTCCAGGGCAGTCTAACTTAACCAACTCACGGAAAATAGCCCCGACTCCGGAAATACTTTCAGACAAAGACAGAGGATAAAAGTATTCTTTCCACAGCAGAATAAAAGATAACACTTCAATGGCAAAAGGATGGGGAAAGTAGCAGAATGCCAGGTGCCTTCAACTCAGTGATGGAGCAAATAGAAGTGATAGAAAAAAAATTCACCTTGAAGGGAATATTAAGTGACCGAATTTTGTAAAAGAAAACTGAAATGGAGGACCAAAGTGGACCTAACCATTAAGGACGATTGAAATGTTGACCAGAGGTGAAAGGTTCATTTGCTTGATTTAAAATGCAGTTCTACTCTCATAAAGATCTCTGTGGGGTTCCATGTCAGTTCTCCTGAGGCTTCCTTAATAAGTTTGTTCGGCATACAAATAAAAAATTTTCACTTTAGCCATAAGCCTTGAAAATCTACCCACAGATCTAAGAGTCAAACTGAATTTTTTCTTCCTGCTCATCAGCACTACAAATTATTCTGCAGACCCAATTAGGCCCTCAGTTATACCCAGACAAGCAGAAGGTGACAAGCTTTCAGTGACACCAGTGTAATCTCATTACCTTAGATGTAGCTGACAAAATTTAGCAAACACTTCTCATGCATAAAGCTCTTAAACTATACCATAAACTAACAACTTTCTCCTTTTTACAGTGCATATAGCCATCTTCCCCTGGTTTGCTACTCTGACACATTATGGTTTTATATGCAAAACAATGCAGCCGACTTTCCTGAAACTCACTCAATCCTCAGTCAGACATCAATACAGTGTCACATTTACTGCAGAGTTACTTTCCAGCACTTCCCATTTGGCAGGGATCAAAAATTGGACTGGGTCCAACTGCAGCACTTGCAAAAGAGAACACTATTGTTAATTTGGGAATATGTTTCTCTTATCAAACTCAACATCTGCTTATAAAATCTGATTCCCCTCCTACCATGTTATTGACCAGTATATTTTATTCTTTTTTTGTACAGAAACTTAATATCGTGCTGTGATTTCATGTTGAGATGAAAATTGGAAAATAAGTATACAGGTTTATTCTGCCATTTTGACAATCTGTTTTTGCCTTGTGATATTTTAATCCACTTTTCATATTTTCAACATTAGTAACTTCTGACAAACTTCCCCTCCCCTCCCGCCCCCACCCCCATGAAGATAGCAACTGTATATAATGACCTTACGCTATGTCCAAGACTTGGAACATACATTTATTTCCTTTTATCACTTTGTCATAAAGAGGGAGAAAATGAATCATTATTAAAAGGACTTTCCTCCACCCACTTTTAATTCTCCTCAGGATGTAGCAGTTTCTTTTCCTTTTA
Organism: Crocodylus siamensis; assembly: GCF_052110815.1. Taxonomy (NCBI): domain Eukaryota; kingdom Metazoa; phylum Chordata; order Crocodylia; family Crocodylidae; genus Crocodylus; species Crocodylus siamensis. The sequence continues at coordinate 20,843,550 of NC_143403.1, forward strand.
TCTTTTTATTCTGAACTACAGGTGCAGTCCCATTATCTCTTCTGCTGATGCCTTTGAGCATAATATTTTAGCTCAGAGACATTTCTTCAGCCAATGAAAATAAATTAAATTAGTACCTGCAGGGGAAATGAATTAAATAAAATGTACAACAGCACGACTTCTTCCCATTTTTCTTTGGATCATAATATTTTATTGTTCTGTGCCTGACATCTGAACAAACAATTTATTACAATAAAATAAAATAATAGTAATCCACTGAGAGTTCACTTTTCTTCTTTAACTATTACTGAAAGAAAAACAAAATTCTTATTTTTCCAATTCTATTATTCAAACCAGAAGCAATATCTTCTCTTCCTGGTAAAAAGAGAAGAGAATAAGGCAGTCTCTTTACATTTGAAGGAAATGCGGAGTTCTTGAAGTGATGCCCGTTTTCTAGTACTGGAATATAAGTTCTGTGTTAATCCACAGAACAACTTACTCATACCATACTACAAAGATGCTTTTGTAAGGGAGTCACCACCTCCAGAAGCAAAAAAAAATATGTTGTTCAATCTCTGGCCTCTGTTCAAGGGCTCCCATTTTAACTATGGTCTATGATAAATATAGCTAGTAATGTGGTTTTGGTATCACTTCATTTTAACTAAGCCACTGAAAAGGTGGTAACTTTTAATTACAGCAATTCTGGAGACAGTTTGAACTGATGAACTTTCTTCTGTCTCTAGCATCGTTCTTTATGGATTCAGACCTGTGTGTTCAATGAACATTTCATAACTGACCTGTAAAGAGGGCCCGACCTGGAGAAAAACAGCTACTCACGCAAGGATAAAGACCATATATATATATATATATATATATATATATATATATAAGCATCTTGTCAGCCATCTTCCCATAGCACTGATAGTCCAATCCCCTCAACAATTATGAACCCCACAGAAATAGTTTGTGAGCCCCACAGCATGGTAATAGAGTACAACTAGAACTGACTTTTTCAGTCTGGATCAGCCAGTAGTCTCACAGACCAGCCAGAGCGATACAAGTTCAGAAGAGATGAAAGATGTTCTTATGTGGGTGCAGCTTTTGGCACTATTCTAGGTAGACCCAATATATTCAGTTTGGAGATATATATAAATAATATGGTATTGGGAGCCAGGTAAACGGGACAGATCACCTGGCTACAGAGGATAACCAAGGAAAGCAAGAAGGACCATGATAAACAATGGCATATAGACAGGTCAAACATTGTGCCCACGGACATATAGGATGCCCATGATAGAGCAGGGACTTGAACACAGGATGTCCCAAGATCTAGGTTAGGGCCAAAAGCCACAACCACATCCTGTCAGAGCCACAAGTCCTACCCCTGAATACAGGGCTGTATGGGATTTTTACAGTATTCACATTTCTGACATTAAAGTGCTAATAAAAATCCTAGCCACAAAGAAATCAAGGGTGAAACTTGCACCGACTTCAGTGAGGCCAGAATTTCACCCCACATTTAAAGGACACCTGAAGAAGGGGGCAAGCATAAGAGTTCTTGTGTGGGGTCTTTTTGTTTCCCTTTTCAAAGCCCTGCAAGTAGAGCTCTCCTATTTCAGGGAGAGTTATGTACAAGGAAAAAAGGTACTCTCTCACTCTAGACTTGAAACAAGTTAAAAAGGAAGTAATTTTTCTGTTTATTTTTTGTTTTAATTAGAATCCACCCCCCACCCCTCAGGCAGGAGAAACGACCCTGCCTGCAGGAGCCTTTTTGTTGGCTAGAAACCTGTTTTATACAATCAGCATGATAATTAATGAGTTCTTTCCTATTAAGGGCAACTCATTACTGCTACATTTTTTTGCTGATTGATCCATAGTCTTGAAGCAATTAAAAAAATGCAAAGTGTACTTGGGGAACCACTTAAAAATGCAATCTTCAAAATAAATGATGAGGAAATGTAACTGGCAGTTGCCTTCTGCTAATCTTCAATCTTTACCCCTAAACCATTACAAGCAGGTTAATGTGGTACTACAAAATGAAGATAATTGCTACAGGTCATATGTTACTTTCACTGTACATCAAATTTCCCTTATCACAATATACATACCCTACTGCTCACAGCTCACCAGGTTGAGTACGACCCGTCCATCACTACTCTCTGGGTGCGCCCCATCAGCCAGTTTTTTACCCATCCAATTGTGTAGGCATCAATGCCACAGTCGCTTAATTTATTGACGAGCATGGGGTGAGAGACAGTGTCAAAGGCCTTCTTAAAGTCTAGAAAGACTACGTCCATGGCAACACCATCATCCAAGGATTTAGTTACCTGGTCATAAAAGGCAATCAGGTTGGTCAGGCAGGACCTGCCTTTGATAAACCCATGCTGGTTGCCCCTGAACATGATCTCCCCTGCAGGCCCCCCACAGATGTGTTCCTTGCAGTCCCCTCACCAGTAGATGAGTTCCTCCTTCCAGCACCAGCTCCCAGACAGCTGGGGACATCCAGAGGGGTCAGCAGGGAGAAAGTGCAGTAAGAGGAAACCCACCCACCTCTGCCCCTGTTCCTGGCCTCTGGGACCTACACAGCTGCTGGTTGTAGCCAGTAGGTGAAGTGGGGCAAGAGCAGCTCTGGGGCTCCTCCTGCTCTATCAGATGGGAATAGCAGCAGTGGAAAGGTGTGCAGGCGTACTGCCATACTCCCCCTGAACCCACACAAGTTTTTTTTCCACATGATTTTTATTGTTTCAGATAAAATGAGTAAAAAGCTCTGGCTCCATTGAAGTCAACAGTAAAACTAACACTGACTTCAAGGTGGGACAGGGCACAGGATTTTGCCTTGAGCATCTATCTGCCCATATCTTGTTTTCCAGGGTTTTAAACAGTCTATACCTTGCCTTCTGGTAAGCACAGCTGATTTTAATTTACTGGCTGGTTTTAGGCCTCTAACTGCACCAAGCTCCTTCTAAGCTTTGAAGGGATGGAGTATCCCTTTTACAAAGCAGTCTGCCGTGGTGCTTGTAAGCCCCGGTGCAATACCAAACTAACTGGAATCACTTCAACTGATAGTAATTTGCAGCTTTCCCTGGTACAGAGTACGGCAGCTGTTGAATGGTCCTGTCCACTTGTCATTAGTGGAAAGAAGGACACCAGTCGACATCAGGGGGAGGTTGGTTTGGTTAGGTTCCAAAAGCACGTGGCACCAATACATACAAGGCCATTAGGCAAATTAGGCAGTCGCCTAGGCCACCAAAATTATATGTAGAACACAATAATAGGAGCATCATTCTTAGTAACAGCCTGGGCTGGTTATGGCTCCAACTTGGTTTAAGGCCTTTAGTTCGGTAAGGGGAGAAAGACCTCCGAAAAGATCTCAGAGGAAAGATCACTAGAATCGACCACCATCACAGCTAGAACTTCTGGTTCCCTGCACACAGCTACATCAAGGGACTGGAAATGACTACAAGATGAACCCTTAACTCCTATATCACCTTACAGCTCGTGACACTGCTTCTCAAAGCTAATATTGATAAAAACATACCTTCATTCTTCGATGCTGCAAGAGAGACTTGATGGACTGGCCACTGTGTTGAGAGAACATGAAATAGCTGGAATATTTTGTCTTGAACTTGCTTCTGAATTTGTGGAACTGAAAGCACAAAAAGCAAAGTTCTAATTTTTTTACACAAATGAATTTGTGAGGATTTTCTTTTAATAGTACATGTATTATAATAAAGTCTATTAGAGTTTTTGCAGTATAATTACGTTAGGGTTAATGAAAAGTGTGAAAAAAAACATTTTTGCTTTTATTGTTCATTTCAAATATAAAAAAAAGTACATGTAAAAGTTCATTCTAGACGTCTTACTTTCCTCTATATTGGAAGTGGTGGGGACACCGAGGTATACAGTTTGCCTAGGGCACCACTGACCCTTGGACCGGCCCTGAATACATAACATTTCATGAAAGAAACGGAGATTTAAGCTAAAACTTGAGCAAAAATAAGGGCAGTACATGATGCCCCATAGCTCTCACAACAATGATGTATACCCACAAATCCTACTGCGCTTACTGGGACCTTTGGATGTACAAACACTGCCTATCTTGTACAGAAAAATCTGCTCTCCCAATATATACCCTCTTGCCAATGTTAATATTACAAGTGTGCTGACTCAAATCTCACTTAAAAATTAAATCTGAGAACTGAGTTTGCTTCCCCCCATCTTTGAACCAGCTTAGTTTTGTTTTTTTAATCCCTTCAGGTTTATATGCTGTGATTCAGTTATATTACATATTTTATATGATCCTTTTTTTAATGCAGATGAATGTTTATTACGTTATTTTTGCTTTAAGATATTTATCCTGTAATTCAAGCTGTGGAGATGACTGTTACTGCAAATTATTGTTATCGCTGTTGAAGATGGCCGATTTATTTTTAAATGCTTCTTTAGGTCTTGATGTTGCTCACCAGTATGCTTTGTGTCAATTAATTTGGGGCTTTTTAAAGCCATATAGCTTTTTCTCCCCAAAAAAGTTCTAGGTAGATTACATTTACATTCTGCTAATTAACCCAGAATACCCCGCTGTCATAAGATACAAGGATAATATGTGCAAATACCCCTTTAAGGTTGAAAACTACTGCTATCTTCCTCTACACAACTAGGAAACTGACAATACACTAAGAATCCAGAACTTTAGTTACGGGCCTTCTCCTATTGGTAGACACCCAAATATTTTTAAATGATCCTAAATAACCTGGCCAAGTCCACACTGGCATTCTGTTGAAAAAGCAAGTAATAATTAATCCACGTATCCCAAATCTCAGTCTACCACCCTAACCATCGAACTGCTCTCTCCCCAATTTAACACTTCTTAAAAGAGTAGGTTCCCAAATCTACTGAAATAAATAGCAACCCTCCACCACTTTCTGTAAAAGCAAGGAGAGACCTAAAGAAAATGTGTTTGGTCATCTACTCTTAGTATTTAATTAACTTAAAATGTGAACGGGAAACCCCTTTTATTGACTATGTTGGAACCACACACATATATTGCATTGGATATAGAAGAGATCTCAAGAAATCTATAAAAAAAGATTTAAAGCTCAGAAACAGCTTACTGAAAAAGAGCCAGAACAGAATGACTTCGCAAATGTGATTCAGTGATCTTGTAATCACTATGTTTTATGTAAGGCATAAAAATAGCTTTTAACTCCAAGTAATAATATTACTTTTGTCTTCTGCCTTTTTATTCTTATTTGGGAAAGCAAAATTTGGCTGTAACAGAATAGCAGCACGATGCTGCAGAATTTTTTTTAACAGAATGAATTCAGTAGAAAGCCAAGATAGAAATCAAAGAAGCATTAATAGAATGAATCATAATTGGGAATTGTGTCCTTTTAGTTCTCTTAATTTCAATTTGTTAGGAGAAATTTTCAAAAATAGACTCACCAAACCACACCTGTAAAATGTATGAACCAAGATAGCCATGAACGCAACCAGTGTAATATGTATGTAAGTGGTGACTGTGCATCCAACTACCCAATCTGATCCAGGTTTAATTATACCATAAGGTGTCCTGTGTGTACAGCAGCACACACAGCAGCTGTTCAAGTAGCCAAACCAGGGATCCAGCTGAACCAGTAACTCATCTGGTAGTGACTACTGCCATGTGCTGTGATGGAAGACGCATATACATTGTCAGTGCTTTTTCAATGAGTTTTTGCTTAAGGAGCGTGTGACAGGGGGCCAGGTTAAGGCCGGGCCTCTACATCAGCCCATCCGCCTGTCTATGTGGAGCAGTCCACCCAATCTCACCTGCCATGACTTGCTGTTTGATAACTGGTGTAAAAATGTGGGAGGCTGCCCATTTTAATGCCCCAATGCCAAGGGGCATTGTACATGGCTGCGTACCATCCCTACACCATGTCCCATGCCTCGCATATCGCATCATAAGTAGATCATAACTCTAGTCTGAGGCTGGGCTAGCTCTGCCCCGGCTGGGCCTCTCCCATTCTGCTCACACGCTCTGCCACTCTCACAGGGCCTCTTACACTACTCGCAACCTCCTGGGCCGTCAGGCTTACTTACACTCATGCGGGTTGGTGCACGGGTAGCACCTTCAGGTCACTCGAGCTTCCCTACTCTATGAGGCTGCCCTGCCCTGGGCAGCGCTCAGCCTCTAGCCCAGTGGTCTCCAACCTTTAAGTAGGAGATTACCTTTGGCATTTAAAAACAACCCAAGAACTACCATGTGCCACCCACCACCCAGCAGATAAGTCTGTGGAAGGGGGGGCAAATGGAGAAAAAAGTTATTGGGGGCATGTCCCCCCAGCAAGTAAGTCTGTGGAGGAAGGGATGGGGGGTAGGGGCCAACTGAGACCCCAGCCCTAGCCCCACCTCCTCCCTCACCGCTGGGGCCTTGATCACTCCCCACCCCCTAAACGGCACTGAGGGAGAGAGTGGGGCTACAGCAGTGGCAGGCCCCGCACAGCCAGAGTAGAGCTGCGAGTGGCTTGTGCAGGGGATATGGGACAGGGTATGGGGGGAGGGCGGCATGATCCCCCGGAGGACAGGCGGGGGGCATGTGCCCCCAGATATGCACGCTGGCCAGGCTGGCTGCTGCTGCAGGCTGGGGATGGGACTGCAGCGGGCTGCGCCTGGGCCAGGAAGTGGCAGTACTGGGAGTAAGGCTGTGGGGGCCGGGCTGCAGGCACCCAAAAATTTGCTGTAGTGCCCCAATAACCCCACTACAGTTACTCAGCCCGAGCACAGCACAGCCCAGGCTGCTGCCATGAAGAACACAGCACTGACTTACAGCCCCAGCTCCCCCTCCCCCCCCATCCAGATCCCAGAAGGAAGGGGGTGGGGGAGAAGGGGCAGGTGAAAGGGAAGGCAGCACCATGCTGTTCATGGCAGGGGGCTTGGCACTGTGCTCGGAGCAGGTGGCAGTGGTGCTGGGAGGGGGCACTATAGTGAATTTTCAGGTGCCTGCAGCCCCCCTGTATCCCCACTCCCAGCGCCACCTCCACCTGGCCTGAACACGGCCTGGTGCAGCCCTGGCCCCAGCCCGCAGCGGCAGCCAGCCCAGCTGGCATGCAGCTCTGGAGGCACACAACCCCCATGCCCTCCTGGGATGCATGCCCCTCCCTCACAGACAAGCCCCTCATGGCTCCGTCCCATGCCCCAGCCATGCAGGGCCTGCCCTTGCTCCAGCCCCACTCCCTCCTTCGCAGCTGCTGCAGCTGCCCATGCTTCCCAGCATTTGGAGGGAGGGAGGGAGGGAGGGAAGCGGGGAGGAACGTGCCTCCCCATGTGTGCACGGCAGAGGTGGCTGCCATTACAGGCTGGGCTTTGTGCCCCGAGCCCTGCTGCAGCTGGCCCAGGAGTGGCTCAAACACCACGTGCGTCCTGCTGTTCGACTGATCCTCATACTTTGCTCACCCAGCAGCTGGGTGCATGTGGCATTGGGCAGCTCCCAGGCAAGCTGCAGCGGGCTCAGAGTGCAAAGTCCAGACCGCAAAAGCAGTTGCCTCTGCTGTGGACAGATGGGTGGGGGTGCAGGACCTTCACTGGGTTGTGCACAGTGGCAGGACCCTCCCTCCCCACTCCCCCGGACAAGCTGCCCGGGCTTGATCCCCCCACCACACACCTGGCCAGGGTCTCACTCACCTTACCCCTGCTTCTGCCTCTGTGGCACTCTGTCCTTCACCACAGGGGCCTCTATCTGGCCCCTCTCCCCATGGGCTGACCCGCTGGGCTAGGGGGTGGGGCACACGTGTGCATGCCCTTCACCAAGCAACTTACTCAGGTTTTCCCTCAGGTGTAGGTTGTCCCATGTGCTGCCTTTCAGGCTGCCCCTGCAACCCTACTCAGCAGACTCCTGGTACAACCCTTCAGGTCACCCTATGCAACTCTACTCTGTACCCAAGGCCGAGTCCTGCAGGCACCACCATGCACCCTACTCTGGGTGGGCCACACGTGCACAATTTCTGTCCTGTTCACTGGGGCCACTCTCTTCCTCTGCCCCCCCCTCCAGGGCTTCTGGGGTCTTACAACCCTGCAGGGCTCAGATGCCTCTCTCTAGGCAGGCCTGGCTCCCACACTGCCTGTTCCCACTCCTAGTTATCTACTGATTAGTGGGGGCTGGCATTATACTTGCCTTTCACTGGGGAGGCCTGGCATTTCGGTGGCATCAGCAGTCCCACCAGGCCATCCTTCTCCAGCAGGGTGCAGTTTCAAGTCATACCCAGGACCAGGGCTTCCTGCTGTTGCACAAACAGCGGTTCGTTCCCTGGAGGCGCGCAGAGATCACAGACACACAGACATCAGTCGGCACTTAAGGGTCTATTTGCTTGCAAGCAAAGGTCAGAGCAGAGCTAGATGCTCAAATTAACTCTGACCCCTGATTGTGTTTGCAAACGGCATTTATTTTCTCAAATCTCCTGGGCACGTGTGCAGACACAGAAGTTCTTGCAGCTTACTTCTGTTTCATACAAACATACATGTAACTACATCACCACATACATCGCATGTATAGTATAATTAGTCATTTGAGTAGGGAGGGCGGAGAGGTAAATATGCAACAGCTAATTAAGCATGCTCAATGCCACAAGGGTTCATCAACAGTTCGTTCCCCAAGGCTATGCAGTTAAATTCCAGTTTCTGTAATCAGCATGAGAAAGACTGAGGAGAGGGAGAAACCTTGGGCAGCATTGTTTTCTTATCAAGAGCAAGATGCAAGCTGTGTAATTCTAACACTGCCATCCCCATAGCTCCTGCACTTACCTCCAAGTTGTTCCAAGCAGCAGCTTAGTCAGGTGTTATTTTGGCTACCAGCAGCAGGCTAGATCTAAAATGGAGCAGCTCAGCCCTCTCCTCCTATCCCAGGGCTCTCCCACAGTCATGCAACTGCCTCATTACAGATAGCCCAGACTTGCATCTTGCCCTGCTGCCTGCTCTCAAACCTTAAAAGTGGCAGGACCAAAGGTACCTTGCCACAGGGCGGCATTATGCCTTGGAACTTAGTCAGGCCTAATTTTAGGACATGCTGAGTCACCTTCTTCACCATCAGTTTCAGTATCTGTAAGAATACTCAATGTGCTAACACGCTGCACATTTATACTAATGTCATCTACACTGGTTTTGTACATCTGTATAAACGACACTGGGATACAGGAAAGATAATTATGTCCTGAGCAGGCTTAGAAGCCCGTGCATCAGAGCAAGAAGGGGTGGATCTAGGGTGGTGCATTGGTGCGGTTGCCTCCCTTCCTTTGATTCCTGCTCCCCCCAGAATTTAAAAACAACTGCCTGGCAGTAACAGCATTTCTACTCCAGCAGCAATGAGGGAGTCAATAGACTCCATGGCTCATTAAAATCTGCCTGATTCCTTCTAAACTCTTCCTTCCACAGTTGTTAATGATCCCCTCTTCTTTTTAATGGTCTACATGTTCCACGAATCATGCTAATCTTTGTTCTGCAAATCTGCTGTCTGTTAGCTGCTCCTAGTAATGCAACTCTCATTTCATAGCCTTCCAGACTGTTTTTGACTCTTTCCAATAAAGTTATATTTGTTTTTGCATCTATCATAAACTGAATAAGATAGCCCAAATCCCCTCGCATATTTGTAAAGCTTTTTTTTTTTAAAATCTGGAGAACAAATGTGTTGTCTTATATGTCATGATGCACCTTACCATGAGCACCCCCTTTTTCAGAATCCGAGATCCACCCATGAGTCCAACTAACTGGGGAACAATAACTAGTTTTTTCCCCCCACAGGGTATTTTTTCACCAGGGTAGAGTGAAAAAAAAAAAAATACACCACTGTTGTGTGCCTGCTCTGATCTCCAACTAATATAAGAGTAGATAATGTCAGTATAGATGCATCTTTAGACTGCAATCCCAGCATCAGACCCAACATTTTGTTAAGATCTGTCAGTCTCTGCCTATAAACAATAATTTCCAGACTTATTTATTATTCTTTTAAAACAAGATAGTGTAATTCTTACCAAGCATGAAAATGAAGCTACGAAGAAGTCAGGGTGACCCTCATTTTAACAATGCAATCAAAATTAATTTTCTATCTTCTCTGCCAAGTCATTTTCTCTTTTCCAAGTACTTGCCAGGACATGCTTCTGTTCCATTTATTGTTTTATTTTCTCTCTCTTCCCTCTTTACTGAGTTTAATGTGACAAGCAGGCAGAAAAAAATAAAACCAGGTTTTCACATTTTTAAAATGGGATCTTAATGTACAGAATGATGAGACATCCTAGCTGGTACGATTACCCCAGCACAGCTTATAGGAACCAGAGGTTTCAACACGTTACTGTGCAAAGGCTGTGTCATCGCTCCTTGCCTGCTCCTCCAGTCTCTCACCCCTCACATTTCTCTCTTTTATTTTAAGGAGCTACCCATTCTTTTTCCATGTTAGTTCAGAAACAGTTCTGCCCCTTCCTCAGTGTGTAACACCTAAAACCCTTTCAATATTAATGCCTATGTGTGAACAAAGTGACTGGCACATGCACCATTAGGAAACTGCTATTCTGAGCCTTGTGCTAGTACTGTTATACCCCTCTCTTTGCTGAAAGCCAGAAGATCCAGTGAAAAGGTACAGAAGGTAAGAAAGACTGAGGACCAAAGAGAAGGACCTGGTCTGAACAAGGGATAGATGAGTTGGAGGACAATACGTTGGTGGTGTCTGGGTGCGATGGGGGTCACCATTGTGTTGGGAAAGGTTCCTGAATAGAGGTGGGAACAGAAGAAATGAAAGACTTACTCTATTAAATGGCTTAAAGAAAAGGGTCACCCAAGCATTCCATATCTAAGGACTTGCCAGCATAGGAAGCTAGCTAGCATATATATAAAGGCATAAGTTTCACTGCAATGGCTCCTCACATGGATGCTATTTCAAAATAAAAGGGATTGTATTGCAGAACAGTGAGTGTAGTCACAAAGCATGCTAATTATTCCAGAATAAAGTGGGTTTTATCTCAAAACAGGCTGCCCACACCAGGATGCCCATGCACCTATGGCAGAATAACACAATTCGCAATAGGGGAAGTGACCTGAACCGCTACATAGCCATGCAGGGAGCTATTCCACAGTGCTATTTTGGCCAATTTCCCCATGTAGACAAGCTTTAGCAGAAAGTCTGAATAGGACTTACTGGTATGCTGTTTGATTGTATGGTAAATTGCCTATGTTTGGTTCTGTTTTGAAAAGGTTGTTTTCTGGGATCTCTTTCTAGGAGCTCTTTCCATGCTGACATTCTGCACATGCTACAGAGTCAGAAAGAACAGTCCTTCGTTTTCTCCCACGGCTACACAGAGTGGGCCTGGTTCAGCACTTGTGCAACTCCAGCATCATGCCACTGATTTCAGTTGAATTGTACAAGCAAAAAGCCAGAATGGGAAAAACCAGGTCCTCTCTTCTCTTTCCAACAAATCTCCAAAAGCACAGAAATAAATAAGGGGAGTGGATTAGCAAGATAGTCACATTTAGAGATAACATTGAGAGGCGGTACAGGAGTGACAGTGAAGAAAGAAAGAGCCATTGCCATCCGTGTTGCTAAAGTGCCTAGAAATTCTTAGCAGAGGTTAACAGCCCAAATGCAGCACTACACTAACCCAGTTGTATTGCTTCTGCTACCACGCAGCAAGCTAGTGTACTTGGAGCTAGCATAACAAATCACATGGTGTTGCATGTTGCAACTATGTACTCACAGTGATAAAAGAACATCATTGTAGCCTGCTGCTCCCCTAGGCTGGCTCTGGACTGCAGTAGCAGAGTCACGGAGCCATTAATGCATGCATCCCCAACATGGCTCCATTCCTGGGAATTTGGTGGGAAGCCCCATTCCTGCTTGTCCACCCCTGAATTTCCAACCTCTCCAGAAGCTCCATGGCCAGGTGAAAGGGCTCTGAAGGCTAGATCTGGCCTGCAGACCACATCTTTGTCACCACTAGTCTGAGGGAAGAGTAGTCAGTAATGCTGTGGGATTAAGAAAGGAAATGATGACAGTGAGGATCCTACAAAATTTAAATGTGCTAACTTGCTCAATGTGTCTGGTACAGTATTTGCAAAAGGAGTCTTGCATACAATGCAATGCAGGAGGAAATATTTTTGGTACAATGTTTTTTTTTTTTTTCAGATCAGGAAAAATTCTATTTGTTCATAAAGTACTGCATTATGGCTCTGTTTTCATCCTACTCAACATTAACATCAGGATTAATATCACTGTATAAACATCTTACAGAAAATCTATAATGAAGGTCCATATCCAAGTTGATGTGAACATAGCGAGACCAGTCGTTTTGGGATGTGCGAATCTGATAGCTTTAACCCAAAATGGTTAACTGTCTGCAAACATTTTAGCTGCTCCTCTGGCACCTTTCCAATCCTGTTTGTTAAAATGGGTAGTACTATATCCATCTGAAGATATACCCTGGTTTGTTCCTTCTGTTAGTTAAAAGAGCCTTGTGTTACTGGCAACTCCTCCCTTTAGGTAAAATTTATGGGAGGAATTTTTGTAAAAATTGATCCATGACTTTTCCTTCAGCTTGTATCATCAGATGGTAAGCCATCTTCAAAAGTACATCAGGCTCTTTTTAAAAGGTCACTAATATTTTTCTGGTTGAGGAGTACTGATCTGCCTCTACAGAAGATATTTTAGAGACTGGGTGACTCAGTGGGCTACTCGATATATCACCTCACACGTTTTAGGACTTATGTTTACAAATAAATACAAGTAATTCCACCTACTCCATATCACATTGCCATCACACAATTTTCCACTATCTAGCACAATTGAGTATCTATACCCAATAGGACTAGTTGCAGAAAAAAGAATGGATGTGGTATGCATAGAAAGTGAAGCTAACACAGCAGAAAAAATACATTCCACTTCCCAGGATTACATCAGGGCCAAGTCAGTGCTATCAGTCTCTAATTCTGTAAGGGCTCAGAATTCACTCTAAGCAAGATGAACTTAAAAGTGTTGTCAATTAAGATAACATAGGTTCAGCTAACACAACATAAGCTTACTCACATGCATGTATGCAGGTACTGCAGCCAAAGACTTCCTTCCCTTCCTTTTAAACAAATGCTAAAGTTGAAATTCTACCCCAGTAGCAACCAATGGCAAAACTCCCTGCTAAAGCTTGGGAGCTTTTCCTGTTGCTGGAAATGGGTGTTCAGTCAGGAACCTTATTTTTTTATTCATGTAATTACCTCCTACTCAATATGTGTTCCAGTAATTGCAATCACTGCATTTATTCCAGAGATATATTGATGTAACAGGAAGAAGAATCCGACTCAAGAGGACTGCTGATAAAGGGCTGAAGGACACAGCCTGTAATGTATACAGATATGAACATCAAAGTGTCTTATAAGACTATCTGACTGAAGGGACCTCCCAGGTCACAAAGACCAGTTTCCCTGCTGCTATAGGCAGCCATAACATATAATCCCTGTCATAGATTTAGCTAGATTCATTTAAACACAAGTTAGGTTTCTTTCCCCCACTAATCCAACTGGAAGGCTGATCCAGAACCTTTACTACAGCTTCCAATTTGCAGCCTAACTTTATTTGCATCTAACTGATACCCATTTCCCCCCAAGCAAGCATGACTTCAATAGCTTTTTCCTCCTTCTAGTATATCCATCCATGCATCATGTCTGTATTTACACAGCACAAACATGCCTGCTGTCAGCCATGATTTTCCTAGAATAAACAAGCCCCACCTTTAGTCTTCTCTCATAAGTTAAGCTCTCTATTTCAGAGATCATCCTAGTCACCCTTGTTTGAATCTGTTCCACTTGAAATTTACTTTTTTTGAACAAGAATCACACACTATTCCACATGAGGTCATGACAGTGCCTTGGAAAATTGCACTAATTCTTTTCTATCCCCCCTGGAAACACCTTGGCCGATGTGTCCTAAGATTGCATCTGTCTTTTTCTAGCTGTATCTGCTCATGGCTTATACTTATCTTATGATTAATACACTCAGGTCCTTCTCTTGTATTATTTCCAACCAGTAAGCACCAAATTTATCACAAAAATTCTAATTATAAGTCCTTAAGTGCATGACATAGACCTCTGCACAAATAACTTGCATCTATTTTTTTCCACTGCAGTCCTCAAGGTCATCTAATTCTTCCTGTACAATAGCCTGATCCTCCTCTGCACGGACAGTGCCTCAACTTTGTGTCTTCAGCACACTGCTACTTTTTGTGCCAAGGTCACTAATAAAAGTCATAAATGAGATCAGTGTCAAAACTGATCTTGCAGGAACTCTACTAGCAACTTCCTTCTAACGTCACCAAAAGTGATTATTGTCTTAGACCAAGCAGAAAGAGTCCTACGCTACAATTCCTACATTGAAAAACTGCATACATTAAAAAAAAATGACATCACATTGAAAAGCAAAAAGGATAATACCAAATACTCCTTTCCATAATGAATGAAATTCCATGGGTATATTATTAAAGCAAGTTGCTTAGTAATATTCAAAGTACATTTACCTGAATAATAATACGGTGTGTAATTAGAATGTTATCCAAACTGATCTATCAATCCCTGTTCTCCAAGGCACAAACAGATCAATAGTTTGGATCAGGAATATGTCTCTACTCACAGTGCAATATTTTTAAATTACATTCTCTGATCTATTCTTGCTTACAGTAGCGTAGATCTGGAATAATTCCACCAAAGTCAGTGGAGTTACATTTGATACAAACCTGCTGTAATTTAGATCAAGAGAAGGACCTTCGACTTTAGCTGAACTACTTATCTGAGAAAGGGCTGCAGGAGTAGGGCTGGTGTGCTTATTTTAAGGAGAAAGAAAAAAAAAATCAAATTTTGCACATTTTCATATTACATTATACCTTAATGGCATGGTTCTTGGGAGCCAGCCACTCTACATATGAGAAAGCAGCTCTTACTTTGCCATTAGATGTATCAAATTGGCTTTAACCTGGCAAGAAGCCGAGGTCTTGTAACCTTGCATCAGAGAGAGGTTTAAAGCAGAGTCTGATGAGGAAAAGCTGCACTGTATATCTTAAAATTGGGTAAAAATTAACTGTTTGCTGTTCTCGCTCTCTGTCCTGCCCTTCCTTAGCCAAGATGTGTTTTACAACAATGGAAAATCATCCTCAGATACTCTGCTGTTATTTTCTTACCCTTTTTATACTGTCACAATGTATTTATTCAGAGACATGTATCCCTTTGCCGTGCCCCCAGTTACAGTGCTGCAATCAGAGGTTTCAGCTTTGCTCTTAGTTTTTATGAAGGCCTGCTGCCTCAGTGTACAATTAATTTAAAACAAGCTCTCACAGAATTTTATGAGCTTAGAACATTCAATAAACACTGGCATAGCTGTGTGCTTGAATCTTGTTCCCCTATGTATTCAGTGGGATACGTGTGACATGTCCTGCAAATGTTGCAGCCCTTGAGTGCACTTGGGCATAGAAGGATTCAGACAGGGTTTTTTATACGTGTGTAAATTACAGGATCAGGAACCGATGGATATGTTGCTATCTCTGGGTAGCTGATCACAGTAGGTGGCTAGTACTATGCTTTGTAAATAGGTGGCAGGGAATAGGGAAGAGCCTCTTTGCCTTTAGAAAAGCAGCAACCCTGACATGGACACAGAGAGAAAACTTAAGCTGACAGTAGTGGAGTTCCCCCCCCCCATGCTTTCAATGATAATTCTTTACTAGTTTACACAAAGTAATATAGTTTAGGGTTTTAAACCATCCATCCACTACTACTTCTATTGGTGCAAACACGTCTCCCGTCTCTTCAGTAAAAAACTCAATGTTGCCTTTGAGATCTGTGAAGATTAAATAGCAATGGCTGCATTATCAATATTGAAACTAAGATAGGGAATAAAGAAATCTACTTATTGATCAGCAGGAATCAGGTTAGGGTAGGGCAGCAGGAACTTGCAGAAGAAGCAATTTAACCCTAACCTTTCTTTAAAGATGTTTGAACAAACAGTTTTTTATTATTGATCAGGCCTCAGAAACCAGACAGCAGACTCCAGGGATAATTTTTTACTGGCAAATATGAGCCAAAAATACATTCTGATTTGGAGTTGCAGGGTTCTTCTGGATGTGACCATATTGGGCTGGTGCAATCTCAAGCCTGAAGCCCAGGATTTGCATTTTTCAGCAAGTGTGAAGAATAGTATAAAAAGCCTTTTCCCCCACACTCAAGCTGACATTTGCACAGGCTGCTCTTGAAGCTGCTACCAGCAACTGTATTTAGCATTTGTTTTTGGCCTGGTTGAGCAGCCTTTGATACTGCTCTGGGCTGCTATCATCTAGCACTGAGCTCTCACTTGGTTGAACAGCTTTTCATGCTACCTCTGATTTGTGGGTGATCTGGTCTTGTCAGTGTTATTTAAGGTAATTTGATTCCTTTTGTCCTCCTGGACCTTCACTTTTCTTTTTCCTTTCTGGCATGGCTGAGCTGAGCAGTCCTACTGCTATGGCCTCAAACTTGCAACCTCTGGGCTGCCAACTGTGAGCCTTAGTGTCCCAACCCCCCCTGGGCATTCACATAAGTGCTTGATAAAAGTTGGGTGCCAGGTTATAGATTGTGTGTCTTTTTAATTATTGTTATTTTCCTCTTACTTGGAAATAATAAATGAATATATAATAGTTAAGCACCTATTTTATGTAATCTTTTTCTTTGTTCTTCAGAATGTCATCAAATCAGAATTCCACCAAATCAGTGAATTTTCTCATCCCCAAAAAGCAAACCCCTTCCTATTTTATTCCATTTTACAGTAACCATTCTAAAGATCCTGTACCATGACTCAACTTACTCTGCCAAACACTGATACTGTGTCATAATAATGTTAGAAAGATGGTGAAGCCATGAAGGGCTAGGAAGTATGTGAGAGACAAGGATTTCTTAGGGTGATACCTTTTACTGGATTGATTGAATAGTGGGGATGGAGCTTCTGAATGCAAGACATTCTTCATCAGATTATCACTGAGACCTGATGAAGAATGCCTTGCATTCAAAGGCTCATCTATCTCTGCTATGGAGTTGGTCTAATAAAAAGACATCACCCTAAGTAATTCTTACCTCTTGCACCATGTCATGTCATTCTTCCTTCAGCAAGGGGTATATATGTTCACTCCTATGTCAACAATCCTTTACCCCATTAGGTAAGGATATGAGAGATGAAAACTAGGAAGGGAATCAAAGCTTATTCCTTCCCCCACTTCCAACACAGGTACAAATTATAACCTTCCTGCCACTAGGGTTTTCTCCTTTTTCATGTCCATTTTAACTTTCTTCTTAATTGACTGAGAAAGTGCTGAGTTTAATTATCTTTTTGCATGCCTATGTGAACTGGCTGTTCTACATTTTTAGACTTTCTTAATCCATTGACTTGAGGCTGACAGAGTACGGTAATTTTCTCTCTTATCTTTACTGTCCATTTTTGGTCCTCACCTTTCATAGACTCTTCAGTCTGTAACACAGGGAGCACAGCATTGGGCTAAATTATGCTACACCAACAACCAGCAGCCAGTCATTGTTCCATGACTGTGCTTTCATTTGCTGATTGGTATACAGCTCAGTAAAACATCCATGACATAATTACCATTTTCTGCTACATTTAAAGTATAAGCCATAGTCCTGAATTTTAACTATGGAAGCAGGTCATTCATCAATATTTGAGGCTGTACAGGCAGCGATACACAGCCAGCTATGCTATAATTCTGACCAGTCTCACAGGCTAAGCACATCCATATCTTTTGCGCAAGTGTAATGGGAGCTCCTCAAGGAATATCTAGAGGTTGCAAAAACTAATGCACATGCTATATCAAAGGCATGTGTTTAGACTATAAGATTTCCAGAACAGAGAACACTGGCAAGATACAATGGTTGAACATGAGGAAAGACTATTGGTAGGAAGGATTCTGGATGAAAATGGGTTTTGGAGAAGCAGCAGGAAACTTGTTCCCAAAATTCACACTAAAGCATCCCCCTTGCTAGGGCAGGGGTGTCTCTCTTTATTCTCATGTTCTGCCACCCGGACTGGTGAATTAATTGCAACACACTGGAACTGAACTACCCTGTGAATCCACTTTGCAAACAAAGGACAAATCATATATATGGATGCCAAAAAGCATTAAAATGAGTGACTTCTCTTCTCTATTCTTCATTAAGTGGCAGATCAGCTTGTATTCCCTGCCCTGACTGTGCTAAAGCATCTGCCCTTTAGCCACAGCACAGCACAGCCTTGTTACACATTATTGACATACGATCACAGAGACTGATGGGAGATGGTGATACAGTGAGGATCCCTTGGGCACATGACATGGGCTATAATGCTCAATGACTTCATACTGCAGCCCTAGTACCATGTAAAATGTCCCTCCCTCCAGAGTATGGAAGAAGGGGAAGTGCTCACTGCTTTACTGTTGATTCACCATGGGGGAGAGTCTCAAGGGAACATTCATAGAAAAGACAAAACTGAGTACAAACCCTGCAGCCTTTAGTCTAACAACACTGAATTCTCAGAGCCTATAAATAATGACAAATGACCAACAGCTCAAAAAACCTGGGCTTTCAATGAGGTCAAGTTGTCTGGGATGATTAACCTTAAAAAAAAGGGCGGGGGGGGGGAAGTCTGTAGTTATTAGTTGGAAATGTGTAAATTTAGCGATAGCACTATAAAAAAAAAACTGAAACATTCTCGCACATGCCAAACCCTTATTACAGCATATTGCAGCTAATTCGTAACACAGCAGCCTTGTCATCTCACAGGATTTGTATTAATGCAAACTACCTTTTGCTCACTTTAGATGACAGCCACATTAAGCGATTTGAACTTTTATAATGCTAACACTCCATAAAGAGGCACAACAACAATAATTATAATAGTCTGTTCATACTGCTGTGGATAAGATTGTGTCAGCATTTCAATTCCAACTCTTATTTTCAGCAACTTATAAGTCATTTAGGGGAAAAATTGCTCCATGGTAGAACTTGGCACATGTTATTAGCCAAGAAGTATTTTTAAACATGTTTATACACTAAAAGTTGTTTAATATTTTGAGATCACACAAGCACAAGGACCAAATGTATTTATATATATGCACAAATACAACTAATCTGTTTTGTGGTAGACTTATAAAATGAGAAAATGCCTTTTTACAGCTTTAACATATTTTTTTTAATCAAATTCCTTATTCATGGTGCTTCTTACATTTTGGAAAAAGTACTTTTGTTGTATCTTAAGCCTTATATCCTCCAGAAAAATCTCAGCTCCCTCTCTTGGCCAAAATCAATTGAATAATAGCGTAGAAAGATACAGTCTTATAGTGTGATGCCAACATCAGCAACTCCTGGAGGACACTGGTTTAATATATTAGTAACTCACCCCACAGGATCGAGCAGCCACAAAGATATTACAAATCTATCCTTAACCCAAACTTGTGTGCTCTGCTGAACACAGTTGACCTAGATGAGAGCACCAACATTCACAAAGCTGCCAGCACTTTGAGGTAACTGAACACCACTATTTGTGCAAGCCACTACCCAGGTCTCAGTCTGATTGAACTAAACTCCAAAACACCTGTAGTGATCCTAGCCCACATCACTGATATATTGATCCCAATATAGCTCCTTCATACCAGATAAAGACTAATTTGCTTAGATCTTCACAGAGCTATGCATAATAATTGTCTGCTAACCTAGGGAAACAGCATTTTGTGGTTCTCATAAAGCTGAATCTACTTATTGTTAGTCATACTTGTTGTGAGACATATACACTCAAATTACGAACATGCATTTCTTTAAAATTCTGTCCCTGGCTTAAGTATTGCTTATTCCGCCTCCATCTTTGAGTCAGTCACAAGTGTTACAAAAGTAATCCAAATATCAGCAATGAAGTGTCACTACCCATGTTCATTACTTTAAGTTGATTCATAAAATCTGTAGATCACACAAGGCCTTTCTTCTCTTCTCCAAAACTACGGTATCCTAATCCTAAGTACATCAGCTCCATATTTCAGTATTCCAGTTTTAACATTAATTGGGAAAATCATTAATTATCTGAGTTTAAATGTGACAAATTGAATTGCTAGGAATTAAACAACTTGTAAATCAATATTATCTGAATTATCAATTAATCATTCCTTGTAATTAAAACTACCAAATCCCAGTGCGTTTCATTTAAATCTTATTATGCAATTTCTAATTTGGAGCTTTTAGAAGCTGTATTGATTGGAGGCACACTTATTATCATACTTAGTAATCAAATAATTTATTAATCAGTACACCTGCTTGTGGGATATATGATTTAATTATTGGAGCTTTTTGTTTACAGTAAAAGCTTAATTCAGACACTGTATAAGCAAGGTATCAATGTTTTACGATTTTATTATATGTTTCAGGTCAACCATTACAAATGAAATCTGTAAGAATAAGATTTAGAAATAAATATTATTGAAACACTTAAGAGAATAGAATCAAGGGTGTTTTTTTCAAATAAATATTTTTTAAATAAAGATTACATACAAGGGATATTTGACTTTCTCCCAGTTGTCATTACTTTTGAGGGAGAAGAGTAAATATATAGTATTTATAGTTTGTAAATCTTATAGTCTACAGATCAGTTTGATTTGCAAAATGATGTATATGAATTAGTCTCTGAGAATTCGAACTGCATAATACCATAGTTCAACTATAGATAAGAAAAAACATCAATAACATTACCAGAAATATGACAGATTTTCAGACTAGAAGTCTAATTCTCTAAAGACTCATAGATATCAGGAACTGTATTAATATGAGTAGTGTCATTGGGAAATAATGCATATTGGAATATGGTCTAAATTCAGCATTGGGAATAACTCATTAGAATAGAGCTTTACACTGGAAACATTTCACACTGCACAATGGGAGTTATCTATTAATAAACAATCCAAAAATAAATGGCAACACTGGCAACTTCAGAGTAAATGGTAAGCTTTCATAGGAATGGATAAATTGGGTTGTCTGTTTGGCTGATGAGCAGAGGGGTAAAGGAAGCTTGTATTTTAGAAAGTTGCTCAGATTAAACGTCTTGTTAGCATCTCTGTCCCTAGTCTAACTTGAATTTTGCAAAATGTCAAGAGCCTGAACTGGCTGGGATTAAGTTCAAGTTCTGTAATTAATGCATCTGTTTGGCATTTTGTACCTGATTTTTTAATTTTAGATACTAAGATAGGTCAAGAATTTAAGGCAGATGCTATAAATTGAAATAAATAAAAGTAAAATGCAGAAATGTATTTTATTGTTTTCACAATTATTTGAACAATAGATCTTCCCTAGTTCCTTAAATCTTTTCTTCTGAAATTTCTATGAGCTTTTTATGATCCCTCTCCAAGTCCCAGGACAGTTCTTAGAATAAGTTAAACTTAAATGATATTGTGGATCCCAGGATGGGTTTACTCCAGAATAATTTACTCTGGAGCAAACACATCCTGGGCAGGCATTTACACATGCACCCATTTGGGAACAGATTTACTGCTCCTGGAAGCAGTCTGCTCTGGTCCTCTCTGGCCCTACAACAGCCCCCTCCAGCAGCTAGAGGTAGCTCCAGGCTCCCCCCGGTGCTAGTCCAGGGGCTGGTAGTGAGCCCAGGGCCAGGAGACAGCAGTTTCCTGGTGAGGGCTGGAAGATTGCTCTCTGTACCTGGGACCTTAGACAGGGACAATGTCCCCCTTGTCCCAGCAGCAGAGAGCTTCTGGCCCCAGCTCCCTGATAGGGGGCAGGGGGCTTGGAAAGAGCTGCAGGAAAGGGAAGGTCCCAGCCCCACTACCCCAATTCACTTGTGGGACAGCTAGCAGTGAGCCCCCAACTGGGTGGGGATTCTGCAATTATAGAGCAGGGGCTAGGAGCTCCCTGCCCACACTCTGGTGGCAGAGCCTGCTCTAGTGGCAGGGAGCAATCTCCTACCCGCTGCTGCCCAGCTGACTGGGTGCAAATATGTTCCTGGTCAACTGACTACACATGCCTTCCTTACTGAGCAGTAAGTACTCAGCAGTTTATTTGCTACTTGCATTCACAAGTAGCAAATTGACTGCTGAATAGAACAAATTACTGTGCAGTAAAGGTCTACGCTGATGGTGCTTATTATGGTAGAGTAAATTATTGCATATAATAACGTGTCTTGTATGGACCCACCAACTATGAAGCTAGAAGACTTGACCAAAGGAAACAACCCTCTGAGAACTGGGCAAGAGTTTCAAGTATAAGATCTTGTACTAACTTACAGTGTCTGGAGACATGCTTACTTAGGCAACTGCTTTTATCTCTCTATTATAATGCTGAAGCACTTGGAGTATGTACAACCTCCTTATTGAACAGAGGCTGACGTGGCACTATTCATCCTTACCTTTGGAATATGCTGATAGCCTCCACCCCTCAATCTGACTTAATTTGAATCTGTTGAAGGATATGTGTGGAGGGAAATATTGACTGAAGGGTTGTAGTTGAAGGACAGAAGAATAGATTCTTTTTAATTTGTTGATATTGTGTGTTTTATTTAATACTATTCTATTTTCAGGAGTTTAATATTAAGAAGATCAGAAGGGTAAAATAACAACTTTTTCTTCTTATATATTTAAATAAATTGAATGCCCCCCTAGCATTTTTGGCTTAATTATTGCTTTTATGCCTTTTATTTGAAACTGGACTTTTCTAAAATGAGGTAACACTCACTCATCTGAAAAGCTCCATGGTACCATACAAGCTATTATTTTAAGGCTTTCTGGTAAGTCAAGTCTGTTTCTTACTCTTCCTTAGGTTATATTTAATTTTAAAAAAATAAAACACTCACAACTACTAAAATGGTTAAAGCAAACTATGATGTATTTTTGTTTTTCTTATCAGAGTTGCTGGCATAGAGCCCCAGTATCATCTCAGTTAGAAGTAAGAAATATCTTGATATTTAAGATACATCTTAGGTATAAAATGAGTGGATCAGACCCATAAACTCTGTATTGTATAAGTAAAGTTTTTTTTAAATGTATTCTGTGGTAAATGGCCTATTTTGGTAAAAATGTATATTGTAGGTTGGGAAAAACAGCATTAAAGCTAGTGGGTGAAATTTCCATTTTCATTTAAGATAATAGAAATTATTAAGCCCTTTTATGTTACAACTATGAATAAAAACCAAATGCGTCTGTAGACGTGTAGGGGTCTTACTCACGTCTTTAGGATCTGAAGTGCAGCCTGCTTCCTCACAGTCATCCACCATGCCTTGATGGAAAGAAAACATGAAGCTGATGATTGATAATCAGATCATGAGGACGTGGTTTTGCACCCCTGATGGATCCTCTCCACAGGGCTCCAACCTCCCCTTCACCCTGTCCTCGCCACCCCTGTTGATGTAGTCAGAAGCTTTTACTCTTAATCTTCGGGGCAATGGCCTCAATATGTCCCCAGGTGTCTGGCCCAAGTACTCCATAGTCTCTCCCACTCACTTTGCTCAGTCCAGTAAGGGTGACCCCTCAGTCAACCTCCTGTTAAAGTAACTTCCTTCCCACCTCCACCCTTCTCTGGGCAGTCTCATCAAAGTTTGTAAACAGTCTTACCCAGAACAGGTTAGGATCCTCCCCTTCCTGAATCAGGGCCTCGTATAGCAGTCTTGTCCTGACAGCAGACCAGAATCTTTCGACCACTGTGTCTCACTGACTTGTCCCAATTTGCCAATAGTCTTTGGCCTTTCAAGTCTTTCACTCAGAGGTTTCATCAACTCGCTACTCTGCCTAAGCCTGTGGCTCTGCACAGGTGTGCACCACTCCTATCCCTTAGATCAGGGGTTCTCAATCCCTGGTGCTGGGCAGCGGCGGGTTGGCTGCAGGTCCACAGCGTGGTTGGCTGCTGGATCGGAAGTGGCCACAGACCAGCAAACTATGGCCCCCCAGAGCCAGGCAGAGAGGCTATAGCTCCTTCCGCAGGGCCCGCAGCAGTGTAGGGTTTGGCTCCCCCCACCCAGGGGTGGGGGTATCCTTACCTGTCTGCCCGCCAGAAATTCCAGCTGTGGTTTGCCGGGCTGTGGCATAAAAACCTTGAGAACCCCTGCTTGGGATGATGCTACTTCTCCCCTCTCTGGGGAAAATGAGTCTCTGTTCTCTTGCCCTTAAGCAGGTTGGTTCTCACTGTGATCCAAGTACCTTCAGCTCCCTCTGTCATATGCTATCACAGCCAGGGAGCTTCTCACTCTCAATCTCCAGCTACTTCCAGGTTCATTCCTCATCAACCATTATGACCGCCAGGAACAGCCAGGAGCTGTTCCCCACAAAATAATGGTTTTCTAGTTGTTCCCAAGGTTCCCCACCACTACCAAACCACAGCTGAGTTGTGTTAAGTCTCCGAAAAGTACCACGTCCCAGCTCGGGTCTCAGGACTGGGGGCTAGTTATGAGCACGGCTCCTGCTCAGGGACAAAGAATTGGCTTCTTGTTACAGTGTCACCATTCAAAGTCCTTTCAGGAATCTGAGCAGCATGGGAGGATTCTCTGGGTAATGTTTGACGAAGATGTGTATGTAGTCTTTGAGGATAAAATGAAGCAGCACCACAACAATAGATAGAGAGGAAGCACCAGGTAAAACCTAGGTAAGTATTGTTTGGGGCCCTAAGAAAAGCCAAGAAAAAGAGCTTTTGGGCTGAGTGCTAGTTGAAAGAGGCACAGCTCTGTGAGGAAAGATATAATCTCCTCCCATTTAATTTCTCCATGCAGCATTGTACATTCCTTGTAAATGAACAAAACTGCATCAAAGATACCCAACTCCATCAACAATTTTTGCTCCTAACAGGAACCATCTTAAAGAGCTTGGTTTATTGCCTAGGATCAAAAGGAGTCAGTATAAGTACTTTATTCTCCACTCTTCTATGCCATTCAGTTAAATCTGGTGTAGTGGAAACTGGCCCCAAATGTTTTCAGTTGAGCCTATGATACAGGACTAGCTTGTGGTCCCAGAATGAAGGAGAATATGTTTCTGGCTATAACTACAGCTGCTGTGTTCCTCCACCCTGCTAATCACTGATGATGAGAATGAGTTTCTGGGGAACTATTTAACTTCCACGGGAGTCTGCGTTCCAGACAGAACATGCTGATGATGAGATAAGAGACTGAAGTGGTGGAAACTGGAACTGTTCATAGAAGTGCAGCAATAAAAATGATGAGGATGTTGTAAAAGACGCTTCACATTTTCGAAACAAGATGTAAAATTTATGATTCACAAAATTCCAATGAATTGAAAAATCATCATTTTTTTTAATTTTGCAACTGACATGAGTGGAAAAAAAGGCAAAAATGAAGTAGATTGTCTTAAATAAAAACAGGGACAGAAGGAAAACCCATATATTGCACAAAACAGAAGAAAAGATATAATTTTGCTCAAAAAACTTCATAGCAGGCTTTTCAAGTAATGGTTATACATGGTACTTTGAGATCACCCCTACATTATATTACATCATAAGAAAGATCAGTCATGACAAAACTATTCATCCTCTAACCTATGTTTGGTTCATTAGGATTTGTCGGGCTGATCCTGCACCTGCAGCAGAGCTGGGGACTACCCATTAGTATTTAAACTGTCCTTTCAGCCCTTTTTTGAAATATTCTCATGTTGTTTTATGAAATATTCTCATGTTGTATTATTTTCAGTTTTTGTATTTCTTTCCTCTGCAGGATCAACAGAATAATTCTTATTAAAGATATACTATATGGAACAAAAATACTGAGAAAATGGGGTAGTGAACCCCAACCCCACAGTTACCTCAAGGCAGGTCATCCCCTCTATATTGTGTTACTGCATGAGTTACTGAATTGGTCTTTATGAAAAATAAAAGACAGACAGTTATATAATTTCACAGTGGGATCCAAAAATGGGATTTGGTAATTGTAATAGGCCTCAAGGCTACTAGGATATAGGATTGCACCAGGAAGAAGATGAATGCAAAAGATTTTGGAGCAGGAGTATCCTTACCCCATTTAATTTGTCTTAGGATGGGGAAGCTACACTAATATAGAAGACAATTAAAATAATCTCTGCAAAACTATTTTAAATGTAGAAAATTGTGATTTTTTTTTTTAAGTCATGTTATGGGCTTCTTTATTCCTTTTTAAGCAATCAACATGTTTTCCTTCAGCTTTTCTGTTTTCATATTTATATTTTTGTGTTACAATAATGCCTAAAAGCAATAGCAAGGCTCCATAGTGCCACATGCACTGTACAAACACACAGTGGGTATGTCTACATGTGCAATCAACACGGCTGAATAAACTCAGTTTGCACCGGAATTTATTGCTCCCAGGCACCATGTTTGCACATGCACCAAGGACTGCAGCATGTTGATCCAGGGCGAAGCAGCCCCTGCTGGCAGGGGTCCTAAGAGTCAGCTTGTCAGCCTGACGCTGCTCTGACCCAGCTCAACATGCTGCAGAAGAGCTGTCTGGGGCACGAGGGTGCTTCAGTGTGGAGGATAGCCATCAGGCAGCATGAAGCATCCTTGTGCCCCAGCCAGCCCCATCAGCATCTACACGTGCATTGAGGTGGAGTAAATAACTTTGTCATAGGATAGAGCTTGTGTTGTGTTTGGCAGTACTATGGCAGAGCTAATTAGTTTACTCTCCTAATAGCACTGCACATATAGATGATGATGGTGATGTTTTACTGCAGACCTAATTGGTCAAATCCACAGTAAATGTCCTGTGTAGATGCACCCACCGAGAGGCAGTTCTGAAACGCTAAGGATATAAATAGGCAAGACAGGCAAAAAGGAAGAGGAGAAACAGTCTGAGAGATAAGACATGACCTGTCCAGGATCATGCAAAAAGTCCATGGCAGACCTAGGAATGCATATCAATTCTCCTGACTCTCAGTCAAGTGATCTAACTACTAGTTTGACCATGGGTGAAGACAACTCCAAGCAAGGGTACAGCAAGATACCTATGTCTGAATAACAAGTAAGGTGGATACTGGGTGTAAAACAGAAGATCAGTTGGTTTGCTTTTTTAACAATGAACAAACTACTCATAAAGCATTCCTTTTTAAAAGGTAAGTAAAAAGAATGACTTATGAAACTGAATATGTTCCAAAAACATCCTTGCCACGAGTTTCTCAAAATGAATTCTACTGCCATATCTGTTAGCTTTAATTCATCACTTTTGTCCCTGCGTACAAGCAAAGTCATATACCAGTTGAACAGTGGTTATCTAATACTAAACCAAAGCCATATTTTAGAGCAACACAGGGCACGTCTACATGTGCCCCTATGGTGCCTTTGTTACTGCACCATTATTTAGTACTTCTTTTTGGAAGTACTAAATGACAGCACTGTAACAGCCTGTACTATGCTGTGTGTACCCCACATGGTTATTTTTAATTGCTGCATGGCCATAGCAATGTGCTATGAGGGAGTTGCCACAGGGACGTAGCTGTGGCATCATGGTTTGTGACCACCAACACTACGTCACTGTAGCACATTGCTACAGCAGTTCAGCATCACATGTAAACGTGTCCACTGTGTACTGAACTAGGCTTGGTACGTTATCAGTTTGTCTTACCACCAAATATATTTTTATGAGCTTCACCCATACTGACATTCACTTTGGTTAAATGAAGTCAGCTTTTTCTAAACTGACTACAGCAATATTTCTGAAAGAGGACAATGTAGTGCAAGAATTTTCTGAAATGGAAGCCACTGAATTCTGTATAGAAAGTCTTAAGATTTTGCACAGGGGACTCAACTGCTTAGTGATGTACTTATTGCTACATAATATATATCCTAAAATACAGTGGCTTGTTTGGGTGCCCTTTTCAATAGTTTTCTGATTCTGGAAACAGTTTCAAGGGTATCACTTAGGACAGTATTTTTAATATTGTACAATAGAAAACATGCCTGTAGCAATGAATATGTATCTAAGTTGTGGTTCCTTCTGTAGCAATATTGTATTACACCTGACATTAAGCCTTTCTTGTTTGTTGTACCGTCATACTACCTCTCAAAGACACTAGCTGTTGATTCTCAGATTTAGCAGCCTTTTATTAGTTTGTCTTTTGTTATTGATATAATTCTGCTGATGTACAAGCTGCTCTGTACAATCCAATTAACTCTTCACTTACATATCATAGGCATAAAATCACTTGTTATTTTTTAGAAAATTCTGTTGTTTCATCTACTATAATTGCATACAACTTTCTAGAAATTCCTGTCATTATTTTAAGAGCCACCATTACCATTATCTCATTTTGAATAAATGGACTTGTGAATTTGTCTCAGTTCTTTCTCAGTCACTTGCGTATGTTAGGATCAGACTCTGCTGCAAACAGTACATTATTAAATTTGCTGTCAGTCTCTCCATTTATTCATGAATTATCAGCTTGTTCAGTAGAATGAACTTATACTGCAAGTGCTCTTGAAGCAAGATAATGTACAACTAGCTTCTTTAGGATCTTCCAATTGTCTTCTTTCTACTGAGGATACTGAAAAAATAACATGAAAATTTTCTCTGGTAGACTTTGCAGAATATCAACTGCTTTGTGATCAAATGAAGAACCTTGATGCCTCTAAAACATGTCATGCATTGGCCCTTTTCCAAATATGCAATACAAGGTGTATGAAAGTTTAATTTAACTACTTACTTAAAAAGTGGTTTGTACCTAAAAGCTTACTGTAGTAGAAACAAATCAATTGTGTCAATAATTGATTTTTTAATATAGGGCCGAATTGTGGTTTGGGGTCAACTACGAATGAAAAAAAATGTTTTCTTGGTGAAATATGAACTAATTAAAAATAAAAAACAACAGCAAAAACAAAGCAACAAAAACCCAGTGATCCAGTTTGGGATGAACTGTTCACCCAAAACAAAATGACTTGTTTAAAATTGGAAAAAAAATCCCTCCAAACCCTGAAATATTTAGTTGGCACTTTAGTTTTATGGTCATAACAGTCTTTGGAAAATGGTTTAAAATGTGACTGAATGATGAAAGAAAAGAATCTACATGGGATCTTTTGAGCCTACTAAAAAAAATGCTCATATATTTTGTTTATATTAACCCCCATGTTCCTTTTACATGTAGAGAGTATGACAAAGAGAAGACTAAAGATAAGGTAGCAGCTGGAAGTAGTAGGTGATAATCCTGTTGGAAACTGCAAATGGACAGCCCAGAACTCATTGACTCTATGTTGGTGAGCATATGCCATCCCTCCTTTTGTAGAAAGTACAGGGTAGAAGTAGATAAAAAGGCCAGATCGGAGGCTCTGGCCTGAGTAGAGGGCTAGGCATATCCTAGTTCTTCCTAGATACTGGGGATCAGAGGTGCTCTGAGAGAAGAAAACAAGAACCAGTAACTTTTTGAGACAAAGAGGGAAATGACCAGTATGGCTGCAGAGTGAAAAGTCCTCAGAATGATCCCATTCAGAATTCCCCACACAAAAGTCCCCTTCTTAAGATGACGCTGCTGGCTGAGCCATTTCCCATCCAGGAGAGAAAGGCAATGCAGTCACTTTCAACCCAACCCTGTTCATTTCCAGGGGAAGGGAGGGATTTCAAGCAGCTGAGACCATCAGAAAACCATACCCACTTGGATTAAAGAGATCAGATGATGCATTACCAGATTATGCTCCTGCTATAACAACAACAGTGTAAAACTGATTAATGGCTACTTTATTATTCTGTAATAAAGTGTTATAATTGCAATCCTGTAAATAAAAAAATGTTGATTTTCCTGCTCCTTGTTATATTTTCTACCTTATTTGTAATAATGTAGCTGTCTGCCTGCATACTCATAGGCCTGATCCCACAAACACACACCTACATTAGTTTACTTAAAGCAAGCTTGTGGCCTGTGATACTTGGGTAACACAAGGGTGATATAACGCTGGGGGGAAAGATTCAATAGGCTCAAAAGCAGAATTCTGAAAACACGGTGAAACGTTGTCATGCTTTGGTTAGGGTGACGTGTTGATGATACAAGATGTGAGACATGTTGGTGCTGGACTGCTTGTCCCGCTGCTTGTAGCATTGCGATGAAGCAGTGACGACAGCCACGTGCTGAGATCACAGCTCCACCTCGCATCAGTGCTGCACTGATACAGTTCTACAAGCTGTAAGGTCCTGGCACCACGGGGGCACCTTGGAGTGAAACAGGGGCTTGCGTGGTGGGGATACAGGCTCTTCTTGCTCCTGGGCAGTAACAGCATCGCCCCATGACCCGATTATCCGCGTGGGGCTGCCAAGACCCTTTCACCCACCCAGTAAACTCATACCATTGACCCAATGTTTACGTTCAATATATATACAGGCAACCTCCGCTTAGCACTCTTAAGTGGTTCCTGAAAAAACAAGTGTTAAGTGAAACTGAAAGTATTTGACGACCCAAGATGGAGACCGCAATTGTTTTTAATGACCCAAGATGGCCCAATGGCCGTCATTAAAATGTTTTTAATGACTCACGTGGAACCACGAGCATTATGCAGAAACGTGCCAAGCGCTAAGTGAAATCAGGTATCAATTTAAAATGAGTGTTATGACAAAATGGCACTAAGCGGGGGTGCCTGTATGTTCACTATGCCCGTGGCTATTACAGCACGTTGAACATGCAGTTTGCGAGTGACGTCACCCCCACGCTGTGCTGAAACATGATGTCACCTTCAGATGTCCACAGGAGAGTCCCAAACCGGGGTGGGGGGAGTCTGAAAACCTGAAATGGGATGTGTATCCCAAATCTGAAACAATAAAACCCGGTCCGGACGCACCCACCCCAGCCTGGGTGACAATGGCGCCTGGCAGTGACGTCACCGCGCCGAATGGCTGCCTCCAATCAAGGGTAGGGGGAGGGAGGCAGCGCGTGACGTCACATGCGTGAGCACGCCGCGGGGGCGGGGCGGGGCCGGCGCTGAGAGAAGGTCGCGCGAGTGACCGGGATCCGCTGTCACCGCCGCCATGTTGTCCGTGGCCGCTCGCGCCGGGCCGCTGGGCCCCTTCCTGTGCGCCGTGGCGCACGGCGTGCCCGGGCCGCTCAAGCAGGTGGTGCCGGGGGTGGTGGTGCCGGCGGTGGAGGTGCCGGCAGAAGGGCTGCGCCTGCACGCGATGCGGAGCCTGCTGGGCCGGGACCTGCCGGGCGGCCGCACGGCCCGCGGGGGCCTCGTCGCCACAGCCAGCGTCAACGGTGCGGGCCGGGGCCGGGGCCGGGGCTGGGGCCGGGGACCCCCCGGGTCCGAAATGCGGGGGCGGGGGGCCCAGTGCCTTAAGTGGCCGGGTGGGAAACGCTGCTTGGCACTTGTACTGCTCTGTCTGGAGAAGCCTGTTGTGATGAGCTGGTAGAAAAGCAGCTTGCAAGTCAATGAGACCTTACCAGTCAATCTCCCTGACAAGGGGAACAAGCTGTGTGCCTTGGTTAGAGCGCTTTCCCAGATTGGTTTTCATTTAAATCCCAATTCAGATTGAGGTGACATTTTAAAAGGCTGATTTGTAGTAAGTTAGATACCTGATTGAAGGGCATTGTTTCTTCTGCAGCAGGGGCAGCAGCTGTTTCAAGCTGCGTGTTGGGACAGCCCAGCTTCAACAGCGTGTGGGGACTGAGAAGGGTTTGTCTGTGTCTGTGTCTGCGCTGGGGAGCTGTGCTTGTGCTGCTGCTGCTTCGCCCAGTTGAGGTGTGAGCACAGCTTCCAGCGAGAGAGGAGCCGCGCCCATGCTGCCTCTGCTGCTTTTCCCCACTCTCTTGCTGCTCCGTTTGCACTATGGGCAGAGCTGGAAGCTGCCCAGCCTGGGCTTGGGCCTCCACCACCTGAAAGCTGTGCCCATACTGAAGGTGGGGAGCAGGGATGGGGACAGGTGGTGGCAATTGCAGGCACAGGTTCCAACCGCTTGGCCCTAGTGCAGGTATGGGCCCTCTGGCTCTAAGGGCTGGATCCAGCCCATGGACTGTATGTTTCCACTGCCTGCTCTGCAGTGAACATTTTACAAAACAAAGTGAGCATTAACTGTAGTTAGCAAAGTAAGTTGTAACCTTAGGCTGATTTTTTTCAAAGGTGCAAAAGTGCCAAAGTAAAGGCACTTTTGAAAATCCCTGTGCACACTAAGCCTGCTCAGCATGCAGTGAAATGAACAGGATGAAAATGCCACTTGATCCTTTGCCAGCATCCCTATGTATATAAACATGAAGGTAATTGCATTTGGAAAAATTAAAATACCAATATTCGCTCCACTGTAAATGGCAAAAATACGGATACCTAATGCAGTACATGAAACCAGGACACTTAGGATGATACCAAATTTCACTTATGAAACTTGACTTCACATCAGAAGTTAAGGCCCTTTTCCTCCAAGCTACATAATTGAAAAAGCTGCAGTACTCAAAATTAAAGGTGGACTTAGTATGACTGTATATTTAAATGTGATTGTGATAGCTTTTGCCTTAAGGGGTTTTCACGGGTTCTATTTTTTAAAGAGAGTTATTCTTTAAAAGATGTTTTAAATAATTTGTGTCTAATTTTTTTAATTTATGAGTGAAGATCAAACTCTTTCTATGCCCAGAAACTGGGGCTTGCAGGATCTGTTGCCTTTGACATTTGGGACCTGCATCTGAATTCATGGCAACTTAGGTCCCCACAATTCAATGTTTAGGGTTGCTTTCCAAGATAACCTGTATTAAAATATTACATGTCTTGTACACAGCTACACTGATCAGAAGCCACTGGTATATCTTTCTTTAGTTCAGGGGTCAGCAGTATTTTTTAGCAGAGTGCCAAAACCCCTTGCAACCTCGACTTGTAAGATGTAGGCATACCAGGGGTGGATGCTGGGGGAGCTGCAGGGGGCCCAATCCTTGTTGTGGCAGCTCTGCCCCAGCCCCTTCCCAAAGGTGTGCATGCCAAGCAAAATGCCTTCATGTGGCATGCACGCCAGGGGTTGCCTACCCCTGCTTTAGTTGTGTCTCTGTTAGCTAGTATGTATTTAGTAATGTTTCCAGCATGCTATTGTATGGTGTGTCTACAGACAAATGGGAACTATAAAAGACGGATCTTTGGTTCTTACAGCTACTGATGTATTTTGGGCTGGCAGCTTACAATGAAACTAAAATGTCAAGATGTGAATTTTTGAGCAATAGTTTAATATCCTTACTAATAGTGCAACAAATTTATCCTTGTATATAGCTTGAGTTAATACCAGAATAAATTATACTTCTCTGGTGAAGAGATAACATGGAGTACTTTAAAATTAACCTAAAACTGTTGCATCATTTAGCTCCTTACTGGATGTTCTTTTAGCTCCTAACTGGATGTCTTTTAACTTGTGACCTTAAAACAAATTTGCATTTCTTGGCTTCTTCACCAAGTTTTTATACTAAAAAGATGCCTCTTTTCCCACAATTAGTTCCAATTTGTTGTAATCTTTACACAATAATTTCCTTTGCAAGAGTCCCAAGAGTTCTTGTAAACCCTTTAAAGTGAATGTTAATCTCAGACGTTACCCATGTCAGTTTCTGAACAAACTTAAAAATCTTTGCAGTGAAGCTAAATAGCTGTGTGCACTTTACAGATTGTATCATTGCAAGCAGTGTTTTCAAAGTCTTTTAAGAACTAATGTGTGCTCTGTTGTTTCATTTTGTAATTTGGTGTTCATTAGGCAATTAGCTTTTGATTTGCCTGATGGGGAAACCTACCAAATAAGAAGCATGTATTATTTTTGACTTGGTGCATCATTGACATTAAATACAAAATTGGGAATCTAGCCTGTGAAGTTTGGGAATTGGATTTAAGACCTTAGAGGCCAGTTAATAATTATGTTCTTTACTTTGAAAATGGTACAAGATGAATAGGGGGTTGTGAAACTTGAATGGTTCTGCTTTGAGATTGGGACATTATCAAAACTGATTATTCTGGCGGCAGTCTTGGAAATGTGGTATGCCTGTGTTTCACATAGTCCTATTCAGGTTAAAGTTTAGCATATACTTGTAGCCTTGACTAGCAAACCCTTCACTGCTTTATTAAATCCAAGTTTTTTGGCCCAAAAACACTGGACTGAAAACTTTTAAACAAAATCCCATTAAGAATTTATCCTGGTTTTCCACCTTCCTGGTGACCATGGCGATCTCTCCTACTCTAGAAAACTAGAATTTAGAATCGTAGTTAAAAGGACACTGGCAGTGATGCTAGCACTGACATTTAACCTCTTTGTTTTTAACTGAGAATAACTTGATTTGTAGAAACATTAATGTTTGAAGTAAAATTAAGGCTAAGCCAGCAGTCATAGTAAGAAAAGTATGGTAATTGGCAATTCTATTATGTTAAAATATCTTAATTGTCCTCTATTGTAGTGGTGGAAAATGTGTTAATTTTGATATACAAAAAAACTAGAACTCTTGGTTCCAAAATGATACTTTTTATTAGACCAACTGGGAAATTGCAAGAAAGTTGTCTTTTTCTGCAAGCTTTCAGTATCCAAGTCCCTTCATCAGGCTCTGGGAAAAGTAGAGATGGTACAAGATGGTAAAAAGTCCCCATAGGTAGGAAATAAGCTTCATTTTTGCACAGAGGGAGCTGAAGATGGAAGGCTGTCCCTCTGAGTCGGTGGGAGTCTTTGTGAGCTGTGCTGTGTTGCTCTTTGATGTGTAGATCAGGTAGGATTCCTTCCCTGGAGGTGTCAGATGGCAGGCAAGGAGGTAGAAAATCTTTCTTGTTTTCTCCAATGAATTTTAAAGTCCCGTTTAATTCTGATATTGAATAGTGTAATAATGTTCAGAATTAGTCTCAGGTTTCTTTAATATTAGACCTATGACTTTGTGTCAGACACTGGGAAGAAACATCAGTTAAATGAAGCTCACTTTATTCTCAGCTGTTTCTCAAACAGTCTTTTTCTTCTATTATAACAACATGGTAGTTATATTCTACTAACACTGTGCTCCTGTTTACAAAGCTTACTGTTAAGATTTGCTCCTTTTATGCAGAGCATTATGGACCTTCTGCCTTTCATCTTGCATTCCTGGAAATGGAACAAAATATATTTAATAGAATAATGTGGTCATTGTAATTTAAGATACGTGCAGTTAATTGATTGTGGGTTTGTCTCTCTTTGCAGCACCTGCTAGTGTTCGTTATGTTCACAATGATGTCACAGTACCTGACTTCTCTGACTATCGTCACCATGATGTGTTAGATAGCACCAAGTCTTCACGAGACAGCGGTGATGCTAGGAGAGGCTTCTCCTATCTGATGACTGCAACAACATGTGTAGCCACTGCGTATGTTGCCAAGAATGTTGTTACCCAGTTTATTTCCAGCTTGAGTGCTGCAGCTGATGTGGTAGCAATGTCAAAGATTGAGATCAAGTTGTCGGATATTCCTGAAGGCAAGAACATGACTTTCAAGTGGAGAGGAAAACCTCTTTTTGTGCGCCACAGAACCCAGGATGAGATTAATCGGGAAGGAGCAGTTAGTTTGGCTGAACTCAGAGATCCACAACATGATATAGAAAGAGTAAAGAAACCAGAATGGCTCGTACTGATCGGTATCTGCACTCATCTTGGTTGTGTACCCCTTGCTGGTGCTGGTGATTTTGGTGGCTATTACTGCCCTTGTCATGGGTCACATTATGATTTGTCTGGCAGAATTAGAAAAGGCCCTGCTCCATTAAATCTTGAAATTCCATATTATGAATTTACAAGCGATGATCTACTTATTGTTGGTTAGATGACTGGGCACTTGGTTACTTTCCTTCATCTTGTTCTGTATACGCTCTGTAAAAAGGTTAATTAAGATTCTGGTGTAACGGAAAGACGGGTGATCCTAAAGCATAGCCAGTTGTCCTCTCACACTTTAAGACAGAAGTCTGCTTGAGTGCTTTCTTGTGTTCAGTTTTAATAAAGAATCAAGATGAGTGAACTTTTGTCTGACTTACTATCACAAGGTATAATTTTCTCACTGCCTGATTAAAGAAATACTACAAAATACATAAGGTAGTAAATACTATGTTATGTTCTTCTATATAGTTACTTGCCTCGACTTAACATGTTTCTACCACAACTTCCTGGCAAACAAATAGCAAAAAGGAGGAATAGCTGAAATTAGAATAATTCTGTAACAGTCACCTGACTTGACACTTTCTCTCTGATTCATCAGTAAGATTTGATTAATTCATTTTCATGAGCACCATTAATCTATCACTTAACATGAGAAACCACTCAAATTCTTCATGGTACCATGAAGGATGTTCCCAATTGTATGTGTGTTATATAAATTTTCCTTCAGTTTGTAATATATGGGGGCTATTGACCTTTGTGACTTTAAGAACAGAATGCTATCTTAATAATCTAGCCTCTTCTATTATTGGTCTAGGAAATTTAAGAATTCCTATGGTTTAATGTCAAGTCTTTTCCTAATATAATTCTGTAATACACAGCTGTCTATTCTTAGTTTACTCCTACTACAAGGGGTCTTCTCTGTTAATTTAAGTTGTAACATTTATAAACTTGCTTCTGTTTACCAAAATTCCTGAAGGCAAGAACATGACTTTGGTATCTGTTACCAAAATACCATTAGTTTATTTTCTCTGCTGAGCCTATTGTTTTGGTGAAGGGGAAATGGGTATTTCACTGTTTTTTAAACAGTAGTACTGGGCTGAATTAATAGTTATAAAGCTTAGTTCCATTAAAACACATGATTATTCTTGAACTTCAGGCAAAAACCTTATGTTAATAACCTGCCACTTCCAGCTTCCAATTTCTGTTGCAGATCGTTAAGTGGATGAGAACCACAAATGCCTCTTCTGCTTTTGAAAAATGTGAAATAAGCAAGAACTCAAAGGATTGTTCTTCGTGATCAAACATTTGAAGAAAAAAAAAATTGAAACTTGTTGGGCAAATAGAATCATGTTTTAAGATTTAGGTTCTCTGTATTTCTTAGGGAAGATTGTTTCTGAGCTGGTTCTCGGATCTCTTGTTGATGGTAGCTATCTAGTTTAGCAGTTAAAATGAGAAATTCACAAGGGTTTACATTTTTATCAGAACAATATTGAGCCATGGCTTTCTTCAAAATATTTGTAGCTTTAATAAGGTCCATCATGTTTGCATATGTATAAAATAATACCCTATATCCTTGCAGTCTGTTGACATTCTGCCACGCAACCAAGGTAGGAACAGTTTTACCCACCGGTTCTTTTAGGCATTGTCAACTTAAATCATATCTCTATATTTTTACAAATGTTTAGATTCCTGCAGCATAGACTGAACAGGAAAAAAGACTTCTGAATGTATGTACTTGGCGGTAGGTTACATTATTGTTTTGGCACAGTTGTCTCTACTATTTTATACAGGATTTTGGAAGAAAAATAGTTTCTAAAAATGGGAAAAAAGTGCCAGGATTCTTCAGAACAGGCACTGTATCTGAAGTATTAATGTTGCTGTAAGGAACTATTTTCAAATTACTAGGTCTCTTTTAATATTGGTTCAAAGGAGATCATGAAACCCTTTTGTGAAGTGTCAGCAGTTCCCCCGATCTATTTATGTAAAATTCCTATAAATTTAATATTGTGTTACTAGATAAAATGCACATCTGGATGATGATAGAACTAACAGTTTCATTGCAAAAGACCCCAATTCTTTCAGAATTGCTTGGTAAGCCTTAGATTTGTATAAGATCAAGTTCGTAGGACACTCAGCTACTGAAGGGATTACCATTACAGAGGTAAGGGGACTGATGCATAGAAAACTAAAACACTGTCAAAACCAAATAGAACTGTGTGGTACTTCTAAATAAAGAGACCTTAGCCTCCCACACAATAGGAAGAATAAGACATCATAGAACAGCAATAGGTTGATAAATGTATACTAAGTTAAGCTATTAAAAATGATTACTTATTAAATTCTCTAATACCTTTAGAAAACCTTTTAAAAATTGTTTGCTCCTATTAACATCCTGTATGCTCTATCTTCTTGATTATGACCAATATTTCTTTAATTGAGTATTGGTCTGCTACAGTTAAGACACCTGACCAGTGTAAACTGCATATCCTTGGTGGTTTTGAAAATAATCAGATTCAGACTCCAGCTGAGACATGACCCTATCCCAATAGTAACTACAGAACCTGTCAACACCTCTCCAGTGCTAAAACAAAACTATCAGAATCTATAGAGCTCCTCATAAGGCCTGTTCTTTTAACCTCTAATCATGGGCGTGGTTCTCTGGACTCTCTCAAGCTTCTCTACATCCTTTCTAAAGCATGGAGCCCAGAATTGGATGTAGTATTCCAGATCAATAAAAATGAATTTTTTTCCTTGTCCCCTTGGTCTCTGGATTTTTTTTTTAAATTTATCTTATTTAATGTAATGAGCTGCTTCTATTATACAGACATATAAAGAGCTGTGGATTTGTCTCAGGCTCACTCTATTTCAGCAGGCTGTAACTAGCAAGTTCTCTGGTCATTATGCTTAAGTAAACCTTTAAGTAGCACCAATCATGTTTTTATAACATTGGCTTGGGATGCAATGGGCTGGTCTACACAAGATGCTTACTGTGCAGTTGACCAATTAACTGCACAGTAAACAACGCGGCATCTACATATGCCCCTTTTAGGATGCATGAAACTAATAAACTCTGCAGCAGGATAGTTCTTGTAAATACAAGTAAGCTCTGTGTGATCTGAAGTGAGTTCTCAGGAAAAAAAGCTGAAAATGTCCAGGCTGCATAGGTGCCTCAAGCAGGCAGAATTAAGGTACCCAGGCCAAAACTGCATTCCTGAAAAGTTCCAGTCACTTGCCAGCTAACCCAGAGGCCTTTGAACTGTAAAGGAACCTCTTTTCTTCAGTGTGCATCAAATAATAATCACATGTTCAAAATAGCTCCAACCAGTCTGAATGACTTCACACCTTGGTTGTATGTAGAAATGAGATCTTCCTCCATGTCAGTCCTCTGAGGATGCCTTCATGTGTTTAGCATTTTAAAGAACACCTAGCAGACATGATTGGGCTTGTCACAAATAGCATTGAGAACTGCTGCTTTACTTGAAACAATTGTTGAAGGAGAGCCAATAGGAATTTCCTGCCTTTTCCATTAGTCTAGTTGTTAAAACAGTTGCTCAGGGAGTGAGAAACACAGGTTGTTTTCCCACTGGCCAAAGGGAATTCAACCTCACTCCACTGGGAATAGGCTATTCTGAGTAGAGGCGTGCTCTGCATCTTGTTGAAGCTGTGCCACTATCCAGAAAAGAGTACAAAATCCAAGGGCCCCAGAAGAGAGAATATGAGAGAGAGCATGCCTTAGCATGTTTATCAGACAGATAAGGAAAGCTGGGTAGCGAAGAAAAACTGACCATGCTGCAAGTCTGTGCGAGAATTGAGAAACAACCTAAGATATGGTCAGCATGCCCTCATCGACAGCACCCATGTGTACCAACAAAGCCTAGTTTATGAGCAATGACTGCTTGAAAGTGAATCCTGTTATTCTGCTCATGTGAAAAAAATGGAACACAATAAAACTGAATACATTTGTTGAAAAAAGACATTTATCTGATGCTTCTGGAACACTCAGTTATTTCTTAATGCATGCAGACATGGTAATATCAGACAGAAAAGCTGTTTCATTTCTGTGTGTCAGACTTCTGTCACAAACTTGTTTGTCAGTTAACAGACAGAAGATAGCATTATAGCACAATACATTGTAAAGAAACATTCCTGGGATAAAATGTGTTCAAATGCCATGTCAATTATAGCTTTCCCCAAAGTGTCCACGTTTTGTGAGGAATTCTCGGCCATCCCCTCTCAGATCTTCTCAAGGTCAATAACTCCAGACACACAGAGGCTGAACAGCATTACGTCTTGCTGGCCAGTATTAGTTCTACTGCCAAACAAATCCAGCGACTAACTGAAAACTGTGAACTTGAAATACCATCCACTATTTTAAAAAAGGTTCTTGGTAGTTTGGTGGTGGTATTCACTTCGTTGTTATGACACGTCGCAAGTGAAAGGTAGAAGTATTTCCGTATAATCGAAGTAGTATGTATACACCCCAGTGGGTGCACATACATGAGATGTTTACTGCTGAGTTACCTAATCAGCTCCACAGTAAACGTCTCAGCATCTACACGTGCAGTGCTATTAGGACAGAGTAAACTGCCCTAATAGTAGTTACTTGTGTAAACACAAGTACTATCCTACAGCAGGGTTTTTTACTCCGTATTAGCTCACATATAGGATTCTGACAGGGCTGGCTGGGGCACGAGGGTGCTGCCATGCGGGGGACTGCCTGCTGGGTAGTGTCTCACTGAAGCCCTCTCTTGCCCCAGCCATGCTCTGTAGCATGTTGAGCCAGATCAGAGCAGCCCCAGGCTGGCAGGCTAACCTCTTGGGCTGCTCCAACCTGGCTCAACATGCTGCTGTTCAAACATGCACCCAGGAGGCACATGTTCAAACATGGCACCCAGGAGCAAAATGCACAAGCACAATGTGCACCAGAGTTCATTACTGTGCATTAATTGCACATGTAGACCTA
The DNA here is from genome assembly GCF_052110815.1 of Crocodylus siamensis. NCBI lineage: Eukaryota > Metazoa > Chordata > Crocodylia > Crocodylidae > Crocodylus > Crocodylus siamensis. The sequence goes on from NC_143403.1 coordinate 20,884,032, forward strand.
CCCATTGTGTCTCACAGCCTATCAAAACTGCTACTATTGAGTCAATTGCCTTGTTTTCCGAAAAGTTTGTGGCTATTGGTCTAACTCTGTTTTTATATATTGCAGCTATATTAGAATGAGTTTAATGTAACTATTATTCTTAATACCTAATTTTCTCTTGTACACATCCTCAGGCAAGATATGTACCTTGTTTTTGAAATGAAGATAGAAAGATCCTTCCTTGAAAATACTGGTATACAGAAGCAAGTAATGGAGTAGCAGCTTCTGCAACATGATCCTGCTGGGGGCAGAAGAGGAGGGATGTGGGGAATGGGAGTGTCCATGGCCAACAGCAGGGTTGCCTCACCAGCTCATTGTGCTGCTCCCTACCCAGTACATGCAGCTTTACTTTCATTTTCCTTAGCAGAGGCACAAACTGCTATTACCATATTTGCTCACTTATAATGTGCATTGTGATTTCCAGCAGCTGGAGCTTAGAAAAACAGTTGCATGTCATAAACCAGAAAATAAAGTATGTAATAAGAATCTTGAAGATTTTAGGTAAAGCACACCTGAGAGCTGCAGGATAGCAAAGCAGAACACTGAGTAAAGTTGCTAGGGTCAACAGAATAGCATGCCCAGCCTGATTTTTATTTCTTGCTGAACTTACTGATTAATGAATTAGTTTTGTACTGTGGGAGATTTTTTCCCAGCTTTACTTTGTAGCTTTTGATATGGTTCTGCTAAATGCCTTTCCTGTTCTGTTTAATTGCATGAAAAAGTATTTTCTTATTTGCAAATAAAAAAAATATCTGGGGATTGGAAAATCCTTCAGATTCTTCATTTTTCTCTCTTTCAGGACATGTTGCACAAAAACCATAGTGCCGAAGGCTGCTAGTACACATGCCCGGGGTTTAGTCCCCTAAATTGAATTGGTGGGTTTTTAATTCAGACGATTAAAAACCCATTTCAATTTAGGTGCTTCCGTCGATGTTATGGTGAGGGACCCAATCCTTTTTTTGCCCCCTGTGGAGTCTCCCCACCTCTCCCGCAGCTGGGAGGGTGAGCTGCTGGCACGCTGAGTGGTCCTGAGCTGTTGTGGGCCCTGGTCCTTCCCTCCATTGTGGCCTGCCTGAGTTGGCTGCTAGCAGGTGGATGCTGCCATGGAGGGGAGGCCCAGGGCCCCATGCAGTCATGGCCTGCCGGCAGCTCACCCCTCAGCTGCAGGAGAGGCGGGCAGCCTCTGCAGTAAAAAAAAAAAGAATCAGGCCTGTCACCCCTTTTCTTTTCCCCCCTCAATGGAGCCAGCCCATGCAAGCTGCTGTCAGGCCATGCAGCTCCTTAGCTGCAAGGGGGCCTGGTGCTTCCCTCCATCATGGCAGTGCCCCCTAGGCAGGGTGCTACTCGTGTGGGTGCTGCCCCAGCTTGTAGGCTGCACCTGCTGGGATCTTACTCTTCCCCAAGCCCACACGGGGAGCAGCACCTGGCAGGCTTCCAGCATGCAGGTTCGGGGAAGAGTTGGATCCCACTGGGTGCTACCTGCAAGCTAGGGCAGCTCCCATGAAGCTAGCAGCCTTGGGGGTGCTGCTACCATGGAGGGAAGCACTGGGTTCACCGCAGCTCAGGGGCTGCACAGCTCGTTGGCAGCTTGCACAGGCAGGCTGTGCTGAGGAAAAGAAAAAGCGGCAAGGAGCCTGACTCTTTCTTTTTTTCCACAGAGCCTGCCGTCCTCTTCCACAGCCAGGGTGCAAGCTGCCAGTGGACCCTGAGGCGCAGGAGGCCCTGGACCTTTCCTCCACAGTGGTGGCACCCCCGGGGCCACCCAGGCAGGCAGCTAGAGGGTAAGTGCTGCCCCGTCTCACAAGTAGCTCCCAGCCCAATCCTACTGTTCTCCGAGCCTGAGCTGGGGTAGCACCTGCCCACCAGTAGCCAGCCTGGGCTGCCCCCGGGGGTGCCACCACTACGGAGGAAAGAACTGGGGCCCTCCACAGCTCGGGGGCTGCTCAGCCCACTGGCAGTTCGACCCTCAGATAGGGTCATCCCTCAGACCCTTGATCCTCTGTGGAAAAAAAACTGAACAACAATCAGGACCCTCACCACCTCTGCCTTCAGCCTACCTAGGCAAGCGAGTGAGCTGTCAAAATCTGCAACATTACAAATAGCTACATTACAAGCTAAACTATATGCAGAGGTAGTTTAGTTTACAAAGTAGCAAACTCACTTAAGTCGTAAAAAAAAATGCACGTGTATAATGTGACTCAGTTAAACCACAAAAATGGCTAATTTCATCATGTGTACAAGTGCCCTAAAGTTCTACAGAGCAGGATTCAGAATCTCAAAACTGAAGCGACAAAAGTGAGAAAACACAAGCAGAATGCTGAGTAGGCACAAATTAGTCAGAAGTAGTCAGGAGCTTCTAAATGATTTCTTTACTTCTGTGTTCCTGGACATGAGCACAAATGAGCATCTCACTGGGACCTTAGGTAAGCCCAGTATAAATACCAACCCACCACCTGTTCATGCTGACCTAGTAAAGGGGCATCTGGAGGGGCTGAATGTATTTAAGTCAACAGGTGCTGATGATCTTCAACCTAGGGTACTTAGGGAATTAGCTGGAGTCATAGCGGAGCCACTGGTACAACTGTTTGAGCACTTGTTGCACTCAGGAGAGGTCCCAGAGGATTGAAAAAGGGCCAATTTGGCCCCTATTTTCAAGGAGGGGAGGAAGGAGGAACTGGGTAACTACAGGCTAGTTAGTCTCACCTCTATCCTTGGCAAGACCTTTGAGAAAATTGTTAAGAATCACATTTGTGGGGGACCACTGGGTAAAATGATGCTAAGGGGCAATCAGCATGGGTCCATAGCAGGCAGATCCTGCCTGACTAACTTGGTTTCATTTTACAACCAGGTCACAAAATGCCTAGATGAAGGGATAGAGATAGATGTTATTTACTTAGATTTTAAAAAGACATTTGACACAGTGTCACATCTAATTAAAAATTGGATCCAATTGTTATAAATAAAATCCAAATTTTGTTATAAACAAAATCCAATTGTTATAAATAAATGAAACAGTTCCAATGTAGATTATTACACAGAATGGTGGGTAGAAAATTGGCTTATGGGATGCACCCAGAGAGTGGTGGTGGACAGGTTGGTTCCTACCTGGAGAAATGTAGGCAGCGGAGTCCTCCAAGGCTCTGTCCTGGGACCGGTACTGTTCAATATCTTCATTAGTGAGTTGGACAAGGGAGTAGAAATCACTGTATCCAAGTTTGCTGACGGCAGGGAGCAAATCCAGGCAGATTTGGACAGGCTGGGAAAATGAGCTGAACAGAATAGGATGCAGTTTAACAAGGATAAGTGTCATGTGTTGCACCTGAGGAGGAAGAATCATCAACACTACTACAGCCTGGGGAGGACCACTGTAAGTAGCACAACTGCAGAAAGGGGTCTTGGAGTCGCAGTTGACTCCAAAATTAACATGAGTCACCAGTGTGATGAGGTAATAAGTAAAGCTAACCGCACCCTTTCTTGCATAAGTAGGTGCATCACAAACAGGTCTAGGGAGGTGATACTTCCTATCCATGTGGCATCAGTTAGGCCGCAGTTGGAGTACTGCATCCAGTTTTGGGCACTGCACTTCAGGAGGGATGTGGATGGCCTGGAGAGGGTTCAGAAGAGGGCCACTCATCTGGTTAAAGGCCCACAGAAAAAACCCTATGTGGACTGATTGGGAGACCTGAATCTCATCAGCCTCCGCAAGAGGAAGCTGGGAGGTGATCTCGTGGTTGCCTACAAACTCATCAGGGGGTTCAAGCAAGAAACAGGGGATACAATGTTTACCAGGGCACCTGGCAGGGTAACTAGAATAATGGCCACAAACTGGAAGACAGCAAATTCAGATTGGACATCAGGAAAAAATTCTTTACAGTGAGGTTTGCCAAAATATGGAATAAGCTTCCAAGGGGATGATGCTGTCCCCTTCCTTGGAGGTGTTTAAAAGGAGATTGGACAGACACCTGGCTGGGGTCATCTGACCCCAGCAGTCATTCCTGCCCAGGGCAGGGGTTTGGACTCGATGATCTAATAGGTCCTTTCCAATCCTAACATCTATGAAACTATGACATTTCAGTGTCGGTCTTCTGCTAATATCACCCCCTCCACTTCATAAGAATTTGTAAGTTTTAATTCATTGCCCACAAAACTATTCTCTCTCTTTCTTTAAGGAAATTGGTTACAGCTGTAGTTCTATACAGGACTGAAAGTAAAAACAACCATTTACCTCTGCTTTAAAATGTGTGGTTGCTCATTGATTGCAGTAATTGATATTTCTCTAAGTCTATTTACCAATGTTGGAGGATGGATTTTCTCTCTGTCTCAGATCTTAACATTTAGTTCTAAGTGCTACCTTGCCTTCCTAGACTTCTTTCTTACTCTATATTGCTGGTTAGTCACACATTGTCTTTGACAATTATGTTGCTGCAGTAATCGTAAGCACAGCTCTAAATTTATAAACCCCTAGGTCAATTTTTCTTTACAGATGTGGATGGTATGCACCATAAATAGTCACCTATAATCCCCTGGGAACCAAAGATGATTTTTGTGACATTCACCCAAATGATTATTTGAAAAAGTGTCACAGCAAGCATGAAACCAACTTAGAATCATGCGATTGAACCTTCACAGTTCTGAAAACTCACTATCAAATCTGCATAAATAGCATTACTAATATCAGGGCACGAGACCTGTAACAAAATGGTTGTTAACCTTCTTAGACTGAAAGCACCCCTCATTAAATTCAAGGCATCCCTCTGTCATGAAGAATTTACATTCTAGATCCTTATCCTGCAAAGATTTATGAGGAATCTACATAAAAGTCCTTGCAAGGGTGGAGCCTAACATGGCAAAGGATAAGGAGACAGAACAGTGAAATGAAACAGAGTTTTCACATGTTTCTTTTTTCATTTTTACAACTACAGGGACAATATGTTAACTTCCTCTATCACCCCTTAAGCTAGCTATGAATTCTGAGAGGTCACAGCAGAGGTGAACTTCAAAGATTTGAGGGAAGGATGGTTATACCCTTTTGAAGCATAGATTCAGACTATTTGACTTTATTCACAGAATAAAATGTCCCTAAAAGAATCAATTGAATAGGTACAAAGAGTACTGATAAATACATTTAAATTTGTAAAGCTGTGTCTACTGGCTTTATATTCTCTGATTTTGTTGCAAGAATGTGGTGGCTAAATGCCCTGAGGACACTATGGATATATTATGTGCTATTCATCCACAGGTTTGTATTAATAGTGATGTAGAAAAAGGCCCAAAACAGTAATAGTCATACATAGTGGTAATAGTCAGTAATACATTGAAGCTTCCCTATCAATAGCTGGGACTTGTAATATTCATTACTGGAAGAAAGGATGGATTTAAGCAATAAAAGAAAAGAGCAATGACTATGTCTGCCTACTAGTGGAAAAGTCTATTTGTAGGACTCTGCTGAGTTCTTTGAAAGTATATGGATCAAAATCCCTCCTAGCTTCCAGCTATGCAATAGTTTATGCCCATTCTCACTGCAATACTGTGATTAACTGGGTACTGTGTAGTTTCCACCAAAAGTGGGGGTACTGGGGTATTCAGCAGCATGACAAATCAGGACCTAGCATAATGAATGTTAATTGGGGCCCTGGTAAAGGAACTTTTAAGCCCCTGCCTTACTATGTGCTTTGGTGACTTCTGGCTTCTTTTCTGTTTAGTTTTAAATTACACAAAACTGAAGGAGTGCTAAGCTGCCAGCCTGTTAGGGTAGAAGAGCAATGGCTCAGTGCTACCCTACTGCATAGTTTTAAAGAGAGAAACAAAGCAACATTTTCTTGTAAAATAAAAAAACCCAATAAAGACAAATGATAAAGAAATAAAGCAGCACATCACATGTATACTATATTTTGCATGTAAAGAAGGTAGTGAATATGAAGAATGTATCAAGCAATTTTTCACCAAAGCATTCAAAATCATAAGATCAAGTGCAAAAATATATTTCCTGTATGCACCAAAGCTAAGCAATGTAATCATGAAGGGCAGCGCTTTTCCTCCAGTTATACTGTATATCTCACTTACCTAAAAACAATTAAAATACTTGGCACTTTTTACATAAGGATTTTAATTCAGAATATCAAGATACTTTCCATTTACCGATAGCAGCTGTCTCATAACTGAGTTATGTAGTATGATCAAGTCCCCTTTAAAGACAAGAAACCAAAAAAAGAAAAGGAAATCAGTTGTTCATTTCCCTTCAGTCCATGGAAGAGTATGGAAGTGACTCCTGCTCTGCATTGTACACGTTGTGATGCTCCCCTAAAGCTCATTTAGTTGGCCAGCAGCAGATTGTTGTTGTATAAAGACGGGGCATAAAAGACATATATGTGACCCTTTTCTCCAAGATCAGTGCTGAGGGTCTGGATAACAGCAGTTATGGATGGTGCATGCCTAATCACCTAATTAGGTAATTAGAGCAAATTGGATGCTTATCTTGCTGGAATCCTATGACTCCAGCTGACTTCCTGCCAGTTGGGTGGGGGGCTGGACTCGATGATCTTCCGAGATCCCTTCCAGCCCTAATGTCTATGAAATCTATGAAATCTATGAAATAATTAGGTATCGCCTAATCACCTCATACCTTTAGACATCAGGAGGCACTACTTCACAGTCAGGGCAGCTAGGCTCTGGAACCAACTTCCAAGGGAAGTGGTGCTCACTCCTACCTTGGGGTCTTCAAAAGGAGGCTAGATAATTACCTAGCTGGGGTCATCTAATCCCAGCAGTCTTTCCTGCCATGGCAGGGGGTCGGACTTGATGATCTGCTCAGGTCCCTGCCGACCCTACCAACTATGAAACTTATCTATAATCATTATAATATCTCTTCATCCTATTGGCTTTAGCAGCCTTTTGGCTGGTGAACTCCAATCAGTTTTATTTTTTCTGGCAAATTTCTTGAAAGAACAAATGATACAACACCATCTGAAAATGACTCCAAAATTGAACAAAACAATAACATTTATTATGATGTAAAAGGAAAGCAGGGGATTTTTTATAGCCCCTTTCTAAGTGTCAAAGGTCCGAGTTTTGGAAGACTTAAGGATTGCTTTCAAGAGAAGAGAAGCTACAATGTCATCTGTCCTTCCCTCTACAGATCCTGTGCTGTGTTTACCATGGACTGTATAGTATTAAATGGCTCAACATACAACATCCAGTAGAAGTCAAAGTTCAGAAGAAACTGTTGTGAAACACAATAATAAAGGAAAGTGAAATTTCCATACAGTAATATTCCATTAACTTGGCTCTAAAAATCATAAGGTAAAGTTTTCCATTGCCTCTTGGACCAGAAACTCCAGAAGGATAGTAACTCCAGTGCAGCTAAGCTCACAGTGTGAATAACAACAAAGACCGTTGTCCAAAACTGTGTTGCATGCCAATGCCAGGTAAACTCTGTGATTAACTGATGCAGTTGAGCAGAAATACTGTCCACTGCTGTTGACTAGGATCCTTCAGGTCTAGGGATTTGGTGGTCACATCCTCTTCATGATCAGGGCACACAGTATGGATGAAAAGTAGAAATATATCTGTATATTCAAAGAAATACAGATACAACATAGTGAATCTCGGATATGCTTTTGCCCAGCTCATCTGAAAAAGCAGTTTTCAGGGGTTAGCTGTTTTGTATTCCCAAAGATTTTGTGGCTGTTGGACTGGCATTGTTTCGATGTGCTTTGGTTTCATTAGAACGGGCCTGTGACTAATGTCAGCCTTCTTGTGGCTTTGACTATGAGGAGCATAGATGCCCTGCACAGGACCATTGTTGCTGCTCCAACAATGACTGCACAGAATACCTACCAGAACTGCTAATGCTAACAAAACTCCCCAAAAAACATGACCGTATTTCTGGTTTCTACTTCTTTCCATTCTGGGAGCTCACTGGTTTATATTTGCCAGCTTAGAAGTTAGCTGCAGCTTTCTCCTTAAGGATATGAGCTGTGACACTACCGACCATCTTCTCTGCTGCCCTTGAAAACATCAAGAAATAAACTTCTAAGTGTTATTCAACAGAATCCACCAGAGGTTTCATTAACAGGGATCTGGATGTATTTGGTATTTTCTGAGGCAAAGTTCCTTCACCTTTTCCACTAATTCCCCTTTGCCGGTTTCTTTTCTTGTTCTACAGTTTCCTTGGAGGAAGCCTCTATAAAAGTGAGTCTGCCTTAGAGATTTGAAGGAAAACAAGGTATTTGTTTGTTATACACAGTTGTGGTCCCATAGAGGTCAAGAATTAAGGGCCTTGAATCCACTTTGAGGAGGGAGTTTTCTCTCTGAAGTCTGGGTGTTCACAGAAGTACAGAACTGATGGTTTTTCTGTTTCCCATCATCAGGGACAGAGTTTTCTCCTCCCCATTCCTGGTCTTAAGTTTGAAGTGAGTTCAATACATCCGATGACAACACCATTACTTCACAATATATGCCACAGCAGCTCACCAACTGCAACATTATTAGATAGGCCAGAATAGGTAATGAAGACTCCCTATTTTACTTTACTTATTTAGTATTTGGGTTTGCTTAAAAATGCCTCTTGAACATAAAAAAGACGAGCATCTGCAAAATGCCAATGCGTATCTGTAGTTGAACAAATATTGCATGACCCTACTGTATTAGGAGGACTGAATGGCAGGTGGAATAGATAGACAGTAGATCCTCTCAACAGATGTGAAACTTTTCATCTGAAGTTCTTCTAGGTTGGCTTTTACATAGCTTCTGAAATGAGTCCTGTGAATCAGTCCATTTTCTAGTTATCAAATATTTGCTACCAGAACTGGCACATTTCCTTAGCTAGTAGTAAGTTAGTGAATCTGCAGTAGAAAATCCAAGAAGCAGCCTTTTGGGGCTCATCAGTAACATTTTCATATTCCATGACATTATTTTGATAGTGGAGGCAGCCATCCTTCTTACTGACATTTTCTCCATAGTACCATGTAGACTTTTTAAAATTGTAGTCATGCCTAGCAACTTCAGTCATAGACTGATAGTCCATAGTGCTAGGCACTGTACAAACATAGAACAAAAACACCATTCCCTGCCCAACGATCTTACAATCTAAGCATAAGACAACTGACAGCAGATAAAGAAAGAAAGCTGGAGGCGGAGGAAACAGTGAAGGGACTGTTCATCGATGTACTTTTTAAAATGTTCTTAACTTGATCCCTGAGACTGTTGTGCCAATATAATACCTGCAAAATTTTGAGTCGTTACAACTGTAGTGGATATAGCTGGCAAATATGGAGTACTCCATAACAATACACGTGGGCAAAAGGATAGTGTATAAGAGAGGGACAGAAAACTCATAAAAGCTGAATTTTGCCTAAACAGAAAGGAACGTTGATATGATTCTGAGACTTTTATGAAGTAACAAAATTAGTATAACAGCAAGCAGGGAGATTCCAGAGCCAGAAGGAGATGGCGACATTCAAAATTCAAGGATCTGTATTAACTTGTTGAAATAATGTGGGAGAGGTGGTCCATATGGTTATCACTGCCTTGCACAGATTGCTCACAGGAATGGAGATCTGCAAAATACAGGGTAAGCTAAATAGGCTTCCATTAAAAGCTTTTCAAAGACATACCCTCATTGCAGCAGCTCAGGACACAGAGTGATCAAGACGCAGTATTTTATTTAGAGCCTATTTATAACATTGGTTTCTTGGGTTCACTGAAGTATTTTAATTTTGTTTCAAGGGTTATGTTGTCCTTTGTGCTTTAGCAATCTGGACATAGACTTTTCTCTTAAGGCTGCTCAATTTTCCTCCTATTTGCACTCATAGAGGCAGTTTATCTCTGCTATAAATCTTGGTATAAATCTTTTGTAACTAATATAGTTTGTAATTCTTTTGGGGAGGCTGGGGCTTTTAATTCCATTATTACTTTTGCTTTGATTGGATCAGGTCTGATGCTTTCCTTCCTATGATGTGAGCAAAGTGCTCTACTCTGACTTGCATTTTGTTGTGATCTGTTTAGGTTGCATTTGCTTCCTCTTGTAAGAAGCGCTATTTATTTTTCATCAGACTTCTCTCTGGTATTGCTACCTACTAGCATTACATTAACAATGACTTAAACTCATGTCAGTCTCAGTCAAAATTCAGGCAACTTTTCTAGGGACATCTCTGTGCAGGTTATACACACGCAGACCTTCTCTTGAAGTTCCATTTTCCAAACAGAATAGTTAACTTACTGCCCTCTTTATCCAGCCTGGTCTACCAGTCCAGACTAAGCAGTGTACTGTCTTCCCTGGCTGCTCTGTCCTTTGCTGTGTGTTTGTCTTTCAGGTGTATTTGTACTTAGAGGCTGGTCATATTTCTCTAGTTTATCACGTGCATGTTGTACCTGGTGCTGTTCTAGTATTTCCATCTGAAAAGTGGAGATCAACTTTTCTAATATCTTAATATAATGTGAAATTGTCTTCCAGAACTAATTTTACTGGAATCTATTTTAAATGTGTTCCCCCCAAAATGCAGTCATACTATTAATGATAGCAAGGTTGCCCCAAGTGCAATCAATTGCAATTAATAATTGCATCAAGTGCTTCAGTAGGTTCCTGATTTCTCCTATAGATCAATATTCCTTGTAGGGTAGTGATAGTCTTTGGAAAACACTAGGTTTTGAAAAACCTGTATGTAATCTGTCTGCAGGGCCATTCCTAGGTGGGGGCAATCGGGGCGACTGCCCCAGGCCCCATGCTTTGGAGGGCCCCGTGGAGCTGGGCCATACTGGTGCCAGCTTCACACTGAACCTCTTGGCACCCCCTCCCCACTGCTGCTGAATCTGCCACTGAATCTGGCGCCTCCAGCCACTTGGCACCCCCTCCCCACCCCACTTCCAAATCCGCCGCTGGCTTCCTCATGTTTGGGTGTGGGGTCCCCAACAGGCTGATTTGCCCGAGGCCCTGCACCCTGCTCGGGTTGCCTCTGTCTGTCTGAGATTTTTCCTATCAGCTTCAGTGAGCATGCCTTTAGAGACCTGTACTCTATGGATATGCCCTACTTTTGTTCAATATGTTTTAGAAAATGAGCAGCTTCCTGGGCTGCACATCACTTATATACCCTGCAAAGATCAGCACACTTAACTGATCTTAACGTGGTAGTCCAGGTCTTTGTAAAAATTCTAGTTTTAACATCCATACATAGAACATTTCTCAAATCACTGTGCATGAAAGCCAGAACTAGTTCATTTTTAATTCTGATATCTGTTGGTTCAGGCTGCTTGACAGCATGGCGAGCCACCTAGGACAGCAAACTAAGTAGGCTTTTCAAACCTACTTTGTTCTCTGCTGCTCAGTTTGGGACACACATGGGGTGATCAAGAAGTGGTATTTTAGCCATCTTCTGTGCTCTGCATGAAGTCACAAGTCACTTAACTGCACAAATATAATACAACCATTATACCTCTTTGGAAGAGCACTTCATAGACAATGTTTGAAAGGGATAGGGACTGGACTATGGAGTACTGGGGGGGGAGGTGCTACTGTGCAGACCTGTAAGCTGCCTTGACATAACTGATGACATTTTATTAATGGACACCATTAACTGCAAGTGAAATGAGCACATAGGCAACGTAAACAACTGTTGTAGACAAAAAAAATGTAGATAGCCTTAGAATGTAGAAAAATAAGATAGGACATAGAAGCGAAACAAGCCCAAGGATGATAAGTAGGTAAGAGTCGAAAAGAAAGAGGCTGAGGGTTAATGGCTTAGAATGGCATTTTAAAGGCTTGTTTTTTGAGAATTGGCTTATAGGTTTAGGATGGGCAGCAGGGGTTAATTAATTTCTAAAGAGCTTGAATCTCACACAAAGTTTGTCACAGCCCTGAAAGCTGTCTGACACAACAGGGCCAACAAGAACACATAGTTTGGAGAACAGTGTGGGAACCAAGGGAGTGTATACCATACTACCCATAATTTGAGGTAAAAGTGGTATCAGCTGAAAGGCCCCAGAGAAGGGGGTGCGGGGGTGGCAGGGGAGGGTCTCAGTTTTGGGGGAAAAGATCGAATTAGAAGAAGGCCCGGAAAGACCAAATTAGTAGGTGTGCATGTGATGGATTTGAAATGTGTTGATGACACAGTACGTGGGCAGTGTGACCACAGAGAGAGACCAATCAGAGATAGATGTGGAAGAAGAGTCATCAGAAATCATCAGGAGGGAAGGAGAATAGAAAAGCAGAAACTTGAGAATAGCAAAGGGTTCCCTCCCTATCCCTCCTCCTTCTCCTCCCTGAGAGGGGTCCCTGTCCCCATCCCCCAGGAGGGGTCCCTGAGGCCACCATGGACAGAGGGCACACGACTAGGCTATCTCATCCACCCCACTGAAGGGGGGGGTATGGGCCTCAGCATCTCGTCTCCAGGCTGCTAACATGCTAACAGCTGATACCTAAGAGCATGCCTCAGAGTGAAGCTTGCATCCCGGCCAGATGTACTTTGACTGTGATGACAGCTCTAGGATTTGGTAGATATGTAGAATTGCTTGATTGTTTGTATTGCTTCTTTACTGTTATCACTGTGTATCAATACATTTGCTTATTATCCAATAGAAAGGTTGTAGTCAGTCTGAGGGTGGGTGTTGCTTTCCAGAACAAGGCCTCTGGGTCCTAAATCTAGAGGCAACAAGGCTGACAGACTGATGGACAAATAACCTCTTTTAAATGGTAATTGGTGAAGTTCTATAGCATGACCGTATATGAAATATGCAGAAGAGTATAAAAGCTGAAGGAAAAAACAAGTTTGGAGAGCTGTCGCTGAGCAAGAGGAGACCACGCTGGTTAGAACTGCAACCACCAGTGCCACGGCAATGCCTGGCCAGCTGAGTCCTCAGGCATTGTTTGGAAGGCCTGCGTAAGAATACCTTTATAGACTGTTTGGGGTTTTGCTTGAGTAATGGTGTTGCTTAAGTGTTCAATAAATTAGGATGTGAAACTGGAATGGTCTCACCAATCATTTTATTCCATTCACACCACCACTCAATCAAAATTAAGTACAACAACTGCATAGGCTGAAAGGCCTTCATTTTATTCCAACAATTATTCTGTTGTTTGTGAGCTGGGAAATAATCAAAAGTTTCTGGGTCACAACCAGACCTATTAGGACATCAGATCACCATTGTTAAATCATCCAAAAAGCAAAATACCTGAGAGAGAGAAGATTTAAGGCTATTGCTGTCTTCACCTGCCTGCTGCCTCACATTCTTATCCATCGCCACTCCTATCCAAGTGAGAGACAGATAAACTGAACAGCACCAACATTACAGGATAAGAATCTCACTCCAGATGTGCCACCGTATGAGAAATGGCTGATAAAAGGAAGAGACCAGAAACCAGCCAGCTCTTGTTCCGGACCATCCGTTTGTGTTTGATCAGAATGAACTGATTTCCTGCAAAATTCAGACATAGAAAACTGTACTCCCATCTTTCACTACTTCGTCTTCTCTCCCCTTTGGTGAGAGTCTGTTTAAAATGAAGAGATAACCTTGGACAACTATAACTGAGCTCAAACCTAGCACCAACTTAGCCTGTTCTTTTCTAAAGAGATCCTGGCAAGAGACTCCGAGGAATAATTTCTCTTTCTCAACTACCTTGTTAAAAACACAAATGAGACTGCTTAATATCAATAATTTCTTAACTGTTCCATCTCAAATGCTGTATTTTGACTCTCTTTTACCTTTCCCTGTTTAATAAAGTGCCAGAAGAAAATTGACAATGTAGTTGCCATGGTAAGTAAACAAAGCTAATGTCTTTGTGTAAACCCCACAGCACAATTAACGGTTTTATTAGGGCATTTGTACATGACACGGGGGTTTAATTCTCCCTAAACTGAAGCAGTGTTTTTTTAAAAATACTGCTTCAATTTAGGGTGAAGTAAACTCCTGTGTCGTGTACACCCGTGTTGGAGCCCGATCCTTACCCACCTCTCCAGTGGTGGGGAGGGGAGAGTGAGCTGCTGGCAGGCAGAGCGGTCCCTGAGCTGGGTGGGGCGGTGGCTGCTGCTTCCCTCTGTAGCCCCTGCCCACAGGCACCCAGCTCGGGCAGTCCCGGGGGGCAGCACAGCTGTGGAGGGAAGCACTGGGCCCCTGCGCAGCTCAGGCAGGCAGGCTCCAGGGGAGGAAAAAAAAAAGATCAGGCTGGCTGCTGCCCAGATGCCTGCACAGTCTGCCCGCACAGCCCCTGAGCTGCACGGAGCCCGGTGCTTCCCTCTGCGGGTGTAGGGTAGGAAACTAAAACTCCTCGGAGGTGTTTTACTTTGCAGTACCCCAAAGTCATTTAAAGCACATTACGCCACCAAATGTGCTACAGCGTCTGGAATTAGCATGCAATAAGCTGCCAAATGTGCAAACAGCAAGGCCATTAAAGTGGTGGAAAAAGTGTTTAACCCGCTTTAAACCCACTTTAAAGTGTCACCTACAAATGCCCTTATACTGTGGCAGTAAACAATGGTCTAATCCAGCAGCATCAATTTTGTTCAGCCCTGCAGACCAGATCCACTCTATGGGGCTTCCCAGGAGCTAGGCAACTTGTGATTAGTGGTGGTAGTATTAATCCCTGCAGTGCTGGGAGCTACTGCTTCAGGGAGCTAACACCACTGCTGCTTTTCCACTGCAGCAAAGACAACTAAAACCTCTGATTTCAGTGGCGGGTAAGGAGGGAGGCATGCAAAAGAGCAGTGTTAACTCCCAGGGTGCCAGAATCATGCTGAAACAGTAGCTCCAGCAGCTGGGAGAATAAATGCCACTGCCACAGGGGATCCACAGGCTTTAGATCCTTGGTCTAATCAATATATTAACTCTTTCAGGCTATGTCCTCACATTAAACTTACTTGGGCTGGCAGCGGTGCCATCAAACCTGTCAGACTGCTCCATTTGGCCCCACATGGAGGATGGAAGTAGTGTAAGGACATTGTAGATGGACTGCTTAGGATGAGGCTGGGTTAACTTTCACCCTCACTAAGTAGCGCTGATTATCTCAGGGCTTTTGAACCTAAGGGCACTCTTTTATACATGCTCTGGGGCTGGGAAGGACAGTGCTTCTAATTGGCGTGATTCGGAGACCTGCTCTAAATCACCGCAGCATCTCATGTATCAGTGTCCCTGCACTTCGAGTTGGCAGTGGGGGCACTTGAACCGAAGCTTACTCAATGAACTTTAGTTCAAGGGCCTCCGCCACCATTTTGAAGCATGGGGATGCTGATACACAAGACGTAGGAGGCTGCTAGAGCCTGGTAATTACCACACTCCAGCAGAGTCAATTATTCAAGTCTTCTCCGAGATGCTGTAATTACAACTCATCTGAATGGCATCTGCGCTCTTACACAGGCACCCTAAAGCTCCAAGTGGACACAGGGAGCAGCCTGTGTGCAGCAGTGAGGCATGTTCAAGCAGACTAACCTCACTGTATGGACATGGCTTACCAATCTCTTTTTCATGTTTTACATGATATTATAATTAAGCATTAAGGGGGTGGGGGGAGGGTACCAAGCCCATATTCTTGGAAGGGAATAGCCTTTTTGTAGTCTTAGTCTTGGAGACACCTCTGAAATAAACAAAACCGTATTTCCACAGACAAAAGAAAAAAGATTAATAATAAAATAAAAGCACATTTAATCCCAACAGTATTTTCATTAAGAATACATTCGGATTTATCAATAGCAACAAAACCTGAGTAACTTTCAAAACAAATCCAAAATTATAACATGAAATAGAAAAATCTGTCTCTGTGTGTACTAAAAATTACGTAGTATATTTCCTGAGGTAATTTTTCTATCTTGGTGCCTTATGAACTGCTCACAGATAGAAAAGTTATAATAATCACCATAACTTCATCCTAATTACATAGCAACTATGATCCCGGAATCTCAAACCAACTTCACGTTCCTTAATACTTCTCAAACCAATCCTTATACTTGATTTACAGTTGGGACGTGAAAACACAGAAACGTTATCTGATCTTCCCAAAGTTGCTTAGAAAGTCAATAGGAGAACATACCACTGACTCCATGGGTGCTCGTACACGTGACAGGGGGTTGAGTCCTTCAGGTTGCATTCTATGCCCCCTTACTTGAAATGATGAGGTTTTAATTGAAACCTCACTGTTTCAGTTTCCATCACTGTATATACATGATTATCCTGCCAGCCACAGGAGCCTGCTGAATGCAAAAGGGGCCCAATCCCTTTTTTTTTTTCCACCAGCAGACCCTGCTTGCCTCTCCTGGAGCCAGGGAGGCATTAATCTTTCAGCTTATTCCCTGATTGTGGGAAAGCAGGGTAGGCTCTGCAGAAAAAAAGTAAAAAATAAAAGGATTGGGTTCTTCACTGCTTCTGCCTTCAGCAGGCTCCTGTGGCCAATAGGATGCCTCAGGTCACCCAGGAATGAGCTGGTTTGGTCCTAGGGCAGTGTAGGAAGGTGGCTGGAGGATGGCTGGGTTTGCTGGTGGCCAGAAAATGTGGTGGGGACAGTGCATGGGGCGTTGGAAGCCCAACCGGGCTGCTAGCTGGTCAGGTGCTGCCCCACCTTGGAGGCACCTGATCCAACATTTCCTGGGCCTGCCCAGGATTACAACACCCTGGCATCATCCTTGCCATATTCTCCAGCTGCCTGCCAACCCGGCTTGCCTCTGGGGCAATGCAGACAGGCAGCAGGAGGGCTGCTGGTTTTGCTGGTAGCCAGATAAGCGGGTGGGGATGATACATGGGTTGCTGGATGGTTGGGTGGGCTCAGGGAAGCATTGGATTGGCTGCCTCCAAGCTGGGGCAGCACCTGGCCAGCCAGCAGCTTACCTGGGCTTCCAGAGCCCTGTGCACCATCCCTGTTGCCTTCTCTGGCCACCCTCCTGCTGCTTTCCCATGCTGCCCCAAGAGTAAGCCAGCCTGTTCCTGGGCAACCCCAGGTGTCCTGCTGGCTGCAGGAGCCTGCTGGAGGCAGAAGCAGTGAGGGGCCCAATCCTTGTTTTCTGTAGAGCCTGCCTGCCTTTTCTGTGGCTGGGGGGTGAGCTGCATCATTGCAAATTCCATCACTGCAGACTAAACTACGTCAGGATGTACTTTAGTTTGCAACAATGCAAACTCATTTAAAACCACAAAACTCGGGTATGTATAATGCATGATGCCATTAAGCCACATAAATGGAAGTTTTCATCATGTGTACACTGTGACATCATCACGTGTACAAGTGCCCAGCAAGTCCTTGATCTTAACCTAGAGCTCTATTATCCAAAATACAAAAGATTAAACTCCTCATTTGGATGCTAATGAAGCTGCTACTTAAATTAAAGCAAATTTGCTTTAATAACGAAATCTTGTGAACAAAAATAATGCAATATCCCAAAACTGAATATATTTGTGAAAAAGCAACAGCTTTTATTATAACATGAGATGGAAACCATTCTTTTTTTTCCTATTTTTCTTTTCAGGATTCAGAGTTCAGGGTTTAGGAAGTCTCAGGCACTGATTCATAGGTAAGGAAGATGTGACCATCGAAGTCCTCCTTTCAATTATAAATTTTGAACTTCTTTTACTACTCTGGAAAGTATGTATAATGGACAAAGACATCATTATGTAAACTCAAGGTTTACCAGGAACTGCACAATGTGAGGCAGAAATAAATGTAACTAGTTCTAGTTTCTAAAAGCTTTTTCATTATTTGTAAGGAATATTCTTAATTGCCTCAATGACCTTGACACTTCAGAAGGCTAAAAATTTCTGACTGGAGTAACAAACAGTATAAATCAGAGGTGGTCAACCTGTAGCATGCAGCAGATCAGGGAGAGGGCAGTCAGCACAGTGGCAGATAGGTTAGGGAGAAGAAAGCAGAGTAGCAGATCAGGTGGTAAGCACAGGGAAGGAAACAAAGCAGAATAGCAGATCAGGCAGGAGAAGGGGATTGGATTGGAATGGTACTACAGGAGGGTGCGGGAATAATATGTGGCATGCCTTCCAAAAAGTTTGGCCACCACTGACATAAATAATGACAAATTCTGTTTTTCAATGCTGTGTTGCGTATCAGGGCCAAGTAAATTCAACAAATAGCTAGCAAGCTAAAAATACTGACTGCATCTGGCCATGTTCAGACAAGCAGGGGTATGCAGTTTGGAGCACCACAAACCTCTTTGTGGCACCACAAACTGCATGCAGTAAATGTTAAAATGTGCTCTGCTCTGCAAATTTGCAGCATGGTGGCAAAATTTGCTTCCAGGTTTCCCGCTAGTGAAAAACAAATAAACAAACAAAAAAACCCAGAGAAAAAAGTGGTGCAACACCCACAAAACAAGTGTGCACCGGAACAAATGGAGGCTGGACTGGCCAAAGCAACACTGGATGCCAGCCAGACCTCTGTGCTGCCCCTGCTGCTCTAGCATGCAGCCGGGCCATCAGGTAAGACTTCTGGGACCAGCACAGGTGCTGAAGAGCTGGGAGAAGCTGGGCAAGTGCAGTTTGACTGTTGTGGGATAATTTGTCCCACAACAAAGTGTACATGCAGACAATTTGTGCTGCCTCTGCTTGTCTGGATACAGCTATAAGATTTACAGATATGGTTGTTTTATCCTTTACCTAACTAGGGTAAACTATGTGAATGAAAAAAATATCTGTTTTAGTCGAGAACAGATTGTGCGGAGTCTGGAGGAAGTTTTCATTTCATTCATAAAAGCAATAACTTTCCTGGTTTGACCATTTTGTACTCTTACAAATGTTGTGGCTCTCTGACACATTCCAATTCTATTGGAACGATTTTACTATGGCTAGATTTGCAAGATTTTAAGAAGTTGGAGAATCCTGCTTACGTTCCCTGCCACAGCGCTGTAAAAATTAGCTGCCAAAGGTGACAAAGCCAACAGAACCTTTTTATTTCCTCCTATCTTGGAAGCTTCCCAGTCTTCTCTGTGTAAGTTTGTGCCTTATGCCTGAATTATACAGAACATCTTTTCTTTACTTGTTAATGGCATTAGGAGATAAGTTGCCTGTTCCATGTCCAGGAGCAATGTGAACCCTGGAGAACCCTTCTGATTTTTCATTGTATTTTGAACTCTGCCTTCTTGGTAGATACCTGCTGTAGTCATAGACTGTGTCAACAGAAGCTGTGCTGCACTATTCAAAACAGTGGGTGGCAGATTGACCAAGATATCAAAACAGCAGGCATTCACTAGTGGAAATCTTGTTGCTGGATTTGGTGTTCTTCATAATAGTCTTCTGAAATGTAGCTCTTTCACTTTGCATGTCTCTCTTCCATTTTTACCTCTTGGTTGGTTTCTAGTCCTGTATATTTTTATGTTCTTTTCAAGGAAAGTGTTCATAGAAATAATTATTCCTTGAGGATTTTTAGTAGATCAGTGTCTTTTTTTTGTTCAGACACATTAAAGGTCCCAAGAAGGTTGATATTTTAAGGGTTTAGGTTTTTATTTTTGCCTTGGGGGGCAGATATAATACAGATGCTGCTCATCTACCAATAATCAGTATCTCATCCATGTCTTCCAGCTGTTAACTGCCAGAGGGGTCTGACGCAATATCTTTAAGAACCGTACTGCCATACAACACATCTTAACTTAGTAACAACATAATTATTAAGAATGACCTACAACAACTGTCCCTTTCCTATAAGAAGTCTGTGCTGATCCCCCATAAAATGCCACCTATACCATGTCATAGGCTCAGTCTTCACTGTTTATACTCATAGGATCAGCCGGAAAGAAATGGAGGGATCTGTGGCTAGGTCCATGCTCTACAAAGGTATTGCCTCAATCCGTTTTAAAGATCAGACTTTGATATAGGTTCATGCTCTGTAAGTAGACCCAGCTTAGTTGTATTTGTGTGGGGACGATAACTATACTTCACTCCCTTCCTCTCCACTTAGGATCAAGTCTATAGCTTCCTCAGTGTCATTAATAGAAAATGTACCTTGCCCAAGATCCAACATTAGCCCCCTACCACTCATCATTAGTCTCCTGCTCCTCTCAAACAATTTATACACATCCTTTGACTGTTCAATGTCCCCCCGTGTCCAATAATACAAGTGATAAGGACATCACTGTGCCTGCATATTAACGGCCTTGTTACCCTCCTCTAACGATTCCTTTCACTCAGTACACTGGCTCTTGTCTGTTGCTCCTCTGCACTGTACAACAATCCTTTCCATTTATCTAGGTGCATCTCCCTTCCAGTATGACTTCTTCTTCTTGTGTCCTGTCTGATGACAGATATGTAGCAGAATTCTCAGATTCATTCGAATCTGACAGGGCCATGATATGAGCGCTTCTGCTATGGCCATCATGACAGTTGGAATAAATGTGACTGAATAAGATTTTCAGCAAAAGAAGCTGCACAGAGAAGAGGGTTGCCTCCCTATGCTTTGGACAGAATCAAGGACTTGCCAAAGAAGCCTGACTCAGATAGATCAAAAGATGCTCCAGCAGCTCCACTATCATATCAAATCCACTACCAAATGAGAAGACAGAGTGGAGACTCTGATGTTGGCACTTACTGAACATCAGGAGAACAGAGGAACAATGGTGGAGCTGGGGGTTAGAATGAAAGAGACATTCCTACTGCTTGGAGTCAATCTGAACAGCGAAAGCACAGTGGAGATGGCTGGATCTCCAGTACAGGTGTTAGTTACTATGCTGCCTCACTTGGGACCCCTTATAGGACCTGGGCCTGTGAAGAAGGGCAGGGTCCGGGGAAGACCGCTGAGTTCTACTATGAGCTACTGATTCCTCTGCATGGACATGCTCATTAGCTAACATTGCTGCTACATTTTGCAGAAGCTGTTACTAACACGCTCACCCCAAAAACAGCTTAGTGGTAAATCAACTCCAGGAGCTATAGTAGCCACAGCTTGCTTAATTAAGTAATATAGTTACAAAAGAGTTCTGAAAAAGGCAGAAAGCTTCACTGAAATATGATATGGTGGTTGTAACATGCTATCTAGGACAGGGGAATCTCTTATCCACCCTCAAAAATGTAAAAGATACTAGAAATGTTAGCCTCTGTGTGAAGCTTATTAAAGAACTGAACAACTATACAAACTATATGGGGTTAAAAGTCCCACTAAACCAAAAACCTTTGCATAACCTGATCTTTCCAGCACTCTGCAACAGTAAGGCAGCATAGCCTATTAAGGCAGTTATTGAACTAGTTCCCTAATTTGAACCAGATAGGTTTTACTGCCCAAATCTTGTGATCAGAAATAATGCATTGACGCAAAATCCATTTGCTAACACAACAGTTCCTGCTATATTTCTCCCTAAAAGAAAGCATCCTATTCTTTCAATCTTCAATTTTCAGGCTTCATGAAGACTCAGTTATTCATTGCTTAATAGAGAAATACATGGGAACATCAGTCAAAGCAGCTGAACTGTTCTTGACACTGAACAAATATGGAAAATGGCATTATAGTACAATATATTGTAAAGAAACATTTTCACAATAAAACGAAAATGAAATGGAAAAAATAATCAGTTCAGAAGCTGTGTGGATTAGAGCTTTCCCCATACGGTCTGCATTTCAGGAGGAATATTTTCCATTCCCTCTTTGACCAGTGACTCCTCAAGGTCAATACCTCCAGATGAGACTAGCATACCGACTAAATAAGAACAAGTCCTGTTGGCCAGCACTAACCCTCCTGTTGACCAAGCAATTAAGTGATGGGACTTGGATGTACTTGAAGGAAATATTGTCTTGTTTCTAGGATCACTAAGGTCTAAAAATTTGTTGGTATTGTCCTCTTCTCAGGACATACTTTCTGAATGAAAGTAGAATTATCTTGGTACGAGCAAAGATGTCCATGCACGCATTGAAGTTCTTCATGTAATCCACCAGAAACAACAACATGTGATTAATTTTGTTGTATTCCTTAATGTTTTGTGGCTGTTGGTACAATGCTGTCTTAATTGACTTCAACTCCACTAGAATAGCATTCTATTAGTGTCTAACAAATGTTCCTTAATATTTCCTTGTTTTTGGGAAGATGTCTTCATGAGACTGGGCCCAGTAGAAAGACTGAGATATCACTACTTTCACCAGCTTTAGCTAAAATCCCAAACAGCACCTAAAATGGGTTCCTTGTGTTCCTGCTCTCCCACCTTCCCTCGTGTGTCATTTCCCTCCCTCTCTTGCTCCTTCTCTTTCTCTCCTGTTTAATAAGAGTCTGGCTTAGTTGCCCAAGTCTGCATCTTTTGCAGCACTGCTGTTAGCCCTTGGTCAGAAGCCGACAGCATTGGCTAATGGAACTTGGCACCGGGGCAAGCATTTGCCAGGTCTCAGAGACTTCTGTGCTCATGGTTCACTAGCACCCAAAGGCAGCACCAAAGACAGAAGCTGCATTTGTTTATCTTTTCTGTTTTTTCTTTTCTTTTCTGTTTTGGTCTTGTCATATCTTAAAGGAAGCAGGATTGGACTTTAACAGCAGCAACACCAGAAGGTTCAGCCATCTTAACTAACTTCTCTTTTCTCCAAAAAAGGTTACTATTGTCATCTAAAAGGCAACATCTTCTTAAAAGGTTTGACAGAAGTTTTTTTAAATATAAAACCTTTCTTCAGTTAAATGCAGTAGGGATATTGTTAAAATGAAAGCCGTAAGTAATATTTTATCTTTCAAATGCTTTAACTGGTTTTCTTACTTTTTCTGTATTTTTTATTAAAGATAAAAAAGATTTTTAATGGTGATTGTTGCCATGGGAATAAGTAGGCTGAGGTCTCTGTATTCAAAATCCCAGCTCTTGTTTGACAGTATAGTGTTGTACACTGACATGATCATATTAACCCTTTTGACTCCCTGGAGCCACTTATTCCATCAAAATTAGAACAGTGCCTTCCCCATACTTTTACTGAAGACTACAGTGCCTTCCCCATACTTTTACTGAAGTCATTATGGCATTTCCTTGCTAGTTACGGAATTAAGGCATTCCTAATAGCTATATTGTAAGGCAGCATAATAAATCAAGGATGATTCTTCACATGCCACTAACCAACAGAAAAGGAGGGAATTTCTGGTTAGGCTTTGTCCAGTAATGGCTTAGCAGAACACTAATCAGCACATATCACTTCAATTGGGGTCATCACAAGTATTATAAATCAGTGATTCCTGCTGGAGTGTCGTGACTGTCCCTCAAAACAATCTATTCCAGTAAATATCTGAACAGCATAAAGATGTGCAGACTGAACATTAGCAGAGACGTGGCCTTTTTTCCCTGTACATATGTGCTTTTCTTTCTGCGATGAAGATTCTCTCATATGTATCCTGGTCATAAGCTTTCTAAAAATGACATTTTGGCCAGGCTGGGTAAAGATTTAGATTTCAGCAGCTTAAAATCCCAGGAGAGACCATTCACACTGGGCATGCTTCAGCCTGCACTTGAGTAGACGTTTCCTTGAAATTGTAGCTATATGCTACTGCAGGGCATGCCAAGGCCAGACATTTGAACAGGGAATTACAGACCAGCCTCTTATGTTCTCCCTGACCTTTCTGCCAGGCCCAGGCAGCGTGGAAGAGGAAGCCCTCTGATTTGATCAAAGAAGGGATAAGAGTTAAACTTTGGGGGAGACAGGTTGAGGTATTTGGACAAAAAAGGTTGGGGTAGAAAGGGGTGGTGGAAGCTGGAGCTTGCAGCTCATATGGGTGAGACATGAAAATATCATTTTTCTATCAGAGTACTGCCTCATTGGATACGCTGCACTTACTGAATAAGCATTCGGTGCTGTGCTCACTGAAGGTGTATTATTCAGTATTTTGTTTTCTCTGTGTGTGCTCCAAGGCCTTATTTACTGCACACACAAGCCATGCTCTGAAGACAAAATAATTAATTTTCACTCAAGTTGCTCCATGGCTATCATCACCGTGGTAGCTTCACATATATAAATGAATATCTCCACAAAATCTCTGAAAGGTAAAGGAGTGGTATTATCCCTTTTTTACCTGTGAGGTACTGAAGTACACAGAAATTAAGGTCATAAAATTCCACTAATTTGTAAGCCTAATTTGAACCACCTAGGATCTGCTGTTTCAGAATACTTAACACTATATTATACTTGTATTTGCTTAAAGCAGAGCTCCCATTGCCTTTAATGACAGTTCTGGGTGTTTAGCATTTCTGTAAATTGGGCCCTAGGGTCTCAAATCAGGTACTGAAAAAACAAGGACAATCAAATTAGCTTGAATAACTTGCTCAGTTTCACACAGGAACTGTGCGACAGAAGCAAGGACAGAATTCAGTCCTCCAGAGCAGCATTCAACTGCCTTAACCATGAGATACTCCTTCCTCTGCCTATATTGTTTGCTATTCTCTTTCCAGGTTTGCAGCAGACAAGACAAGGGTCCCATAGACAACAGTCTCGTTAACTCCATAACCTTAATTTCACCCCACAAGAATTATCTTAGTACAATCAGCAACTAGCTTATATCACAAATGTGATAAATAATTCATAAAGAACAATGTAACATAATTATGCCATTTTAATAACCACTCTAACAACATTAATTACCACAAACCTACACATTCTATTAGAAAGCAGTTAAAATACTCTTTAAAAATATGAAAGCTATTGTGCACCAAATGAAGAAGTAGAAAACTAGAATGTGATCATGTAATTACAGACTACCACAATGTGCATACACTGCAGGTGTGTTAGGGTTGCACTGATAAACTTAATCCCGACATTTTCTAATTTTTGAGTGCTTGACTTTGCGGCTATAAGAGTGGCCCTTTACTAAGGGATTTTTTTTTTTTCTTAGCTTGGAGAAAGAAAACAACAGAAAAGAAGAAAAGTGCATGTGAAAGAACACATTGACTATGTGTGTGCGTTTTCTGCTTCCATAACAAAATGGTGTCCCTGCATGCCAGAAGATTTCTTTGACATTTAAAGATGCAGCACAAAAAACAAAATAATATGTTCAGGCTTATATAACCCCTCTGAGCACACGTGAAGGTTTGTTACATGATGAGGAACTGATAAACTTTTCTGAACTCCCTCTTCCTTTTCATCCCCAAAAAGCTAGGCTGGGTCTTGCCAGGAGATGGGGATCCTTGGGTTCATAGCATTCAAACCTCAAAGTGAAGTACCAGGCACAGGTTCACTTCAACACTATCCACATTCATTTTGCATGCTTGATCATGAAGTGATTTGTGCCAGGTGAAACAGCTGCTATAGAACAGGAACTCCCTGTATCAATTTTATTGATAGCTTCAACTTGCAGACTGAAACAGGACTTAGTTTTGCCACCAACATACAACCAGTCCTATCTGCTATCCAATACCTCAGTTACTAAGCTAGACAAAAAGTTTCTTGAAAACATTTATGATGGAGAACTAACATCTTTCACATTCATAAATAGCACAGGTCTTTAAAAATATATTTAAAAGGAAATTAAAATCACAACGATATTACTAGTGTGAATGGAATCATGGGGCTGCTGTTTGTCCCCGGGAAATGGCCCTGCATGTGTGTTCTGGCACGTGGCACATTGCCCCGGGTGGGGTAGGAGAGGCTGGATCCAGCACTTGGGCTGGCCCCAACTGCCTTACCTGGGGTCCTGGGGGCCTCCAGGGGCTGCAGTCACAGAAATCTGGCAGCACAGAGCCTGTCTGGCAGCCAGAGTCAGGCTCCAGTTTTCAGTGTCATGCACAGCTGACATTTGCACCACTCTGCCATGGGTTTTTATGACACTGGGATAGCCCAACATCAAAAAATCCTCCACATTACAATTAGCAGTGCAGGGAATGCCTCCATGTGTGGTGAGTGGCACCACAGATGGGTCTGCAGCACTGCATACCACACATTTGCACTCATCTGGATGTGCCCATGGAAGTTTTTAAGAGGTTAATACCCAGCTAGACAAAGCCTTGACTGGGGTGACCTGGTTGGGGATGGTCCTGCTTTGAGCAGGAGGTTAGACTAGATGACCCTATTTTTCTATGATTCTATGAATCAGACTATAATTAGGTCTAAAGAAATCAAGTTTATGGTACTTTGTCTATTCCCTACTGATCCTGACCCCTTGGAATTAGCAATGGCAGTTATGACATAATGATACAGCATTAACAATATGAATTCTGTAACGTAACTACCATGCATATCTTGAAAGATGCATACTATTTTGATAACTTTAGGGCTGTGCAAAATTTTGAGGTCGAAACAGAAAAATCGGAACGAAACAAGGGTTGTCGAAATAGCCAAAAAACGAGGCTAGTCAAAATGTTTCAACCATAGGCTGGGGATGGGAAGTCAGTCCAGCTGGGCTGACTTCCCATTGCCAGCACAAGATCTGGCAGCGTGGGGATCTCTCGCCTCCCGCCCTCCGCACGATCTAGCGTCGGGGATGGGAAAGCAGCCCGCTCAGGCTGCCTCCCATCCCCTGATTGATCTAGTGTGGGAGATGGGGAAGTAGTCCAGTGGGGCTGCCTCCTGCCCTGGTGCGATCTAGTCCTGGGGATGGGAAGTCATCCCAGCTGGGCTGGCTTCCCATCCCTAGCAAAATGTCGAAACAGCCTTTCTGTTTCAATGGAATGGAACAGAACAGCTATTTCAACTCAAAATGAAATTTGAAACAGAACACTGTTCTGTTGAACCATCAAAACTCAAGGCAAAATGGAATGGTGCCATTTCGCCCAGCCCTAGTAACGTTCTCTCCTAGTTCTACGATATGTATACGCAGCATAAACTTGCCATACAGTTTGACAAGATGAGCAAGCCCACCTCGTTTGTTTTGGCTGTAACTTATCTGGGTCATAACAATTGCAAGATTTACATACCAATTATAATCAAGGGACAGAACAAACTAATGCACACAAGGTATCCACATTGGGAAGGCATTAGACAGCCAAAGAATGTTGTGTACTAGGCACTGCAGATTTCTAGTGTAATTTAAAGCTAAGTGCTCCTAAATGTGGCTGGCTTTTTCATGAATATGCCAGCTCCTTTCCACCCTCTCACACCACTTTGACTGGCACAAAAGGACCATGAAGTTGTTTTAATGGGGCAATTGAAGATCCCTGGGCATGAAACCTGGCTGGTGTGGAGATGGTTTAATGACGTGTAAATAATTCATTCACCAAGCCCCTCCCACCAAGGTCATGCTGCATTGAGAGGGGGGATGTCTGTATTCCAGTGATTTTTAGATAAGGCAATGGCTATTATGGAACTCTTAAAGCTTGGCAGAATATACAGTATTTGTGCTCCTAATTTGCGAAACAGAATTGCTACATCAGACCCATAGTAACGAAATGCTGATTTGGATTAGCATCTGTCCTGATAGCTAATTTTGAAAATTTAGCTTCTGCTATGCTTCAATAAATGGAGACATGCAGCCAATTTTTACTTTTAAAAAATATGAAGTAATAGCATGAAACCAGAAGCAAGAATGCTCTGTAATATTTTAATGCATCATATTTTTACCTCTGACAAACCACATCTTGTATACTGAGTATTACTAAAAGCCTAATAAACCCAAGAGAGAAAATCAACAAATAGATAATACCTCAACTTAATAAAAGCATGCACAGAATTGTTGGCAGTAATTATCTGTCTACAATTAGCAACCACTTTATGTCACAAATGCACTTTATGTCACAAATGTGATGCATCATATTTTCTTTACGAACTAGTTAGCATAATTATGACATTTTAATAACCTCTCTAACCATATTAATTATGACATAACCTTGTATTCTAACTGTGAGTCTTGAAGAGCTTTTCTAAAAAGAATGTGCAAGCTATTGTAACATTCATTAAACTTTTGTAGATTGTAATAGGTTGTGATAGAAAATGGAGCTGAATAGTATTTTTAACATATTATACTGAATGTCCTATTGTTGAACAGATTCATAAAAAGCCACATTGGTGAATACCGAATAAAATCACAGGATTGAAAGGGAACTCTAGGGTCATCTAGTCCAATCCCCAGCACAATGCGAGATTTGCTACTAAAAATAATCAAGACCTCAGATTTTAACATAGACATTTTTAAGAAGGTTTTTCAAAACTTAATGACCTGCTTTCAGGGAGCGCTCACCCAACTTTTATTTTTGCAGACACTACTTTTTTATACCTCTGTCATTAATTTTCATAAATGCTAGGCGCATATAGCTAAAATCTGACGTACAAACATTTTGCATTCTATTTGTGTATGTGAATAATGCATCAATTGCATGGAAAAGTAATAGAGTGAAAGTACTAGTATGCACAGAATTGTGCATAGACAAATAGTAGGCCGCATTTGAAAATGTGACTATGGGGATGTGTCTACACAAGGTGGTATGGTTCTGTAGTGATGTGCTACAGTGCTGTACCACTTGTTGGCAAAAACCATGATGCCACCTCACTGTAGCAACATGCTCCCTCATTATAGTGTGTTACTACAGTGAAATAGCAGCCAAAAATAACCGTGCAAGGCCAGCATGCTGCAGTATGGGCTGTTACTGCACCGTCATTTAGTATTTCCTTTCAGAAGTACTAAAAGACAGTGCAGTAACAAAGGCACCATATGGCCATGTGGTACACCTTGTGTATCTGTCTGACTTTTCCAGTTACAGGTGGAGCAATGGGCAAAACAGCAGAAGGTTTGGTGATATTTCCCTCCTGAGTCTCATTAATACTTCACTATATGCCTTCACATTCAGTCATGTCCTGTCCACTATCTTTTCCACCTGTTTCATAGTGAAAGCTGGAGTCCTATACAAATTCATCTACCATTGCCCTGAAATGGAACTTAAATATATTGCACATTATAGGAAAACAAATAAATTATTCATTAAAATAAGAAAACAATAGTGGAATGAAACCCTATAAGGGTCCCCCCACTTTTTAAATCTATTTTGCAGAGGAGCTAGAGATGTGGAGCATAGGGGAGGTGTAGCAGATTTTATGCTACTGAAGAATGATGTTCCTTACTGGCTAGCTAAAAAGTTGGCAACTATGCCTTGTCCTCCTCTTCCACACCAAGTTAAAACTACATAGCTGGAAATACAACTAGGATCACAGAGATAACTAGAGAAATGAAGGTCCAAAATCTTTGATTTTGCTCATAGATTTATAAAAAGCCCTTACCTGAGTTATCTTTCATGAAAAAATAATTAGTAAGATCATGTAGACATAGAAGTTTAAAGTATAATCTGCTGCATGACATTCTAATAGCAACACCATACAACTGATTAACTTCTGTTGTGTCATATGCTGACAGAATTTAGGATATTTCTCTGGGAGTGCTCAGATAATTAGCAAACATTCACAATACACACCAACATCTGATTTCCATCACAACTTAGATGAGTGCCAACTTCCTAAAGAGGTTCTGCCTACAGTGTAGCTAAAAACAGTGTTCCCTAACATGAACAGGTGTTTTTTTCTTTAGGCTGCTAAATCAAGCCACTCAGAAGTAGAGAGTAAACTATTTTATAAAGAGATACTAGTGGAAGAGCTTTGTGCAGGTATATGTGTGATGTTGCCCTTGTATGATGAAACCACAAACAATAAGGGAATGGCTGCAAGCAGTAGGGCTGTGTGAAGCTTTGGGTGCTGATTCGATTTGGAGGAGATTTGGCCCGATTCAGCGGCCAAATCTCTGAATTTGAATCAAATTGGGAGACCAGTAAAAAGGTCTGAATTGATTCAAAGCTCTCTGAATTGATTCGAAAAAGATTGTGACAGATTCAGAGATTCGGGTAGTTCCCGCTCGCTGCTACAGGGTGCTGGACCTGGGCTCCATGCCAGTAAGTAAGGTGTAGGGGGAGCGAGGGGCTGGAGGGGACCATGGCAGGACCCCAGCCAGAGCCTGTCCTCTGCCTGCTCCCCCAATACTCCTGAGTGCCCCCAAACCCCTGCCCACTCTCCCACCCCTGTCAATAGCTGCCCAGCCCAGCCCCAGCATCTCAGCTCTTTAAAAAAAAACAAAAAAAAGCCCCACACTCACTGGATGCTGCAGTGGCCATTGGGGCTTCTGGGGAGTCATGGCATAGCCTCCCATGCAGTGCGAGGCAGTGGAGGGCAGGGGGCATCACCCCCCACTTCACAGGAGTCGGTGAGTGCAGAGCTTTAAAAAAAAAAAGTGCTGGGAGCTGGGGCTGGGCAGGGCAGCCATTGATTGGGCTGGAAGAGCTGGAATGGGGGCTTATGACAGAGCCCCTCCATGCAGCACAGAGCACTGGGGCACAGCAGGGATCATTCCTCTGCCTGGCAGCAGGTGGGTGCAGGGCTTTTTTCTTTTCTTTTCTTTTCTTTTCTTTTCTTTTTAAATTTTGGGACACTGGGGCCAGGTGGGGCAGCCATTGATGGGGCTGGGATGGGGCCTGTTTGATTCAGAGATTTGGTGGCAGCTGAATCTCTGAATCAGATTTGGCTGAATTGATTTGGGACAGTGATTTGAATTACCGAATTGAATCACTGTCCCCCGAATCAGCCAAATCTGAAGTGAATACTAGCCACTTTGCACAGGCCTAGCAAGCAGTAATGTGATTGATTTCAGCTTGTGCATGTTTGGAACTGAAGGATAAGGATGCTAAGAGGCAGTTCCTAATGGGTGTTTGTGATTTGTCTTGTAATCTGAAACAAGACAATCAATCCCTATTTGGGTTGGGAAAAGCTTGGTAGAGGAGCTGCAGAGATTTTCAGCCTTCCAACATTTTCAACCATATGTACAGGCCCCCAAAGTTGTTACAGACTCTATTTAAGTTTTCCTCTAGATTCGGTTCCAAAATTCAAATACACAAGATTTGAAATATGTACCACAAATAGCAGCAGTTTCAGTAATTTCTTGGAAGTTTGCCTGGAGCTGAACATATCCCAAAGGACTAAAGTCAATGGGAGATTTGCTTGAATGAGAACCAAGTGCAGTAAGAACTGTAAGATTCAACTTACACATTTCACGCTAAATGCACTTGTTATAAATAATGATTCACAAGTTCTTCCCTAGCCAATTATACATTTTTTTGTTATATGATATCAATGTTGACTGCCTTATAAAAGGTCTATACATAAAGGTTAATGTTATTTTATCAATAAAGTTGTTAGACACTTAGATCCTGAGGTCATGAATTAAATTTAAAACCAATGAATAAACAAGTATATTTGCTCTTCAGTCCTCTCTTTTTTAACATGAGAGTTTTTATATTGAAAAGGGGTCTTAGCATTTTGAGAAGGATGAGCTACTTTTGTACCCTAATTTCAGCCTAACTGCTCCACTGTGCAGTACAAAAGTTAGAGCTCTCATGTGCAAATTACCATTGGTTAAAAGAGATGAAAATACAACAGGGCTGTATATGTTATGTATGCCAGACAAATCTGAAGGAAATTACTTTACGTTGTTTCTATCCAATAAAGCACAAACATTAGCTCTGCAAGGCTTATTTACATATCTCCATAGGTAAACATTAACTCTTGAGTCTCAATGTACAAATTATAACAAGTACCTACATATTGAACTAATATATATCATGAAGGCTAGCAGCATTCTTAGTCACATTCCTGAATGCTGTGATTTCATCTTCATCTAAATATTTTTATATCACCTGTTGGTGAAGTCATTGTCAATTCCATGAATCTTTTTAGCTGTTATAACACTACTACTATTTCCACCAATTATCTGGTCCACTTCTTTTTCTGACTCTAATGGAAGAGTGGTTCTTGATCAATTCATTTTACTGAATCTGACAAAGATCTTCTCACTTAGTGCCAATCATTCTTTAAAAACATTTGTTTTTGAAGACAGTTTCCTGTTTCGACAGATAATCTGCCCTTGCTTATAATTCATATCCATTGATATGGGTCATTCTGACATTGGGTCTATAAATCAACCTTTTTCAGCATGAATTTCTTGCCATCTCCAGATTGCTCTGCTGAGGTCATTAAAGGTTGCAGCTGCCAGTGCTATTTATCTTCTATCTTTGTTCTCACCTCTACCTTTTCCATCAGTTTTATTTCCCAGGCAAATATCCTTTCAATTATTTCAATAGGTCATCTACTTAGCAATGGAGATCTAATTCATTACCTTTTGTTGTCAATGTAAGTGATAACATGAGTTCTGGGTTCTGTGCGTCTGTGGCTAATTCACTTCAGTCTCACTGTTCAACTCAATACAAAATGACAAATTTGGTAGATTGAAAGAGGCTCCCACAGATCAAAACATCCAGCCAAAAATTACAAGTAAATAAGTAATTATAAATACTTTAGATTTATTTTGCCAAACCCTAATATTAGACTTTTAAAAATTCCATTCCTTGGCAGTTTTAAAGGAATGTTGGAATAGTTGACCTGTTCCTTTTGTCCAGAATGTCCTGTCTTGCTGATGACAATAATTATGGACACATGGAGTATAGCAAGCTTTCTGTAAGGAAATGTTTGCTCTGTATACATGGGTAGTCTAATCAGACCATGTTTCTCTTCCTCCTTTTGCCTTTTTCATCATGCTCATCTGGGCTAGGGACAGACATTACACATAAACTGGTTTAAATGCTCAGAAACTGGTTTAAACCATAACAGAACAGACAAATATAATCATTATGTTTAGTCCACATAAACAGTTTGAAAATGGCTGAAACTGGTTTCAGATAAACCTGGTTGAATGTAGTATCAGACTTAAAAAATTTGGGTCAAACCAGTTTATGCAATGTCTGTCCCAGCCCCTTTGCTGGTTTAACCTAAACCAGCCCAGCATCCCGGCATGCTCTATGGCTGAGTGGGACTCTCTGCTCCATAGCAGGGCTGGCCCTTCCTCTTTGCTCCCTGGCTGGAGCTCTGGCATAGACTTTCAGGCACAGCAGGGGCTGTTGGCTTCTCTGTTCCTCCCTCCTCCCACTCCCCCGCCCCCGACCACTCACTGCTTAAGCAGAGATCCCTATCTTCTCACTCCCACAGCACAGGCTCTAGCCAGCATGTGGTATGCTAGCTACTGCTGTGTAAGGCAGATAGGACAGTGTCTACTTAGGGCTTTCTGGAGGTAATCAACAGCTCAGATGGTAATGTCCCTGCAATCCTTCCTTTGAGAAAGGCAGATAAGGTTCTTTGGGTAAATCTGATATCTTTTATTAGACCAACGAAATAGTTGGGGGAAAAAATTCTTAGCAAGCTTCTGGGTTTAAAAACCCTTCATCAGGCTGAGAAATAATCTGCAATCGGTTTGTGCTCATCCTGGATGGAATGAATAGTAAAGAAGCCAGAGTCTGGTATGCATTTTCCTTTGGAAAAAGCTGCTTAAGAAGAGCTTGTCATGAACGAGGCTTTGTTTTCTGATGGGGTGTTGAATGCTGATAATACAGCTGATAAATGCTCTTTTATCAAGGGGGGAGGGGACCGCCCTAATCACAGTGTCCTGCTGGGACCCGGCCACACCCACCTCAGCTCAGCCCTGTGCAGGAGAAGGGAGGGCTGCTCTAGCATTCTCTGGTTTCTAGCCTCAGCTACTACAGGCATGTGCCTGCATTTCTCAGATGTCTCCCTGGTTACAAAACTGATTTAGCCTAGCCAGGTTAGACTAACCTGCAAAGATTGAATCAGTACAGGCTCAGGCATTTTGAATGTCTGTCCCTAGCCTTACTGAGGCTCACACAGAGTAAGCACTGGTGAAAATCATTGTCTAGTATTTTCTCAATCAAATGTTAGTCTTTACATGCAGTTCACTCAGCCATATCTGAGGCCTCTCATTCCCTTCCTGTGTGTAAGGATAAAGGTTTAATATGTGACCTTCTATATCTTATGATACTATACAGAATTAACATAAAATGGGGAGGTTTTAGATCCATAGGTGAGCAGCCAGGTGACAGTGTTGTCTAAAATCAGGGCCTGTATTTTGCATAAAGGAGTCAAGACATCTTCACAGGGACCTACATCAACATGAAGGAGATAGCTGTAGTTAGAACCCTTGGTACCAGAGGATAGCTACCTCATTTCCCTCCCATTTTATCCCTGTCCAGCAAAATGGGAGTTCTTGGTGCTGTGTTTTAGAACAGTGACTGAAGTAGCCTTGAGTGTAATATATGCCATATACTAACTAATAATTCATACAGTTTTGGCTGTCCTAAGTTTAAACACAGAGCTGAAGTATCATTGACTATCTAAGCTTAATAACTGTTGGTAATTGTTAACCTTTTAGTAGTGACTCTTCTAATTGCTCTAATTTGTAAATAGGATCCATTTTTATCTTTCAATATGTTTCCTTATAATTTCATAAACTGTACAACTGCTTATGAATGACATCACAGAAAATGTTGCTTATTTAACTTAGCACACTTAATACGTTTATATGAATTTATAATATTTGGTTACTGTATTATCTGTCTTAAAAAAATCTTATTTTTACAGTTTAATATTTGCCTCTCACAAGTTTGAATAGTCCAATGTATAGGGATAGAAAGAATGGGCTTTATTCTCATACTGGCAAAACTTTATATACCTTAAGTGAAATTTTCCCATCAGTGGCAAACTCCTATCGATTCTAAACAGACTAGGAGTACATCCCTAATTCTTTACTGAAGAAGATTTAGTAGCTTTTAAGATGAATCCCTGTTTACCTTTGATTTAATTAATTCCCGGTATGTTTAACTTCATGGGTACAGTTTTTAAGCTAATTTCCTTCCGCTATTTTGAGCTCCACAAAGCTGTATCATTCAGCAGCTGATTAGCTTCGTTAGAGCATGGTGCAGGTTCAATCCCTGGTTAGACTAGATGAGTTCTCACAGTCCTTGCTTTACTTCTCTACAAGAAGTTTGCTCTAATACTGGAGACTTCTGTATGTTTTTCTCACTTCTTACTCTTTCATCCACCAGTCATTTATCATCATTGTGTTTCTTCCAGATGATGTATATTCTATACAAAAATTGTAGTGTTTTTATGTGCTGCTTTCTAGCCATACTTCTGAATAAACTTTAAGGATATTTATTTAGCTGATCTATACTGGTTTGGAGAATATACTTTTAAAAAATGTCCTTCTATGAAAGGTATGTTTATGTAAAGAAAAATCCAAACAGTGCATATATTTGATCTACATATTATTTGTGCTGTATTGCAAATCATTATGGATCCTTGTGTATTTCTTGAGAATATTCACATTCATATGTTGATATTTTATTCTTAAATCATTTAAAACAAATTCAATATATGGTAATGTCCTTGATTTGCATCGTATCTTTGCCAACTTAATTAATTCATATTTATAAAAAAGTTTTTAGATCCTCAGATGAAAGGCTCATTTTATTATCTTATAAACAGTGTCCCAGTTGTACTGTAGTGTGTATTCCTGAATGGCATTTTGCTTTGAAGTCTTTAAGCTAAACAAGAAAGTCATGGCTTAGGGATGATTTTGACAACTGATTGTAGTTTTTGATAAAACTCTTCCTACTCTTTTCCATCTGCTCACTCCGTGAGAACATAAGTCTCAGTGATCTTCATTATTCTTGATTCATATTTTATTTAGGACAAAATTAGCTTGTCACTCACTTAAGTCACTGACTTCCCTGGTAATGCCCTTCATTGTAACCACAGCAACCTTGCTGATGTAGCACAGCTTTTTTCAACTGATCTATGTAGTGATCTTTGATGTTGTCTTTCTGCAAAGATGTTCAGCTCCCTGTACTAATTCTTTAGATTTCTATGCACGATTCTTCATCTATATTGAGTAAAAAGAAGCTCATATTTTCTGTCAGTCTTAAAATACTCCCATGCCAATACATGGTTATTTATAATTTAACTATGGCTCTAGGAACTCCCTTTTCCCATGACCACTTTAACCACAGGATAGAGGCTATTTAGTAAGAATATACATTCACTATGTAATTAAAATAACTTGATGATGGACAGCTCAGCTCCAATTGAGAAGTTTGTGTTTGGACAGAGTCTGAGTTGTAGCAACTTTATAGATTCTTCTAGTCAGCTCAACATACAAGTTATGGTGGCACATAGCTCAGAATTTGTTCATATGAATATTTAACTTATCTTCCAATATAGAGGTATTATAATGGAATTACCTACATTAGTTTAAGGCTATAAAACTAAGGGTGGATCATTTTCTGAATTTAGTCCAATCATGATATCAGATGAAGTAGGTTCTTGCCTGTGAAGGTTCAGGCCTGTTGGAACCAGTTAGTCTCTTAGGTACAGACATTCCATTTTTACTGGTATAAGTGATTGGAAATTGGTCTAAACCCATAACAGAGCAGACGTTCAGTACATATAGACTGATTAAAAATGGTGGAACCAAGTCTAAGATAGGCAGCCTGCATGCCCCTCCCTACTAAAGGGTGCATGTGTGTTCTGTTTGCTACCAGTCTAAACTATGCCGCCTATAAAAAACGGTGCAGCTTAGATTGATTCGGTGTTGGGCTTTTTGCATGTCTGTACCTAGCCTTTGGTACCACCATTCAGACTAATGTAGCTAACCATTTCAGAATTCAGTTTGAAAACTTTCACAAAAATATTAACTCTAGCCATCTCTCACATGTACAGATCTTTGATGAAAAAGAATATACAATTTACTTGAAGACTTACCAGCCCCACCATTCTTGAGGATATTTATTTCCCTCTTCCAGGATTTTTCTGGAGCACCTCCAATGCCAACAAAAGAGTATGGGGAGAGAATAAGAGGAGAGAAGATGCTGAGCAAAATATCACTCAATGGCAGTTTTTGATAACATTTCAAAATACTTTGACTTTCCTAGTACCTGTGGTGAAGTAATGTATGCCTGTAGATGTATTCTTGGATATTTGGATGAAGGACTCAATATATAGCAGGTGACAGTTACGAGTTACTATTATTATACTATTATTATTATTTTACTATGGAAATTATACTGAGCTATATTTATACAACCTAGCTCCTTATAGCCTGACTTTACCTTGTAGCCTACTATCTCCCCTTAAAATAAAATAAAATAAAATAAATTTTTTATAAGGTGCTCTGGATCAAGGGCTATAACTAGTCATAACAGTTCCTTCAGAGCAAATGTATAGCTCACATTTAATATCCCAAATGAGACAGGAACATTTGTAGAAACATTTTTCATAAGCAAAAAGGTTTAAACCTTTAATACAGACTTTTAAAACTTGCACAGATTTGGTATTTGGCTGCTCTGTAATGAAAGTTATGGTCCATAAATATCCCAAGGCCAGATTACACTGATCTTAGATATGCCAATGATCTAGGAAAAACTCACCTGTGCACAGAAATTATACAGGTACTATTTGGGAAGGTACCAGTTATTCACACTTTGGATCAGGTTCTGATTTCATTTGTCCAAAATAAATCCAGGACAATTTCAGTGACTTCATTGGAGATGAACCAGATTTTCACTATTTTAAATGCAATTGGTTCCCATTTGAAGTCACCAACATATATAGATTTCAATCAAAGTAGGTAAGAAAGTATATGCATATTTTGCTTAATATCTGTTAAATGTTATGCATTTCCACAGTTGAACCACTATATTAATCAGAAAAGCTGACATTTCAGGTCACAAAATAGCCAAGAGATGATTTAGGTTGATAAATACTTTTGTTTAACCAAATTAAATTTAAATAAAAATGGACTTATCTTGGAACTAATATAATGCAATAGGTTATTACTTGTAGCAGAGGGAGTTTACAGGATAGTGGTCTCTGAATGTCTCTTAGTGCATCGTTAATTAAGTAAGTTGCTCTGGCCAATAAACTGTGTAAAGCATACCAGCTCCACTCTACTGAAATCAGTGGTGAAGGGCTGGGTCCTTACTGCACCTTGGTCAGCTGGCATGGAAGAAAGAGCAATGGAGTGTGTAGGACCTCTTTCTGATTCTCAGACAAGGCATAATTCAGTGTCATAGTTCTAGCACCATTAAGAAAAATCTCTAAAGGGGGTATTGTTAATCTAGAAAATGGGGATTTCTGTTCTTCATCATCTGCAAACTCCCCTCTTTTCAAAACATTCCTTAGAATCCCCCTCACTGGTGTGAAGAGGCTTCCTCTGTCTCTACAGAGAAAAGGGAAAGGGAGCTGAAAAACTTACTGGGACCAACAAGAAGTCAGACTGACGGAGGGAGAAACAGAGCTGCCAGAATGCTGTTTCAGAAGTTACCGCTCCTTCCAGTTTGGCATCTCCGGAGCTTGATGCCCTTCTTGGGAGAAAAACCTGCAGGAGGGGAGAGGAGGAATGAAGGATGCAAGCAAGCCAGTGCAGAGGACAGGAGTGCAGAGAAGAGTGACAGACTCCAGAGGCAGGGAAGAAGACTGAGCTTCAGTCTAAGAGTGCACAGGAGCTCTAACTGCTGAGAGGGCATGCTGCAGGGTCCATCTACAGTGAATGCCAGTGTGGAGATGGAGGAAACTTCTGAAAGCAGTTCAACGGGGAAACAGGCTGTTTTTATCCCTATTGTTTCTTTTGTGTTTAGGATATTAACATATCATTGAGAGTGAAAGGACTGATTGAAGTCAAACTCTCTAAAGAGAGGGAAGACCCAAGGAGTTAAAGGATAGTGGGCAGCTGTGAGCAAATACACCGCTCACCCTTGGAGCAGATATTTTTCTTTAGCTGTGATTGAAGTTGTGCATACTGGTGGGGCTTGTCCAGCAAGGAGTATTCCAAAGGCCACAGGGAAAGAAACTTGCATCTAAAACAAAAAAAAGAAGAAATAAGAAAACAAAGTGCTTAGTGTCCCGGGAATTTGGGGATTGTTCAGTGCTTACCTGAGCAGTGTTGTTTTGTGACGGTTACAGTTCTCTCATCTATTATAACAATGAGATCTTCTTCTGGGTCCACCCGGACATCTTCCATCTGAAAAATAACACCAAAGGAGATTCTGAGCCAAGGAAAAGAGAAGACCAATGAAGAAATAGAACATTTGTTGGTGGCCGATATGTGTGGTCGATATGTGCTGCAATATAAAAACATCTGATTGGTGTTCAGGGTATAAGGGGAGGTTGGAGCCCCAGGTCAAATAAACTTTATATATCCTTAAAGTAAACTCTCAGCAAGGGAACACCTCCTGGTACCTATAAGTTACAACAAGACGTGGCAGAAGAGGACTGGGTGATTACTGCTATCAAATTCTGCAAGGATAACATGAGATTCGTTGCAAGGCACAGACCAGTCAGGTGCAAGATATACCGAGATGTGACAGGGGGCAGCTCTCAGGGCCAGGTCTCATGCCAGCCTGCCCACCTGTCTATGGGGCAGTCTGCCCAGTCCCTCTGCCACAACATTGCTATTCTCAAAATGTGTGGTAAAATGCAGGAGACTGCCCATTACATGCCCCGATGCTAGGGGGCATTATCTGTGGCTCCAAACCTCCCCTACACTGCAAAACATGCCTTGCAGATGGCATCCATGGTGTCATTATGCTCCTGGCCTGGAGCCAGATCAAGCTCAGCCCTCGCTGTCAAGCCTCTTTCATACACACATTCACTCCACCCTCCTCTCATAAGGACCTCTTGCACGCCACCCCCTCTCACAGGATCTCTCTCTCACATTGACAACTTGTCCCGCCCTACTCCCTTTTGGAGTGGCTCCCATAGGCCGTAGGCTTTATCCGGATCACACCTTGGGTGGCAGACATACAGTCTCTTGAGCCTCTCCTGTGACCCTTATCTGGGTAGTGGCCAGCCAAGTTCCTGACCCCTCTTGGGGCAGCTTTATATAAACATATATAAACACACGCTGGGCCCGCTGCTCCATGCACTGGGCTCCCAGCCCTCTGTAACACACACTGGGCCCCCAACCCCATGTACTGGGCTCCTAGCCCTCTGTTCCCCCTTTCTGGGGCTCTACACTTCTCTCAACTTGCTCTCCAGGGGCTTGGTCCATGTGCTGCCCTTCAGGCTGTCCCACATCCCTACTCAGCATGTCCCCTCTGGGCTGCCCTTCAGGTTGACTCTCAGCCCTACGCAACCCACTTCCGGGCCCTCACTACTACCCTGTCTCTGGGATTACACATCTACCCCCTCCTTTGGGGCTCCAAGGTTTACCTCCCCTGTGGAGGCTCAGGTGGTCACAGCTGTGCCTGGCCCTGCCTGGGTCTTGCACCCTTTTTGGGCTCAGGTGGTGGTAGCTGTGCCAGGTCCTCTTGTACAGACAGTGTTGTGGAGGCTAGGGGTTAAGGCATCCTGACTCACCTTTCACTGGGGTGGTAACTGGCCTGGCATTTCCTGAGGACTCCTGCATCACCAGGAGCCCTACCAGGCCACCGATCCCCAACAGGGTGCAGTTTTAGGTCATGCCCAGAACCAAGAGCCTCATAGCCATCCTCATAAGCTCTTGCCCTTACCTCCTGGTTGTTCCTGCTGCAACTCAGCTAGGTGATGTTTCTGCCTTCACTGATGGCAGCAAACTGCTGTATTTATACAGGCAGCCAGTGTTTTAAAATGGCTGCCACAATCAAGCACCTGCTGGCTGCTCGACTCAGCCCTTGAAGTGGTAGGCACTGCAAGT
Organism: Crocodylus siamensis; assembly: GCF_052110815.1. NCBI lineage: Eukaryota > Metazoa > Chordata > Crocodylia > Crocodylidae > Crocodylus > Crocodylus siamensis. The sequence goes on from NC_143403.1 coordinate 20,924,461, forward strand.
ATTCTGCCACAAGAGACTTTGATTCTATTCTGCACCCACTGACAATTTGAAGTAGGAAGCCCCAGCTCAGAAGATTCATCCAGTTTCCACCCTCTTTGGAAAATGATGGTCAAATGATCTAAAAGGAAAAACTGAAAACTTCTGCACTTTGGGCAGCAGCAGTGCATGGGGCAGGAACTGCAGCTATTGTTGTGCCCCCCACACTTTAGAAGCTGCTCGGTGGCACCCCTCCCTGCCCCTAATTACAATACCGAACACAAGTTTCCCATGGGCACATGTGGCTATTATTATATTGAAACTGGTGAAGCAAGGTTAATATCCAGAATTCTCCACATGTCTAAACTCATGAGATTCCCTTGACTGAACCCTTGCTTGACCTTATTTTTTCTAAGTCATTAAAATATTACCCATCTAATTTAGAGTAATGATTTATTTACTTATATCTTCCATATATAGTTATTATTATTTATCTGATTATGGAAATATATAGTGTAAAAGTAATTAGCTTACTTGACTAGAAAAACAGACAAAGACCAGAAGTGCTGATACTGCTTAACTCAGTTAAATGTTCTGAGATAAGGAATCCCGCACACCTTGAGTTATCCTTAGGTTATCTTGATATCTTGCCCTGTGCATAGATAGTTTGTTTAAGTAAATTTACTATTGTTTTGTTTCTCCAAGGTGTATTTTTTATCTCTTTCTCTGTCTTTAGTATAAATACGCTTGTAAACTTAAAGATCTGAGAAATCCTTTGAAACAGACAAGTGGGTGATTCCCCTTGCTGTATGGAATTCTCCCTGTGATCACAGTATGGCCCTAAATAAAGAAAAGCTGGCTCTGTCAGTTCTGATTCAACCACAGCGCAAAGTTTGATTTCTTCCACAATAGTTATCTGGGTCCTGCAAGTAAACTATTAACTGAAATTTACATTAGATAAAATAATTATCTGTGGATAGTGACATTATATTATAAAAAATCCTAATAAAATAACCTGTAATTATAAATCCAAATCTTAAATTATTTTTTGAAACTCATGTTGACATTTAGATAGATTACAATAAAAGCAAATTATTAGACATTAAATAAACATAGTACTTGAAGAAAGGTATAATGATAGACTGATGACTAACAACACTGTATAATTCCTCAGAAAAGTTAACTGACAATTGAATTTTTAAAATACCAAAATAATTCACCATGATTAACATTAGAAGGAAATCTAAAGGCAATTATGACTAATTGCACATTTTTGCAAATATTAAGTCTACTGATTGCAGTCCTAAAATAGGTTAAGCATTTGCCCCCCTAGACTTCACTATTTCCTAAACAGATGACACGGAAATTAAACAATTATACTTGAAAGGCACATTGCTTGTTCATATATATGACACAGAACAGATTACCCAGAGAGGTAGTGGAATCTCCATCCCCAGAGTTTTTTAAGACTCGGCTAGACAGCTTTGGCTGGGATGTTCTAGTTTGGGACGGTTGTGCCTTGAGCAGCGGTTTGGACCAGATGACCTCCTGAGGTCCCTTCCACCCCTAATTTTCTATGATTCTATGTGGAGTAACAAGCTAATGCATTGTTCTTTTAGTATTAATTTAATCAAAATACTTAGCATTGTCATTATTGGTATTGCATACACCACAATATATTGCAAACCCTTGACCAGATCTCAGAGAAATATTTAAAATAAATGTAAAAATTAAACCATGGGTGAGAACTGGATTCAAATAATAGGATCTAGCTTGTTAGTTTTCAGGAACTATAAAATTTGCATGCTAAAATCCAGAAAGGTATCAGTGATAATCTTCAGGCACTAGCTTATGCTGAGAGCTTAAAATACTAGTAAGACAAGACAGTTCCTGGCCCCAAAGAATTTGCTGTCTGTAGCTCTGCTCCTGCAGTGACATCTTTTAAGTGGTCCTGGGTACCTGTGCCGACATCACTGAGGCACTATGTTGGCCCACTGGCAGGATCAAGGCCGAGGTGAGACAACAGTTTAAAATAACAACTGAGAAATAGGAAGAAAAAAAGAGATAAAGGTTATAATAAAGTCACGTGGTTACTCAGGTATAGTATATATACTCAGGGTGAGATTCTGTGCCCTACATCTAAGTGGTGCAACACAGAACAACAAGCCCAAGAGCTGGTGGTCAGTAGCGTAACTAGGGGTGGGTGAGCAGAACACCAACCCTGGGCACCAGCTTAGGAGGGGAACCAGAATTGTCCCCCACCCCATGACGTCCATGCTCCAGCATCAAGAGTGGCCCCACTGTGTTGTTCTTGCCACAGCAGCAGTCAGCGCCTGGACACCATGCTGATGTTACTGCTTTCAGAGCTAGAGCCAGGGTGGACAGAGCACGTGATGGAAACAGCAGCATAGCCAGGGGCTGTTTTGGGGTTCCTAGCATGGGTAAGACCCTTGTGCTCTCCTTCTGCTCCTGCTCTTAGAACTATGTGTGTCCCCCCAACCCCACGTTACCCCTCAGGGTTTGCCAAAAGTGCTGCTGAATTGGCCAGGTCTTCCCAATCCCGCACCTGGAGAAGTTCCCAGCAAAGTATAGACAGCCCTCATTCTATCTGAAGTAGGTGGTATCTCATCTTGATCTTTCCCTAAATTTAAATAAAGTGCTTATGTATTTATCCATTTCCCTGTCCATTTCATTCCCTGCTATTGCAAGCTAATTTACCTTCTATAATACTAGATTCTACTAGTAAAAATATGATACTAGATGTACTCCTACTTGGATTCACTCAAAATAAGATAACCACATGTGATTAATTCAATTGCTTTCAACAGAACATGTGTACAGTACACATCTGAGTCAGATAAACTGGTAAGATTTTGATAGAGATCTCTCAATTTAATATGGCTCTACTGCATCAAAGAGGAGTGTAAAATTAGTTGCATAGGGTAAAACTAAATAATCTGTCTGCACTTACCAGAGCCTTTACCATGCAGAAACAACTAAACTATAGATGCATTGCTGGATACAATAATACATATGCACTAGACGAGAAGGGGATTTGGTTTATTTTGCTGCCTTTCATACTTATGGTATTCTATAGCATCGATCACAGGAAAGGTCTCAAAAACTCAGTAGTCTTATGGACTAGTGATGGCTCACATGGACTTAAATGACAGAACCTATTCCACCAAGAGAAGTAATACTGACCCAGGCAGATATTTTTTTCCTACTTGCTCATTTCAAAAGTACCCTGGAAGGTTTAATGCTTTCCTGGGCAATGAGAAGAGATGACCGGAGGGATATGGGGTTAAATATACGACACACCAGATGGCAGCACTAACATAAATATTTCCATTTTCAACAAACCTTGCTCTGCTCTACCTATCTTTGCATTATAGCACTGGCTCTGGGGATGAGGCTAACCTAGTTATTTACTATTATCTCCACCTTGTTGATTCTCAAGTCTTTCCCACAATACCACTGTCATATTCTTGTGCTGTTCACATCACTCCCTCCTATTACTTTCTCCACTTCTTTTACTTCATCTGAAACGTACAATGAAAGAACTTTATCCTCAGCTAAAAAGACCTACGCTATTTTGGTACGTTTACTGTGCTTCCTTCTGTTATATCCTTCTCCTTCACCTCCCAGCCTTTCCTAACCATTGTACCATACTGTTTCCTTAGGGTCTAGTTGTGAAATTTGTACAAAGCCCTAGGTACAATGATGATGCTGTATTTTGGAGTGGGGAGAAAGCTTTGAAAGACACTGTATCTCAGGAAATTGTTTGGAGTAAAAAGCCATCTTTAGGTGACTAGAATTTTCCCATTGAAACAGGTTCCCATAAGAACAGAAGATACTCACTTGTCAAAGCCAAAATATTTTACAGAAAGATATTGGTTTTAACCAATGTCCAGTGACCTTCCTAGCTTTGTGCCAGCTCCCCTGATGGGATGCTGAGGAGGTTACTAGGATTTGTAGCTATAGCACAGCTCAGTCATATGGACTGCCCTAGCTCTAGGAACACCAGGACTACCTGCCCTGACTCAGGCTGCATGGCAGGCACTACTGAGGCTCTCAGGGTGACTTCCAGACTCCCAGCCACAGAGCTGAGAAGTCTGGAAAAACTAGCTCACAAGCTCTGAGACTCTCAGCTTAGTCATGACACACATGGGTTTGGGTTCCTGGTCCCTATCGCATATAGCAAGATGCCATGGAGAGAGGAACTTAGAAACCGTGGAGGTCTTGACTGAGCTGGAAGCCCTAGAGTTTAGGTTCATTTTAGACTTTTAAAATGAAATGTTCCAGGAGTATCAATATGCCATGTGTTCACAAATTTCCTACTACAAGAAGTTCTGAATATTTCACTTATTCTGAAACAGAACAAATAATTATTTCACATTTCACACAAAACAGAAATTCCATTTTTTGACAAGCTCTGTCCATCACAACGGTACATATTATTTATACATTTCAGTTCATTTTTTCTCTTCATAATGGAATCACCTTCTACAAGCCAGTCAGAGCCCAGAAGCCATGTTCCACATTATTATGTGCAAACACATCAAACAATAAATTATGTATGTGGATGCAACGTGAATAACAAGCAGTAACCCAATTCTATTTTGTTATATCTGATAAAATAATGGTTTTAAAAGAAAGCAATTATCCAACCAGACCAACATGCTATTTGGAGATAATAGACAAATCATATAACAGAGGGAACTGTTACATGTCAAAAACCAAATCTGACAGGGACATGGAAATGACCATAACACAAGAGATTAATAAGCTATTTATTGTCCAGCACTCCGTCTTACACATCTACAGTTGTCAGATGATTTGGAGAAAAGTATAAAGCCCTTATAATTTACCAGACTATAAAACCATAATTTTAAATATTTATTCTATTCAATAAAATAAGGATATAAGACTACATGATGAAATAGAAAATCATTTACTTCTCTGTAATCACAGATATTTGCTGCTTTTCTTGTCCTTGGTGACCAGTTCTTTGGGACACTTTTGGTATGAATGGAACTACATAACCCAATTCTTTTTTCTTTCATTGCATATAATCTCCTGTATCTGGTAATACATCTGAAGAGGATGGTTCTTAGTATAAACTGACCAATTTAAAAAATAGAAGAAAATACTACAAAAAACACACTATATAAAAATTACTTATGGAACCCACAGCCAGAAAATGCTAAGCAAGACAAATAGCTTAGTCAGCTTAATTAACAGGCAGCCATATACTGAATAAGAATGACACGTGTCATTACATTACATATTACTAGGACCATTGATCATTATGCTTCAAGACCTAAGTCATCTCTAAATAGTATCAGGGTAACACTGTTTTCTCTTTATTTTGTGCTGCGCCCAGTACTGACCATGAGGGAAAAGAAACCAAACTCTGGATCTTTTTTATTTTTTGGTCTGAGCTGCATCTCTTCACTAACAGAAAAATAGTGACATGGTTATTTCAGGGGCTTCCTTTGCAAAATCTGCAAAGCCCATGGGCATGTCCAATTACATGGCTAATTAGAGAAATAGTGTTTATATGAAAACATGAAATAATAAGCAATTTAACACTAACAGACATTTTGGAGTGACCACACTGTGTTAGCCTAGCATTACATATGGCTCCAGATAGTAGCCTCTGCTTTATGTACAGCGTAGGCCGTAAGTCAAGTGTGCATCTGAATGCATACTTTTGTGTGAGGATTTTAGACCTGTTGAAAAAACAGCTCCACAATGTTGCATGAATCACATAAGTGACAGGTTTCATTCACATTTTCACACTTGTATTTTGTTTTCGTTATTCTTTTCAGATTTTTTCTTGGCTAATCAGATTAAATCACATTTCAAAGCAATAAGATAATTATCTGCACATCAAATTAGCTACTTTGGATTGAAAGACCATTGCTGTTTAATTTTCCCCATCTTTAAAGTAGACCAGTGATCCCCAGATCTTTTATATAATTTCTTTGTGAACATCAGGTTGTGATAAGCTACTTTTTGAACCACTGTTTAAATGCAATTTATTTTACATAAGATTTGCATAATAAAATGGCATTTTAGAGAACTCTTTCAAATGGCAGATAGTAATTCTCTGCAGGCTTCATTAAATCACACTTTTCATGTTAAATTAATGTCTCAAGTTAATTTTGGAAATAAAACAACCAAATATATAATTGCTTTGTTTGTGATAAATATGCATTACTTTGCTCTGATGTTATAAAGTAGCGTTGTATTTGAAATCTGTGTGTATATCATTCAAACACAATTCAGTGAGATTTCAAGTTACTGTAATAAGCTAGGTACAGATGTCACACATATCTCATATTAAGCGGGCAGAAAGCACTCTAAAGCTGTAACTGAACAGACATTCATTCTTAGAATGCCTTAAAACAGATGGATTGCATTCTAAGTTAACCCTTGATGGATGTTTATGAACCTAAAGCACTTTCTGTTAGAATGTTTTATCGAACGTTTGTGTCAGATCCCATCAAGGATTAATTTATAGTGGAATTACTGCCTTCCCAGGCAGCATTGCACAGTGCTACACTCTAGCCTCATTTGCCCTGCTCCAGCCCTGCCCTGCCCCAAGTCAGTGACAGCCTCTGATCCCAGCCCCATACTCATTCTCTTTCCAATTTCTTGCATTGTATTTCAAGTATGCAAGACCCACCCATGTCGATTTGTGGTTATAAAGAAGCAGATACTGCTGAATAATTTTCAATTACAAGTTTTATAGGTAAAGCTTATTAAGATCCCCCTCCCTTATAAGTAATTCCTTTAGCAAGATGTTGGTTCAACACCGATAATTCACTGAAGACTCAAAGAAAGGAAAGATTCAAACTGGGATTTGAAGATGTTAAGTTACCTTTTGACAACCATCTTTAATATTTTTATTCCTGTAACAAGCTGAACCTCCAAAAGATGCCCTGCCTAAGGTAAGTAACATGTCCCAGACAGTTCATTACATATTTTCATACTTTATATCTTTGCAATAATATTTGATATTACCATTAAAGGATATGAACATGAAAAAGCCCAATATTTCATAGAGAATTACTCAAGTATAATGTTGGAATTACCATTACTTTATGTTTTTTCTGATAGGGTTGGAAAATTTTTTTCAGAATTATTTCAATAATTGTTTACCTCTTCTTCTAGAAAATTAGAATCATAACAGGATTGAATAAATTATTTAGTTTCCAGTTACTCATGAGTTACTAATAACTAGGGTTGTGTGAAGCTTCGGTCGCTGATTTGATTTGGCAGAAATTTGGCCCAATTTGGTGGCCAAATCTCTGAATCCAAATTGAATCAGGAGACCCTTTAATTTCTCTAAATCAAACTGGAACCCTCCAAATCATGTGGAGCCCCACCCCCCCACCCCACGCACTCCCGTGGGATGCTCTGTGCACCCCAGCATCGCAGTGTTCATAAGCCATGCTCAAGGTACGTAAAAAAAAACATTTAAAGCTGTGTCTATGGCCAAATCACTGATTCTCTGAATCAGCATTGAATCCTCAGATTCAGATTCAGCTGAATCAGATCGGGACAGTGATCCAAATCAACAAATCAAATCACTGGCCCTGATTTGGGCTGAAAATGAACCGAATACTGCCCGTTTCACACACTCCTACTAATAACCTCTTTATTTTAAGCAAATTCTTTAATATATGAGGTAAATTGAGAAGAAACATGTCAACAGAGATGCTATGATTTCATAAAACCAATCCAGACAGCAAGGTCATTTGAAGAAGCATGAATATGGGGAACTGTGTGCAGTCATGGCATTATTTTTCTTACGTTGGAGGGTGAAGTTACTAGGGCTGTACAAAGCTTCAGTCATTGACTCGATTCGGCAGAGATTCAGCCTGATTCGGCAGCTGAATCTCCAAATTCGAACTGAATCAGGATACCTTTAATTTCTCCAAATCAAATCAGAACCCTCCAAATAGATTTGGAGAGATTTGGAAAGATTGAATGATTTGGACGTAGACACAGCTTTAAATGTTTTTTCTAAATACCTCTAGGTACCAGGCGGCTTGTGAATACTAAGACAGTGGGGTGGATGGAGTGTCCCACGGGAATGCGGGGCGGGGGAGTCCCCAGAGTACTTGGTAATGGACCCAGAAATGAACCAGAAGTACTTCCAGTCCACTTCCAAGTCCTCCAGGAAGCATGTGGCGGACCGCCCCCGCCGGCAGCATTCATGAGCTGTGCCTGGTACCTCGAGGTATGTAGAAAAAACATTTAAAGCTGTCTCTATGGCCAAATCACTGATTCTCTGAATCAGCACCAAATCTTCGATTCGAATTCGGCTGAATCAAATCGGGACAGCGATCTGAATCAATGAATCGAATCACTGTCCCTGATTTGGCCCAAATCCAAATCTCAATTGAATACAGCCCATTTTGCACATCCCTAGAAGTTACATATTACACTTAGACCAGACTAAGGACACTTAAAATGCAAGTGTCTGCATATTAAAACTCACTAAATGCCCTCTGAGGTTCTCAAAGTCATTTAGTCTGCTCCCATCCATTTGTCTAGCAAACATATGTAATAATTCCCTAGAAAATCCAAACAGACCATACAGCTTAGCATTTGACCAGGCCTTCCTATGAGACCCACTGCCTTTGGTGGTGACTTTGGTTCTTTCCAGCTATCACAACAAAGAGACATTTTTCTCTTTTGAACTTGAATGAAAGGTAATCATCATCCCCAGCAGCTTTTACCAAGTCTTTGATTGACATCAGCCAAATCATATGTTCCAGCATAACAACAAATGTGTACGTGCAATACTAAGTCGACCAGGCATTTCTACACTCCATCCAACAGTTTCTCCACAGATTTGTGTCAGAATCTGTGCTAATATGAGAAAATGCAAGCTGTAGCACAGGGCTCTTATGAATGGGAATGAAAGGGTCATCATCTCCTGGGTCATCATCTCCAGTCTCTGCATTTACAGACTCCTGAAAGAGTCTGTTGAGAAGGGCATTTGTAACATTGCAGTATCAGAACTGGGTTGTTAAAGCAAAAACTAAGGCTCAGATGCACAGAAGGATTTAGGCACACGGGGGGCCTATATGTCTTCTAATCAGACAGATTAATCAAGTCTGCGGGAGCGTTCTGAGAATGTTTCAGTATTCTGCAGCATCTCGTGTATTCAGCATCCCCCATTTGAAAATGGCAGGGGGGCACTTTAACTAAAGCTTGTTAAATGAACTTGAGTTAAAGCCCCCTCCCCCAACCATTTTGAAATGTTGATTACACAAGACTCTGTGCTGTTTTCATTAAAGTGGATCCTGAAAGCTGCTCTAATTAAAATGCCCCTCTACCTCTGCCCCAGAGCATATGTATAGGCACTCCTCAATCCCAGACTGCAATCCTCAAATCCCATGCCTAACTCCTTAAACCCCTATGGTAAAATCTCACAGGCACTCTCATTTTTGCTTCTAAGCATGGTCAGGAATGCCTTCATCTTGGCACGGCAGAGGAGCAGGGCTCCTTTCTCATATGAACCTAACCAAACCAAAGTTCTTTTGTCTTCATTTGATTGACCCAAAATTTTGCTCACAGTACACCTACATGACACTGCCAGGAGTGTTTTATGAACAAAACGGAGCAGCCATTAGAAAGCCAATGAATAAAATACAGAAAGAGACCTGAAAGTAAGGACCAGAAACCCAGGTCTTCTCCCTGCATCCAGGTGAGAGCTCTAACCACAAGACTATAGTCACACTCTATTCTATTGATCATCTTCTGTATCTTGCATTAACACTGGTACATCTTTCACAGGAAGTTTGTTGAATGCCACTGGTAGTTATGCTACTGAGGAATCAATACATTCATGACAATAACAACGGCTGATTATACCGTGATGGGCAATAACAACAGATGATTACACTGTGATGGACAATAACAACAGATGATTATACCGTGATGGGCAATAGTATCATGTAACAGACTGCTCATGTGGGCTCACCAGATTGGCTTGAGATACTTACCCTAGGCTAGAAACAGTGCCGGTGAACTCTGAGTGACCCCAAGGGTAGAGAAAGGGAGCCCTGCCGGGTGGACAAGGGGAAGCCAATTGAAAGAAGGGGTTTTCAGTCCCCGCATTCGCATGGAAGGGGGATGGCCAGGGTTGGGGGCCTGCCACCCTGAGCCCTGGTTGGCCGGTTTGCAAGCTGGGGAGGGACTGCTGGAGGGGCTAAAAGCAACAGTCGAACCAGCATGTGGAGTCACTGACAGTGACTCCAGGGAACAACACAGGAGGCCCAAGAAGAGCTGGGGTGAGCTGACCCAGCAGAGGGAACAGAGAGACCCCTCTGAAGAGCCTCGAAGACCCCGGGAGAAGAAGACAGTGGCAGTTTGCCATGCCTTCAGCCCTGCAGCAGAGAGGAAGCCGCGGCCAGGGCTTGGGGCAGAGAGCTGGTGCCCCAAGGCCCCATCGCAGTGCACTGGATGTGCAGGGTGTCCCGGAGACTAGGGGTGGGAGTCGGCCCCCCCACTCCACTGCGGAGAAGAAGCAGCGGCCGGGGTGCTGGCGGCATCCTTACCCGGAGCAGGGAGCTGCGCTGGTGAGTTAAGGAAACCCCTTACCTTCTCTGGGGAAGTGGGACAGCAGCAGGCAAGGCACTGGGATCCTGAGGAGCAGCAGAGTGCCTGGATGAGGGTCCCCAGGAGCTTGGGGGGCAGACCAGCGCTCGGAGTGGGATTGGTGAGCCGCGAGGCATGTGGGGTGCCTGGACAGTCATCTGGAGTAGGGGTTTAGAGCAACAACCCTTGGGAGCTGCCTGTGTTGCTAACCCTCTGCCACTGACTGCCGCAGAGGGGACTCAGTCCTGTCCCTTATTCTGCAGGTGATTGTCATTGGATGGAGTCCCTGAGTTTTGTGCTTGGGTCATGCTGATTGCTGCAGGAGCCTACTCTGTTTCTTGTTGCTTGCCTTTTTGGTTGCCATGGAGGGTTGCCCTTCAGTCCCTTTGTGGGGTTGGGATTTGATACAATTTGATTGCTGCGGACCAGAAGAGCTTAACCTGTTGCAGTCTGTCACTTATTAGGAAGCCTGTTGGAACTGCTAGGACTGAGCATCTTGCTTCCTTGTGGTAACATCTCAGCAGTGGCTGAAAGCTGCCAGTTCCCCTACCTGTGGTTTTTCAGTCAAGTGTTGACTAATGCATTCCAGTTTGTTTTATGATTCTGGTTACGCCATTTAAGTTCACTTGTAAATAACCTTTCCTATTATTCTTGTTTTGTAAATAAAGTGTAAATAGTTAAATCAGTTAAGTGTTAGACCTTCTTGGGACCCCCGGCTGCTCTGTGGGGAGCTGGGGCTGGCTGGAAAGTAAATTGGTACTGGCCAGAAGCCCTGCCCCACTCTCACCACACCATCCCTGATATTGGGCAAGGGTGGCAACTATTTGGCCACCAACTGGGTTACAATCAAATAGGCTTCATCTTGCATTGTGAAGTAGAAACTCATGGTGGATAGGGCTCTGGGTGTTGTGGGTTTGGATCCCCTCAGACTGATAAGATCCTAAATCTGGATTTCTTTCTTCCTGTAATGTGATTTAACTACTAGGAGATATTTATAATGGGGGGAAGGAGGGAATAGCAAGTACCACTATACCTAACTCCTGCCCATTTTATTTTGAAAAGAAGTGGCTGACACTACATTTTTGTCACAATCTTGTTGTGTATGTTACACGTTTCAAGAACACTTACTGGATGAAATGCCCCAGGGGACTGAAGGAGAGGAACACCAAGTTTCTAGATCCTTGGCATGGAAGACATCAGGCAGTCACGCTGTCAGTCTTAGCTGCCCAGAATAGGGCATTTCTGGGCATGACAGAGGCAGAGCTCTAAGAGCCTAGAGAACTTCTAAGATCATCTAGGCCAGCAGTTCTGAACTGGGGGCACATGTACCCCCAGGAGGTACGTGAGATATAATTCATACATTGTCTAACACAGGTCAAAGGGCCTCAAAAATTAATTTCCCATTGAAACGGGGTAGGTGAAGTCTCACTCTGAGACCAAAAGGTACATTGACCAAAAAAGGTTCAGAACCGCTGATCTAGGCTCTCAAGATATGCAGGGACGTTAGGCAGGAGCTGAGCCATGAGTTTTTGGATTTAATCTAATTCCCCAGTTCTGCCCAGTCCTGCCTTAAGCACCTATGTTCTTTGCTGCGTGTCACCCTTGGCACCTACGTGTCACCCTTGGCACCTAACTCAAAGTTCTGAATTCTGTTCTGAAGGCCAAACACAGCAGGAGCTTTGGGTATTTTTTAAAAACCTAAACTCATAACTGGATATCTGAGTTTAATCACATCTATTCATTACCTACACAGCAAAAGACAACAGATCAGCCATTTTCAGATGCATTAAAAAGATTAATGAGGTTTCAGATGTAATTGTCTGATACTGCTCTAAGAGCATATGGATACCACCCTTATTATTATCTGTACTCAGTATCAACTGCAAACTTATTACCAAGAAGTATTACCAAAAGTATAGAATACTGCTAAGGAAAAGGAAACTGAGAGAACAGAGTAAAGGCACTTAAAACTGTTTGACAGGATCTACAGTGAAAAGCCTAGCTTTTTAAACTCTTGGGCTAAGTATAAACAGTCAAAAAACCTTAGGCTGTTATCAATTCCCTGGATGTGCCTGAAGCTAAACATTCACTTAAGTGTTTTCTCGAATAGAGATAGCAGCATTTGCCAAAGCTATAGGCACCGACTTTGTTTTTTGCCGGTGGGCGCTTGCAGCTGTAAATGACAAAATTACCAAAAAACAAAACAAAACGGCACTTTACTTTTAACTTGGTGCTTTCCTGTGCCGAACCCCATGCATGCCCAGAAGAGGCAGTGTGTTACTTCTACCCAGCTCTGCAGTGTCTGTAAAGATCAGGTGCTTTAGTGGGGCTTTTGGGTGCTTTTATCTACTAGATGATTGAATCAAGTTTAGCTAAAATCTTCAAAAAGCCCCACTGAAGTGCCCAATCTATATAGATGCTGCAGAGCCTGGGTGAAGTCACATGCTGCTTCTTCTGGTAATGCGTGTTTTGGGGTTTTTTTAACATCTCTAAGCATGATTCCATGAGTACTAAGCACCTTTTTTTTTTTTTAGTGGGAGCTTGAGCCCTGGAGCACCCATGGAGTTGGTGTCTATGGCTGAAGCATCTGCATGGATGAGTCGGGGGCTAAATTAGTGCATAAAAGAACCTTCAGAGAAAATTGATCACACTTTATGCTAAATGTTCAACTGGCATCAACTTTGTCTCTAAGCTTATCAGATGGCTGTATCAGAAAAAGTAATTCCTTCACCGAGTAATAGCCTGGTTACGAGTCTCACGTATGTGGTTGACACAGGTGACTGTTCCTCTGGAAATCAATGGGAGCCCTGACTACTGGTCTGACCCTGATAGGACTGAGTGCCAGGTTATTAACATACTTTTTCAACTACTACCAATTTTTTTGTGTGATCATAAAGGTCCTTATTTATTTGATTGATGAAAGTAGAAAAGGAGATGGTCCAAATGAGCAGAGTCCCTGAGCAGCATCCATTTGTGAGCACAAGCACTTCTCAGCTGGATGGGAAGGCTGATTATAGACTGCATGTGCAATTGGGCAACACAAATTCCTTATTTTTGGTTGCACAAGGGGCTTTGGTTGCACTGCTGAAAATAAATGGGTTTTTTTGTATACACAATTTTGAGGGTCATTGCCTATAAATTGCTGTAAATGCTCTCTCTGGGAATCTAGACTTATTTCCTTGGCCAGGAGTTTCTATTTCACAGTGCAAGATAAGGCCTATTTGCCACTATTGCCCATCACAATGCAATCAGCCGCTGTTATTATCATCAGTTTATTCATTCCTCTGTAGCATATTGCACAGCGCTCAAGTTCAATAAAAAGCCGTTTATTCTAAGAACGACTTGTTTGTTGATTTGTTTTTCTTTTTTTGTAAGCAGTGAACGTGGCAGGAACATATTGGTAGGTAGATGGGCTACAGTCAGCATGGTTCTTCTCTTAAATTAATGGGACTTTTAAGGGCTTCTCTTATCTGCAACTAGACCCAGAGTCCTAGTCTCTCTGCAGGATAGGATTAATTCCCATTCCCTTTGTGCCTTCATCAGTAGGAATAACTTACTTACTGGGACAAATAGGGTAGAGAATTTGGTCACTGTAGTTCTTAGTCAAGTAGTATTCAGAAGGACTACAGAGATGGGGGCCAATGACAAAAAACTTGAATGCATGCAGTTCACTTATATTAAAAAATAAGCATTTACGGTATCATAATTGAGCACAGTATGGTTTCAGGGTAAGTCAAATTCACTGTACAAATTGAAAAGCGTAAGCTGGCTTTCCCATAACTACACCTACCATCAAACTTTTCACACCTCCTTCCTTATTGTTGCATTAGAAGTACTTCAGGGACTGTGCTAATACATTGAGGGGCACCTTTCTAATAAGCCAGTCTAAATAGCAACAACAATAAAATCAATAAGCATTATACTACTGTGTGATGTGAAAGGGGATCATTTCATTATGATGATAAAAAAAGTCAATACACATTATAATATTATATGAAGGGGGACATCTCCCATTATTATCTGCAGAGGAATCCAGCATGCACTGTGGTATGATAGTAAAGGGAAATAATTACAGTATATGTTACTGTCCAGCAGCCAGTCAGTACTTTATGACAATCTTTAAGGTTGACACATTACAATGCATTGTTTTTTAAAGACTATGTGCATTACATTGCAAAATGAGAGGGGATTCATTATGCAGCAAATCCAGAAGAAGTATTATAACTGATATGGATAGTAGTGAAAGCAAGAAAATCATTATGAGCTAAGGCTTCCAGGGCAATATAGTTATTTTAACAGAGCTTTCGTTACTTAATTTCCTTGTTTATTTTTTTTTAATATACATAGCCTACTCAAGAGAATGATGTTTTTTCCTTTTCATTTTAAACCATATTTTCTTTATAATTCATTTGCTAGTGCTCATGCACTGGCACATCATTAGCAAACCCACAATTTAAAGCTTGTAAAAGTTAAAAATAATTGCATTGGTTTAAAAATGTTTGGTTCTTAAATTATATTGCTCTAATAAAATAAAAACCTAATTTTGAATGTGGGATGAGCATATTAAATATTCTACAATTGTTTTATTTATTCAGTACATTTGTTCAATAAAGCAAGCCTCTTTCTTTAATTAAACACATTTTATATTTTCATTGCCATTGCATAAAAGCTGAAGGACACAACAGGGAATGCATTACTGAGCTATTATACACATCCCAAGTGATTGAAAGCACTTAGTTTTATCTCATACGTCACAATCTACTGGAGAAATGGGATGCAATTATTATTATTAATAATAATAACAATTACTTATATAAACTGTGCATCTAAGCTGAAAGACTCAAATTTACTTCAATGGGTCTTGGCTTAGCCTGTTTTTACAGGAGTGGGGCTAACACTGCAAAATCTTTCTTAGACTGATCTCTACACTCCTGAGCCACTCAGTAAAGCCACTGGGTAGAGCAGGCATCATGGTTTTCTCTTCTCTACGACGGACAGAGGTTAGTGCTATTTCCACCTATGTTTTGTCCTACACCTGCAAAAAGAGTCCTCTAGTGCTTATGACACTTGGAAGTTTGCACCCCAAAATCCTGTTTTTCATCCTTTCCCTGTACAGAGAAGTACTGTAAGGCAAACTTCTGCATCATCAGTCTCTTTCAAATTCTTGGATTTTGCGATTTTCTCCATTTGGAATATCTTTTTAAATTCCTGTGCTACTTGCCTTTCTCTCCTAACATCAAATCTAGGCACCTTATTTCTCTATCTGTTGTCCCAGCCCTCTCTCTTTTAACTGGTAGGCCTCTTTATCCTCTGACAAGATCTCTATTCTATTTTCAATGTCCATAGTATCTACAAATGGGATTCAACAGTTCAGTTGTGCTTCTCTCCATTTCTCTATTTTGCCAAATCTCATCATGCAAGTAGACCTGACGGAAATGTGTTGCCCAATTTCCCATGACCATATTTTCTCCATTCCTCCCACCCTACTTTGCAGTAGTGTGTGCTTAGGTGGTGTGGCATAAGGGTGAAAAAACTGTCACTAGCCCTACCTAATCAGATCACTAGAGTGTAGGGCAAGTGGCAGGCATATGAGAATGGAAAATAAAAGAAGCTAATAACAATTCCAGTTAAATGATAACATGGCTTTGGTTAAAAGGAGAATCTCTTAAAATGTCTGTCTCACACTTAAATTAATTCCTGCTGTGCTCATATAAACATGTCCTCCAATTAGGTTAGTTTTTGCCACTTATCAAAAATCTTCCTGTATGTACAATTTGCCTGCACTGGTCTTCTTTGGTTCTAATGTTACTGGTCTATTGATTACTATAATTCAGCACTAATCGGACTTTTACAAAGTACAGTGAATAGATTACAGCTGGGCCAGGAGACAGCCAAACATCAATTATTAATATAACAGTGCTGGCCTTTACCGTGTCTGTATTATTTACCTTGGGGAGTTTAGAAACCTGCTGAATAATGTTCCTTCCCTGGAAATTAATCATTTCAAAATATTTGTTTCTACTGAGAACACAGACCATACTAACAACACATACCTCTAGCAAATACACACATCCTGTTAATATCTCTCATAATTATGAAAACGTGAAGCTCTTCTTCAGAAGGAAGGAGACTGGCATCTCAAAAGATAATGCTAATTTTCTTCACTAAGAACAGAAGAAACTGGTTATTTTAAGGTGAGTTTGCAAAAAACATATATCACTTATTGTTATTGCTGTCACCCCTTGTTAGCCTCCACAGGTAGCCAATATTTGGGGTTTTATGGATTGTTTCAATTAGTACGAAAATTGGTGTCTTGGTCTGTATTTCTTTGGTGCACTCGCATTTATTTACAAAGAATGTGCATAATATTCTGGTTTCCTGAATTTAAGATTTTGTCATCCTGAGTGGCATGGTGCAGGGGAAAGCTGTACGTGGGGAAATGGCGGTGGCACAGGCTGCTGCCGCCTCAGTACAAGTTTCCCAAACATGGGCTGCTGCAGGGGCAAGGGTTCCCCCTCTATCACTTCCTCTGAATTGGTGTCCAGGGCTAGGGCCCAGAGCTGGTTGCAACCCAGTAATATTGTTTTACTGACCATCTGCAGCCAACCTGGCACGTAATGTTATTTACTTCAGAGTAACTTCTAAAAATTGACCATTCTTCTTCTCCTTCTCCCCGCTCTACAGATCTATTGGACTTGTCCAAAAAAATCCACCCACTGTTTTACAATCATTGAGATTAAAGCACAATCCTTTCCTCCCATCTTAGCAGCACTTATGGTTAGGCTAGGCAAATGGAATCCAGCATACATTCTCTGGTGCTGGTAAATCTTCAAATCAGAGTTGAGATGCAGCTCAAAGAATGCTTTTGTTTTGTGTTCGTCCTCTCTACAGAGGTAAATTTTCTCCCTCTAAATAAACTCTAGGTTCAAAAGCTGTTATCTCTGTAATAAATACATTAATAAATCACCCCAGCTGATTCTGTACATTTCAACTGTCTTGTGATCAAGCACCCAATGCAAAATAATTAATTAGTTAGGCACTTACAACTATGATTGGAAGCATCCATCATACCACTTAAGTCAAACGAATTGCCATCTCTAACATCCCCTCAGTATTTTGGCTCAGAATATCAGGCAATATATTAAGACACTTACTGCTACAAGTTAGTAAATTTGCTCCAGGACTATAAAATGTAAATTCCATCATAGCGCTCCTGCTAGAGTACAGCCTTCACACTTGTCATTATGGAGCAAGATGCTTTTAGTGAGGGAGCCCTGTGAAATTCGTTCACAGTAGCCATTTACAAAAGTGTTAATGTAGCTTTTCTCTGCTCAACTGAGAGACTTACCCTGCTCTTCCATTGTATGCCTGTTATCTGCTCCTTCAATATTTATTGACTAGCAAATTGCCCATCAAGAATGCTGGGGGGGGGCAAGGCAAGCAGGGATGAAGCCCTATGTCTGGCCCTGTGCCTGCCCACCCTGCCACTCTGCTTTCAGCCCCACTCCATCCTTCATCCCTGGCCGTTTCCCCCATCCTGCTCCACCCTCCTCCCCGCTGCTCTGGGTCCAGCACTGGCCCCACTCTGTTGCCCCTCCTTGCTGCTCCAAGTCCAGCCCCACTCCACCCCCCTCCCCAGTGGCTCCGGGTCTGGCCCTGCTCTACCCCCCCTCCCCACTGCTCCAGGTCCGGCCCCATTCCACCCTCCCCCCCCCCCCCCACACAGTTATTCCAGGTCTGGACCCACTCTACCCCACCTCCCACCACTCTGGGTCTGGCCCCGCTCCACCCCCTCTCCCTGGCCGCTCCGGGTTCGGCCTCACTCTACCTTCTCCCCCACCACTCCACGTCCACCTGGTCCATGCCCACATCCACTTCTCTTTCTCCCTGCCCACCACCTCTCCCTCCCTGCAGGCTGTTCTGGGGGGCATCAGGGCCAGGCGGCAGGGGGGCACTGCCCTTTGCTCTCAGGAAGGGAGGCATGGGGAAGCCCCATCACTTGAGTGGCCGGGGTGTGTTCACTGCCACCACAAATTTCCCTGGCAGTGGCTCAAACTTGGGCCTATGCAGCCAATTGGCACCTGCCCTCTCAGTGGCGCATGCACAGTTGGTTAAAAGTGTTATGGACAGACAGACATACAGATAGACACACAGACAGACAGACTAAGCTTTTTATTGTATTAGATCTTTTCAGCCCTAAAGTCCTAAACACTGGAGCAGAAATTTAATACTTATGTGCCTGGGATAGAAACTTTGGGTTTCTGCCCTGTGCTCAAGAGGACAAGGAGAGCAAGGCCCATCTAGAATCTTACTGAACAACTTGATTCATGCCCTCTCCTAGTACCACTGTGGGTACGAGTTAACTGAAACGGAGGAAGCAAGGGAAAGACAGGGCTCCATGTATCACCTTCTCTCTGCCTGAACCTGCTGGTCTGAACAAACTCTCCCAGGCTTACAGTGTCACCATTCCAGTATGGATAGCTATGGACTCCCAAGGGGAATTTTGGATGAGGTGGCTTGAGCCTTCCTTCCAATGCGCTTGAGTGTTTTAAAGGATACAACCCTGGCCGGAATGTATTAATATTCTAGAATCAAAATCCTCTCTTTCTGTGAGTCCCTGTTTTCCCACAATATACTCCCTTTTTCAGTAGTTGAGCCCAGATTCCTCATTCCTAGACATATAACTTTGCATTTGGTTGTACTGAAATGCAGTTAGTACAAATAGGCTGAACTTACCGGATCCCTTTGTATAACTGTCCTGTCATCATCATGATATACCATTCTATCAATCTGCATGTCAACAGCAGAATTTACCAGCAAATTTTATTTACTTTCAGATCATCAACAAAACGTATTGAATACCATCTGCTTTAGTATCCAACCCTGATGAACCCCAACACAAACACTTTCATTTATTGATGATTTTCCCCCTACAGTTTAAGATCTGTCACTTAGACAGTTATAAATATACTTAACATGTGCTTTACTAAGATTGTTTAGTGCTAATCTGTTAATCCGAATAGGTGCCCCAGTAAATCAAAAGCCTGTATAGTTAACATCTACGTAGTTAACTTCATCAACCAAACTTGTAATTCATCCAAGAATGAAACGAGATTGTTTGACAAGTCCTATTTTTGATAAAACCATACTGACTGGCCTACACTTTATTCCATCCTCTAATTCATTGTCACTTTTTCCTGTATTTTTCTGGAATAGATGACAAAGCATCAAACCTACAAGTTAGCCAGATCAGTCCACCTGATTTGTTTGAATGGCAGCTCAACATTAACAGTCTTGAGACACTTTTCCAGTAACATCAGCAACCGTCTCAGGTAAATCAATGTCACATTCCTTTTCTTTCTTAATAACTCCCTTTCATGACACTTTTACTAAGATTCCAGAGGTAGAACAAGTTGGACTGTTGCTCCAAATTCATGCAAAGCCTGACCCCCAATGAATCCAGCTGTAAATGGGGCTGAGGAGTCAGAGGCAAGAGGATGAGATGAACCTCCATCTCCAGAAATGACTAGCCTATGCTATCCCCGTGGGCTGGTATGCTCAGAACCTTTGACTTTTTTGCATGCTCCTTCCCTTGAGTTACCCCTTCATTGGAAGCCAGTGGCCAGACCTAGTCAAATGTCTTTTTGATACCTTTCTTCTCATTTCCCAGAAAAAATGATTTTGAAACCTTGAGGTGTTAGAAAAAGATATCTTTGTTTTGTGAAGACTTTTCTTTGCCTTCAAGCAGAGGAGATGAAATCTACTCTGATTGAAAAAAAGTTGAAATGCTCTTTGTTCTTGGCTCAAATGAGAGACTAAACTGCATTGTAGAACACCCTGATTTTTTTTACAAAGAGACAGAGATAAGGAATGTCTTTGTTGAACTGTTAAAAGGAAATATACTGTGAAAACAGAGTGTTTAAAAAGACAGCTATGAATATTCACTTCCTCACATAATGGAAAAAAACACCTTTATTTCAAGATACAGGTAGCAGCCTTGTTATATCTTGAATGGAAATAATGGTATTAATGGTAATTTCTTCTTGCAAATCTTCTCATGAATATATATTTACATTCCAATAGAAATCTGCCTATCATCGGAGAAAGGAATTCATGAGCTTTAATAGCATCTTCAGACAATTTGATGGTTTTGTACTTCCTCAAGTAAACAAATTCATATTAGCATATGAATGTTATCCTTTAACTTTCTCAGCCTCTTACTGGCCACTTGGTTGTATTTTTAGTAGCTTATCTGTGGGTTTTGTCCTTTAAAAAGTTGATCTGGTATTATCTTTGATGTCTGCTTGAAAAAGTAATTGTTACCTGTTTGCATATCAGCAAGCTAAAAATTGCTTAATAATGGCTTATGCCAGTCTAAAGGGTGCAAAAAGAACTTAAAAACTGGGCTTGCCTTTCTATTACAACTTGAGTTCTTGGAGAAAATAAAGAGCGATGGTAATAGCTGTCAATGGCAAGAAGACATTTGGATCTCTATTATGGGCTGCATCCTCTTCATTTTGCATGTATCAGTAGAGCTGGCTGGAGTCCAGAATTTTCTATTTTGCAAAAATATTTGACATTTGGGTTTGTTCTGAATTGGAACAGAAAAATCTTTTTAGAATCTCCTGTGAAATGGAAAGTCCCCTAAAATATTGGGGAAAATATTTAGGAATGTTATTTCCAAATAAAGTTTTCCATGTAAAATGTATTTCATGTTGTGTTTCACTTTTGTATCATAGATTATATTATTTTCTGACTGGTCACTAACAGTCGTGTTTAATTACATGTCATATCACGTTAACCCGTGTCGTTCTGTGACATAACATATTACAAACAACTACTGCCAATGTTATGATATAGTGGTCAAACTATTCTTTTATATGTATTCTAATTGATATTCTTTCATTCTGTTCTTTCATTTAGGGCAGCTGCTACTCAGCAATGAGGATATTATCCACTTACTGAATATACAGTGGAATGACAGAGTAAAGGCAGGATCCTGAAATAAGGTCCGTGTAGAAGGACCCCAAGGCCCTGAAGTATACTACTGGATTTCCACACATCTGTGCCAACAGAGCACTCTTTGCAGAATCGGTGCCTGAGACTTCTTAGCTAGGGTGCTTCAAAACCCTTTTTGGGGGTGCCAAATCCAGTTGAACCCCACACACCATCTTCCAGAAACAGAAAGTGTAGGGCAGGTGGAACTGTTTTGCAAACCTCTGTTTCAGGGAGGAGTGTCGGGGTGGAGAGGGGAGACTAGGAAGAGCTGTAACAAGAGCAGGTGCTTCTGTCTGTTTTATACTTATCAGATAAGCCTAAAGCAGCCAGGAGCTTGTGTGCATGCCACAGCCCTTCTCAGTTTGGCTGTGCACAAGATGCAAAGGGTAGTTCCCACTTGGCTGTGGCAGCAGCACCCTAGCTGAGAGCCACTGAAGTAAGCTGAAGTAGCACAACAGTGGTTCTCAACTGGGGTGCTGCCAAAATCAAGAAAGCTAATGAGAGTCAAGTCTTATCTCCTGGAGGAAGCTTTTGCCAGTCAACCTACACTAGCAAACTTTCTAGTGGGCACAAAGCCTATCTTGGCAAGAGTTATCCTGGTTTAGGTGAGCCATTTCCTTGAATAAAAAGAAGCTGTACAATCAAACAGACTTTTCCTAACATGACAGTACCTTCATGCGAATATAGCAATATTGGTCAGTGGTGGGGGCTTTCTATACTCCTAACAGACCTAGTGAGGGCAACGCTTTCAAGTGCGGAGCAGAGATGTCACACTTGTCCAGCCCCACAGGCTGGATGAGGGTCACTGAGCCAGCCCCCTGTGCTGCATGCAGCAACCACAGCATCAGGTTCTACCCACATGCAGCATATATCAGCTCTGCACCAGGGCTTGCTCTGCACAGGATACATGGGCTGGAACCAGCACTGCACTCAGTATAAAGACTTGGTCTGGGGTGCATGCTGCATATAGTGCCCTGCTAGACTGGCACTGTGTGAGGGCTCTGGGCCCAAGCTAGATTGGGCCCCAGATTGTCTGTGCACATGGGAGCCAGTGCATAGGCCCAGTCCAACAGGGTGTCATATGCAGCACATGCCCTTGACCTATCTCTTGTCCCACATGCAGTGCTGGATTCAGCCTGCACACTGTGTACCACACAAGTCTTGGGGCCAGTGCATACTGTATGTAGCATGGATGCTGGACCGGCAGGACATGCTGCACACAGCACAGGAGGTTGGTCTGGGGTGCATGCAGTGCATGCCCTGGAACAACCCCTTGTACTATTCAGTGCATGTGGTGCTGGATCCAACCCACACACTGCCTGCAGTATGCAGGGCAGCTGGGACTGGGACTGTTGCATGCCCATGCAGCACATGGGGTTGGTCCAGAGACACATGGGCCAGATCACATGGCTCCATGGGCCTGATCTGGCCCACAGACCATGTTTGACACCTCTAGTGTTGAGCAGACCTTGGGTTAGTACAGAGACTGTACTAGAACATAGAAAAGTCTGTAGATCTTTACCTATGCCTGCATGTGGCCTAATGGCAATAGGAACATGATCTTGATTAAGTCCATCAGTGACACACTAGTGCAAACAACCAGCGCCAGTAGCAACCAAGGTTAATTTTCTGAAGAGGCTATGCTGCAGTGAAGACCAGACTTCCAAAAGTCTATGAACAATACAGCCACCCTGTATGCAAAGGGAGGCCCGCCCTGTTTCTAAAATCTTGAAACATACAATCCTTTAGTCATTTCTTCAAGTGCAGGCCAAAAGAATTCAGAGAGAGAAAGTCATGTGTGATCTCTCTTCTCTTGCAGATCTGATCACAATGGGAAGGACTGAACATTTTTATAAAGCATCTCTTTAATTATGTGGTATTATTGTTAATACGTATGTATTGTGGTAACATCCAAAGGATCCGCTATCTCCAATACACAAGAAAGAGGGTAGTGGAATGGGTCACTGTCCTAACTTGATTATTATGTTACTGTACTTTTCTTGTCTTTTAATCCAGTTAAAAGCACCGGGGTTAAATTAAAAGACTTGTTCAGGGACCTCTCAGCTCATAAGGAACAAGACCCTAATCTAATATGTTCAGGTGCCTAATTGCTATTTGGTGCTTACATGCTTTTAATAATATGGCCCTCAGTGTCCATCCTATCCCTTTCTAGATCTCTGTTGCCTTTGCTGTTAACCACCTGACTGCTAATGCTGGCAAACACAAGTCTTTCTTACTGATCAGATTCATAAGTGGTGATCATCCTGAATGTTTTCTGCCCTGCCAACTTCCTTGATAAAAATATGTAAAATACGTTGCAGACGAAAAGGGAATAGTAAGGTTATACCGGATGCAAGGCTCAATATGTGGATTACACGCATCTTTTTATCTCTGTTCCTTTGGATTTGACCTGTGAAATCGATTAACTAACTTGGAAAACAGTAGATGTACATAGGTTTTGATGTGAGAAAGTACATTAACCAGAGTGTTGAGAAATAAGCAGCCTAGTTATTTCCGTGCACTGAAGATTAGAGTCCCACAACAGTCATACTTTATGTCAGTAATTTGTGCCCTTGTTAAACTATAGAAAAATATTTTGAATTGAAGTCTTAAGAAAACAATTTTTCTCAGTAATTGCATGAGGTAGCTTTAAAGAAATGGCTCTTACAATTTAATTTTCATTTTTCTATACAGAGCATGAAGAAAATTTTCTGTTGCTTTAAACCAAAGCCTAAAAAGTTAAGAAAATGATGCTTTGCTATTATAAGACAACCAATAGCACAATGCCAGAAGTGTTCAAAATGATTTCAAGAACTCAGTGAAGGAGTTCTATATAGAAAACACAGGGATCGGTTTTCTGGGTCAAGCCATGGTCCACAAGTCTGGAGAATGACTTATCTCTGGTACAAGAGGATGCAAGAAGCACTACAGTAGGAGATCATAGTATAACCTACCTTCAGGAAAGACAGAGACTGGCTGAAACATGAGTGTTTGCAGCTTTAAAAAACATCTATAGAGATGTCTAACACTGATAAGCTCTTGCCTTAGTCATCCAGCAATGTGCTCCACTGCCTAACTCTGCAGTCCACTGTAAAATGTTTCCTGTTGCCAGTTTTGCATTTTCTGCTATTCATTTCCATTGATTGTCCATTTGGTTTTGGTTTTAGCTTTTTGTCTAGGATTTAAGACTGGATTGATCAGGTCCTTCAAATAATATTTGACTGATTACCAGTAAAGACACTTGACCCCGCCAAAGCTAAAGAGAAAAGAAGATACATGTGTATTATTTCTCTAAAGATTTCCAGGGCCATATTTTGAGGTTGGAATAGATTTTGCAAGGTGCTCTGTATTCTCAATTGCCAGTGCCTTCACAATTCTATTCATCTTCTCTTTCAGCAAACTGTTGATTTTTTTTTTTTTTTACATATTTGATATTTTTAGCTGTATCATTAATTCTATTAAAGCCCTCTAGTGTGATTCTAATTAAAAGCCTGCCAACATTTCAAGTATTAATTATTATTATTTTAGGATTTAAAATTCAGCTGAAATAGCTGTACTGCAGAAATCTGCAACTAAAATCTCGTTGTGTGGGCCCAAGGCATGTTTAGTTTAGTTTCTTTAGTCATAAACCTTTTTGACCCAAGTCGTTAACTAAATTCAGAGACAGTTGTTAGGCGTTTCCTTTAGAAGCAGAAATTGGTGGTGGAGCCAAGTGTTTCTTTGACTCTTTCAGGTCTATTTAAAAAGCCTTGTTCCCTCAACACAGCAGGAATCAAGCAAAAGACCATGTCTCTGCTTACAGTTCTAAGTCGTAGCCCAGTCAGCACTTAGCCAAAAGTGCTCTTCCTCTCAGCTTTCCTTAAGGTGGTATTTCCAGTCCTTCTGACTGTGTTCTTAACTTTTCTGCCCTTGCTTCTCTGATGGTTTGTCCTCTTAGGCCCTCTGACCATTCTTCCTCTTTCACAGACACACAGATTGAAACCCCTTTACCCATTTGTGCTTTGCATGTACCTTTGGGTTAAGTGTCTGCACATCCCAGTGTCCAAGGCAGAGGCTGCTATGGTTTCAGCATTCAGATTCATAAAAGAGCATCATTTACAGCCATCTTAAATCAGGCAGGGAATCAACTCTCTATTGATTTCCCCCAGATCTCATCAAAGACTATTAGCTTCCCTTACTGTTGCAGAAGTTTTGCTATCCACTGCACTCAGGAGAAGACCTCGTCTGTGTTGTCACTTTAATTGCTGAGATACTCCTATCTTGCTATGAAGGGGAGAAGAATAGAGAAAGCACTGTTATTCCTATAAAAGAAGCAAGGTACAGTACAAACATTGGTAGTGCGTTGCAGCTTAAAAGAATGTGTTACAATAGCCCCATTGCCAGGTTGCAAACCCTCAGCCTGTGCAGGGGTTCGGAGCTGTTGGGAGTGTTCAAGTGCATGTGATCAGTCTCTCTTGATTGCAACCCTGACTGAAAGATTGAGCCTTTATCTTCTTCCTTAGTTTACCATGTTAGTCAGACTAACAGGGACTGGGTCTCAACCGACTGCAGTCCTTAAGCTCCCCCTACCTGCTCTTAGAGGCACATTTTTGGATTTGATTTGTTGAAGGACAGGAAAAGCTGGTAAAAGCTGCTTTATATAAAAAACCTGCCCATGAAGGAGGGAATTAAATCAGCCAAGAGCTTACTAAGCAGGTCCGATTTTCTTTATGAGCATGGTTCCTCTTTTCCCCCGCCCTAAAAAGTTCTGTCATCTTTACAAGCGATTTGAGAAATCTTACTTCTTTAACATGGGGAGGCTGTGCATGCCAGACATGATGCAGATACAGCTGGTTTCTCAGGCGGGTGCAGAGCTCATACTCTAGCCTCGGTGGCCATATAAATTACAGAGGGCAATGATAGACATGGGGAATAAAAATATAGATGGGCTACAGGGAAGTATTTTACAAGTAATTTTAAGTAGAATTGACTGCCCTCATGGTGGCAGGTAAAAATAGATGCACTTTAATGGTAGCACTGAATGAGATTTGGAGCACGAATGATTTTCATCCATAGGACTTGATTCCCTTCTGTACTGAATTCATTTAATTTAAATATGTCTGAATCTTATTTCTGAAAGTATTTAGACACCTACATATTTACAACATATCTTAGCTACATCTTTAAATAGTGATGGGTTCAAGCTGCAACATTTAGATCCAGATTTTGAAACTGTAAAGCTCCATGGTGAAATATTGGTCATGTTGAAGCTGTTGTCTTTAATTGGGCTGGGAGGTTTGGCTATGAAGATGGTATATTATATTATTCATCTTTTTTTTTTTGCTTCTGTTCAACACTCAAAATGTAGGGTCCCATAACCTGGGGCTTTGGTTTGGGCCAATTTCTTAAGCAAAAGTAGTATTTTGACTTGCCACAGACACCATGTCTTTTGTTACTATTTTAGCTTTTCCAGACTTTTCCTTAGTTTCCTGCTGTCTGAATCACATATTGTTCATAAGCCTTTGATGCGATTAGACCCTGCCTCCTGTTATTTGTGTTCCATTCCAAACACATCAGCATCATGTGTGGCTCACAACATACATAAAATAACTTTCCCAATGTTAATGTCATTTCTCCCCAGAAATCATGCATTAAGTTCACAGGGAGAAATGCTTGCTATCACCATCATCCATCTACAGCAGTTTCTATAAATAAGGCTGCCAGAGAAGGTTTGGAATAACATTTCAAAAAACAGAACAAATCTTCACATTTCTCAGCTGGAACTTGTCCAACGGATCTGATTAATTGTTTTGGGCAACAACCTGAAAAGAAAGCACCACACACAGTATAATGCAATGTTAGCATACCGTTTAATTTATCTTAATGTAAATCCTGATACTGCTTACAGAAGCTCAGAAGATAATTTATGCCCTTGGTCTTGAATTCAGAATCTCTTCCAGAAGAGCTTATAACTCAGTGAAGCTGCCTGTCCGACACAGACATGAAAGTCAAGCACTCAGGTTTTGGTATCTACCTATAGAAACATGTCTGTATTTTACCCCTTATGCAGAAGAACCTGATCCACCAAAGCAAAAAAAAACAAGCAGGGAGAGGCCTTGTGCATAGGATTTATTTTACCTTCACTGCATGAGCCACTGGCACCTAGACACGAACACACACACACACACACACACACACGCAAATGAACAAATGCCTGGCTGTTACCGCAGATTCCAGGCCAACATGGACATGAGCAGTGTTTCGGTTATTGATTTTTACAGACACAGTTTAGCTGTCAATTGTCGGAAAATTTGTCCTTGCTCCTGACATTTTGCAAGCATAAAACTTGACTATTATTCTTGGCCATGATTTCTTCACTCCATCTCCTATTGTACCATGTACTTTGAGCAAATTTTCTACCTAACTGTTATGCTCGACACAAGCATCAGCTGAAAGGATTCCTTCATAGATGTAGTTTACAGAGAAACATGGAACACTGAAGAATGATGATGTGACTATAAAAGTGCAAGTCAGCTGAGGTTAAAGAGTTTACCATCCGCACGGTAATTTAGCTCCACTCTGGCTGGAAGCTTGCTGGTGGTCAAATGTAGCATCACAGCAAGGAATACTGAGAAGAGTGTTGGAGTGATGACACAGGCTTACTTAACCCCCATTTTAACCTCAAAGGGATCTGTGATATGCAAGTGGTGGTTCTCAGTAATGGGCCTACCATCATGAAGCAGGCAGAGAATGGTGAAGAATTTCAGGGAGCATCTGTACTTTGGACAGATGCTCCACAACGGATCTCAGCTGACAGGGTTGAAGGTCAAAGAAGGCCATGTAGAGAGGCTTTTCTGAGGTCAAAGAAAGCCATGTAGAGGCATATGTTGTTTCTGGCATTTCTCCAGTACCTGATGAGCTATGAAGATCATGTCATTTGTGCCTCTTGATGCCCTAAACCCACACAGATTCTGGGAGGAGCTCATCAGCAAGTGCAAGGGACAGTTCAGGAGGGTTCTCGTGGTGATCTTCCCTGTGGCAAGTTGATCCCTTTGTAGTTCCACAGCCAGACTTGTCTCCCTTCTTGAAGAGGGTCACAATCATGGTATCCCTGGTGTTGTCTTGGATTTCCTCATCATTTAAGATCCTTAAGATGAAGGCCTGAACTGTGATGCATGTTCCTCTCCCCCATGCTTGAAGATTTCTGTGGGGATATCATTCTTCACCTGCTTGTTGGCTTTCCTTAGCTCATCAAGTGTTGGAGGGATTCACAACATGCCTCTCCAAGAGAGACCATATACCAGGGCTGAGGGCTATCCTATTTTCTGCAACTTTATCTTTGGTGAGGTAACGCTAGTACCACCACTGATCTAACTTTGTAAGGAAAATAATAAGAAATAGATTGTAAACTTTGCAATTATAAATAAGTCAGATAATTTAGATCTAGATACAGACTTCTGCCCCAAAGTCTGATTAAGTGTTTTAGTTCAGTGTCGTTTCTACTATATACCTGAGTTCAGAAAACATTTGACACTGTAACAGGGGAGTCTACCGGGGCCGATCTCCGCATGGCCCACCCACCTGTTCTTGGGCTAACCACCTGCTTTCTCGCCCGCCATGCCTTGGTGTTAATTGATGTAATTAGGCAGGAGGCTGCCCATTTTCTGCCCTGCTGCTAGGGGGCGCTATCTGCGGCTCCATTCCTCCCCTACACCACAGCCCAAGCCTCGCAGATGACATCACGATTCTCTCATATGCGCCAGTCCCCCATGATGGGCCCCAGAATCCTGCTGTAGGACCCCCGCCTGAGTTCCTCCCTTCAGGCGGACTCAGCCACCATCATACCGAGCCATATCTCCCTGGCACCGGTTCCACTTCGGGTGTGGTCCCCTCACTGGGGCCTTTGGCTTACACTAGCCCCAGCCCACCTCCAGGCCAGTCGGGACCCCAGGCCTCTGGCTCTTGGGCATCCCTCTCAGTGGGCCTCCTTGCCCTTCTGACTCTCCTGGTCCTGGGCCAGTCAGGGGAAACTCTGGCAGGCCTTGATGTATGACCCATACTCTTATCTTGGGGTCCCTCTCTGGGTCCTCTTCCACAGACATGGGGAGCTGGGATTACCTCACACCACAACTGGTGCCTCAGGGTCTCACAGGGGATTCTCACTCCCCACCCCTGGGCAGCAGGTCGTGGTGCTGCTACCAGTGTTATAGTTGACCCAAATTCTGCCTCCCTGCATTGGAGGACTTACTGGGGTCAGGACTCGGCTCTCTCTCTCACTGAGCCCCCTCTCCCTTCACAGGGCTCCACATGCTGCCTCCTTCACACTGGGGGCTCCACAATGCTCATAACGCCCCCTTTACTCGGGGCTTCCCTCCACAGGTGGCCATAGCCATACCTGGCCCCAATTCTCCTCCTCAGGGTCTTGAACCCCCGCAGGGCTCAGGTGGTCTTGGCCACACCTGGTCTCCAACTCTCTCAGGGCTTGCACCCCCACAACTACCTCCGGTGTATGCAACTGACCCAAAGGTGAGGGCTACGGGTTAAGGTGCCCCGACTGGCCTTTCACTGGGGTGATCACTGGCTTGGCATTTCCTGGGGGCTCCTGTACCACTGGGAGCCTCACCAGGCCACCCACTCCCAGCAGGGTGTAGTTTCAGGTTGCACCTGGGACCAGGAGCCTCCTACCATCCCCTACAGCTCCTACCGTACCTCCAGATGAAACTCAGCAACCCTCAAGCCAGGCAATGTTGTTGCCTTTCTCCAGCAGCCAAACTGCCTTGTTTATATAGGCAGCCCTAGACCTAAAATGGCTGCCCTCATTAGGCACCTGGAGGCTGCTAGCTCCAGGGCCTTAAAATGGCAGACATACACAGTGCCCTGCCACAGACACCACTGCATCTCGTAGTTCAATATTGCAGTCTAAAGTACATATATTATTATGGAGGAACTGGCCTA
Source organism: Crocodylus siamensis (assembly GCF_052110815.1). NCBI lineage: Eukaryota > Metazoa > Chordata > Crocodylia > Crocodylidae > Crocodylus > Crocodylus siamensis. Next base: position 20,954,992 of record NC_143403.1, read on the forward strand.
AACATTTCTCTGTCTAAGAGCACTCCTTGTGATAAGTACTGGTGATATTTTATGAGTCTCACCCAATTTCAAAAAATTGGATCCTAACTTTACGTTCCGTTTTCTTCTCACAGAAGCAGTAGTGGGGTCTCACACATCTGCCCAGGTCAACAGCTGAACAAACCCCTCCATCCCAGACATTTTTGTTTCTGTTGCCCAACTCAAGCAGTACTAGTAACATTTCCATCTTTCTGAAATCCATACATTTCTTACCTTTGGGCTTTTAGCATTGTGGCAGGCAAAGGAGTGTTGTGTGCCATGAGTCTACTATTAGACCTCTGGTCCTTGCAAGAGACTTTGTTTTATAAAGCATTTGGGAAGGCATGGACCAGATCTCCACTGACATTATCAAAGTTAAGCTGTTTAAAACTACCTAATGATCGGGCTCTGTATCTTTTGTTCTCCCTTACCTCACCTTCTGAGTGCCCTGGGTGGGTTCTCTATTGTCTTCCTAAAAATTAGCTCAATTTCTTCTCTATGATTTTTCTTTTCAATTCATTTCACCTGCTCCTACCCCTAGCCTCTAGTAAGTGTAGGTTGTCAACTCCTTTAGAGTAAAGAGATATCAATGAAAATCATGTCTCTTAAATAACCTTTAACAACACTGCATAAATACTTGAAAACTATATGGAAAAAAAGTGCTTATAGTAGCTGAATATCACAAGGGAGATTTACAGGCCTATTAAAAATTATTAGGCTTTACTTCTTCTTCAGTGACAAAGCTGCTTTCATAGACTGCTCTCGACAACTTCATATCCGGAGTTTGCAGGATGTTTATTTTCACATTTTCAAAATGCCATATTTCTTTCACCGTTAAATTTTATTTTTGTGTCATCGTTTAAAACAGCTTTTTCCCAACTCTTCTGACCTAGTAATTCAGCTTAAAAATATATACGTTTCCCTGGAAACACTTCAGAATATATGGCAGCATGACTGCAGGGACTGTTGAGAATAATGTAAAATACTCCTGAGTATTCAAGTAATATAAATGTACATGTCAGAGATTGGAGCATGCAAGTTTGGCATTGATTCCAGTTTCAGTTGCTGATATGGAACATTTTGATTGGACTCAAGGACCTTACTCGCAAGGGGCAAGTCCTTGCCTGTGAATGTGCAACCTAGCAAACAAAGAGGCAAGACAATGAGCTTGTCAGACTTATTTTCACATTGGTTTTATTGCTGATTTCTTTTTAGTCTTTGCCTGAGATTTCCAGGAAGTGGAATAAGTCAGTTCTAGTCTTTTAAAACCATGACCCAAGTGGCTCCGTGAGCTTGGATATTCAGCTCTTTCCCACAATACAGCATCTGCATATCAGTTTTCAGCATGCTTCAGAAGTGAGATGAGAGCTTGTAGCCCCCTCCCTCCCTTTGCAGCAGTGCTATCTTGGATTTTTCCTCAGGCTGGTGAAATAGGAAAGCCAGTTTGGATAGGCTTAATCACACAGTAGTTGCAGGATCCTATATTGGTCATTTGTAACACATATGCACATTTCAGAATCACTTAGAAACATTCTGCTAGAAAGACACGTGAGGTGGAAATGATGGGCTTTAGAATGATGCTGGGGTACTACCTCCCCAGTAACTGGGCTTGAAGTTGGCTTGCAGATTACTTCATTGGCAGTTGATGAAGTGAGTTTGTGCTCCCTCTCGATCTTATTTAGTAAGGCTATAAAAGTACATAACTACCCTGTTTTCCTCATTACAAACCAGATTTTCAAACTCTCCCTTAACATGGTAAAAAACAGATCAAAATTATCTTGAATTTTTTACACCACTTCTTACCCAGAATAAATTTTTCCTGGAAAGCTTGGAACAAATCACACAAAGGCCTTCAGAGAGATGACCTTTCCAAAATATCTTCTTTGCTGATCACAGGTTCTCTATTTTGTTTAGCATTAATTCTCTGAACCAGGTCCCTGTATAAATTCTAAACTTCTCTTCTGTATTAACCTGTAGAAATGTTTCTCATGGCTTTTGAGGCTGTATATCTGAAACTTTTTTGTAGTATATCTGGAACCAGGTAAAGGTTTTACCATATTAGTACTTCTCCATGGCAGTTTCTAGGCCCTTTTTATGTCTTTTGACACAGGCATTCTGTGCACTGATTGATTTGATGCATGACTTGTTAGGCATCTGCACACTCACAAGCACTTCGCAAAATGTACATAGCTTAGACACAGACAACCCTAGTACAGGCAATGTACAAAATTTGATAGTACAAATTATACTTGAGGCAGCTGGGTCCAGGCTGAAAGAACACAAATCTGAAAGCTGCATGAAGGGAAATGAACAAGAGGTCTGGTGCAGAGAATAGGAGGGAAGAAGCTCAATATGGACTTAGTCCAAGAAGCATCCATCTCTGTAGCTTCCACGGTCTGCCAGGACCAACGAAGTGAGAAGTTGGTTTTTTTTTATTTTTCTTTCCCCGTATAGGTTAAATGTCAGTTATCTTGGAAGTTGATTCATCTGGTAATGAAGCTACTTCCTGCAAACCTTGGAATCATGGACACTCTAACACGTAAGCCAGGTAAAGTTGAGATTCAAGACTAAATTCGTTTCTCTTTAATTAGAAGCGTACAGGACAGAATGAGGGTAGAAAAGCAACACTTTTTTTCCCCAGGGGGTTTAAGCAGTAGTCATAGCTTTAGTAAATCAACTCCAGAACTGATTTTGTTCATCTCTCTGCCTGGAATTAAGGCCATCAAGATCTGTTTGAGGCAGAGGATTGTCTATGGAGAATGGGGGTTGCTTGCTAAGGGATTTTTATATATAAAAATCACTATGTTTCTAAGGGCAAAACAAAAATCATATGTCTATGTCTCTGTTTTATCTGGAATCCAGTGTTTGTTTCCATAATTAATAGCAAATTAAAGTGCTGTTGCCCAGCACAGATTTGGGAGGGTTTTTTTAATTTGAAGGCGGATGCCAACATTCTCTAAAATACTTCTGAGAAGGCACTGAATGTTTGTGTGGTACTTACAAAGTCCTTTGAGAATCAGATCCATGGAGTCTTAAATGCTGGCTAAGCACTCCAGGTTATAGACAGCAATTACAGTCAAACCATGTTAATGAATTAAATACAAGGCTGTACAGGAGCATTGATCATAATTTACATGAAATAATCAGTCCGACAAAACCTCAATGGTAAATCAAGATGAGGAAAATGGTTTATTCAGGTTAATCCTAGTTAAACCAGATAAATTTTTCAACATATCCCAGTGGTCTCTTTTACAGAAAAGGGGAATGTGACTTGAATATGAGTGAACTGATTTTAATCCTGGCTGAGTCCATTCACAAGGCAAGGTAGTAAAATTCTAAGCCAGCAGGCAAGAGACAAAATGATTTCAAGTTTTCCCTCAGACTTTCATCTCTGTGATATATGACCCCCACTGTGCAATCTAACCCTTTGAGACTATTTAGCAAAGGCAGCAAATCATCACTGACCAAGGAAGTAATTAAAATTCAACACTACCCCTAGCAGGATTTGCCATTTGCTGAAGGCTAAAAGAGAAAAGATGCTGCAGAGGGAAATGCTGCAATGTACTGAAACACTCAGGTTTGGAGGCAGAATGGCAATGATTTTCAAAACTACAGGGCTATTAAACAACTGGGTGTAACCTGTTCTTAATGTATTTCTGAACTCCATAAAAGCTGCAATTGTGTGAAGCGGGGGATTCATTCTTTGCCATATCTATAGTTTGAAGTCCTAGTCCATTATAAAAAAAAAATTGTGACTGTGCTTAGGGAATATGTTTGTAGATTTTAAGATTCAAGTTCTACTTTTTACTGTATACTTAAGGGGAAAAAAAGTCTAGGAAAGTCCATCTCTGGGCAGGAATTTATAAGCTATGAGACAGGACAAACCCTGGTACTGTGGCACAGATAAGAGCTGGAATGGTTTAAGGGAGGATATTGCCTTTTAGGCAGTACTAAATAGCACTCAAAAGAGGGGAACGTATTTGTCAGATTCTACAGCCGATTACGCTGGGCAAGGATCCTGAAGACAACAGGGTAGCATGCATGTAAGAAGTTTCTAACACATTGTGGTTGTGGTGATGCCTAGATATTCCCCTTAGAAAAGGCCCCATCATGTTAGGTACTGTGCAGACAGAGCAGAAGGCAGGGTAGGGTGGCACCTTACAGACTAACTCGTTAAGACAGGCGTAAGTTTTGTAGGCGACAGCCTACTTCATCAGATGTTAGAGAGACTCTTCCTGCCTCAAAAAGCTAAAAGACAAATTACAACAGGTGCCTGAAGTGAACAAGTGAGTTGGACATGGCAGGGGGAGGAGGAGAGGTGGTGTGACAGAAACGTGTAGCGTCACACCGTGTATGCAATTTCTAGCCAATCAGGGACAGCAATCATAACTTGCCATCTGCATAGCTATTACCAGTTAGCAGTTTTCTATCCTCATTATGGCAGAGGTGAACTTAAGGGAGGGGTTTGAAGGAGAAAGTGATGGGTTTATGGATTTTGACTGGGGGCTTTCTTTTCTGATGTATGTCTTGACAAGCGAGGGGAGAGAGATGGGATGTCAGTTAAGAGCAACTCATAACAAAAGTGCCAATTCCATTCTAGGTTATTTTGTTCATCAATGGACAACAGCTGTCCTAACAATAAAGGAGAGGAGGATGCACTGGATCTTTCCAGATTTTGTCCAAGGAGCAGTGATGCTGTGGTAAATGGGATGACTCACAGGAACAAAAATTATTTATGCAAGTAGGCACTACATAATCAGTGCAATAGCTCTGATCCTACAAATGCTCACATGAGGTGCATCCAGACAAGCACATATGGTATGCAGTGTTGCAGACCCATCTGCAGTGCCGTACACCACGCACACCACACATGCAGGTATTCCCTACGCGGCTAATTTGCAGCATGGCAGGGGTTATTTTTACACCAGTGTCAAAAAACCTGTACCTAAGTGGTGTGGCACACTTAATGGCAGTGTGCACCACAAAAACTGGAGCCAGGTCAGCTGGAGCCATGCTCTGGTTGCCGGCCAGTTTCCCTCCTTCTGGATTACCATGGCTGAATCCCTGAAAACCCCCAGTATCCTAAATACAGCTGCTGGGGCCAGCCCCGGTGCTGGCCCCAGCTTCCCCTACCCCACCAGGCCACCCGGGGCAACATACTGCATGCCAAAGTGAGTGTGCATGGGTGTTCCCCGGGAACAAGTGCTGTTTGTCCCTGGGGAAACACAGGTTCCTGCTCATGGGGATGCGTCCATGGAGGAGATGCTAGGTAGGAGCAAAGAGCACAGTGGGATGAATCATGCTTAAAGTTACTAGAGTGTGCGTTTGCAAGAACCAGTTATATTTGAATCCTTTATATAAAAATGCTTCAGTGCTTCAGGCGCAAATCCCTCCGGACCAAGAAGTCTATAACATGCCATAGGTGAAAGCAGAGGAGACAACGTCACTGCCAATGCCCTGCCATGGCAACAACAGGAAAATAGATGGTTATTATATACTCAGAAGATCCTGGGGAAAGAATCATGCCTCATGCTGCAGTGGATGGCAGAACAATTGATACCAATCTGAACTAGAGAAAACATCGTATCATTAGATCTGAAATATTGATGAAAGGAAGAACTAAAAAAGCAACATTTTTAAAAAAACTTTAGTTAAACAGACTCTGTTTGAGAAGTGTAAAAAGTCCTCAGGGAGTTTTGGCTGGAATTTTGTAGCACCTAGGAAATCACTTAGGGGGAAAGAGAAACCACCACCTATGTAGGAAACAAATCAATAAGTTTGAAGATAAAATGTAAGTATGCTTAAGTCAGACAGGAAATGGCAGGATGAAGCCAACTTGGCAAAACTATGGTACAAGCTGAAATGCAGTTCTGTGCAGAAAATGGGCTTAAAAAGCCAATATTTTGAAGGATTTAATTGGAAATAGGTCTTGTGTCTCTGTACAAGGGGAATTGTACCCCTAAAGAATCAGTATAAGTAACAGAGAAAGCAACAGTTGAGAAAAAAAGTATGAATACAAAAGCAGTCTAGTAGGTGAAAGGGTTTCTGAAGTGCAACAATACCCAAAGCCAAGCTACCCATGTAATTAGAAGAGCAAAACAAAACAAACAAATGCAGAGAGATTATTTCAGATAACAGCAAAGGGCTTTGGAAATACATTTGCAATAGGCAAAGGGCAAAAGTGAAAAATGATGGAAGGGGATGAAGATAACAGATAATAAATGGCAAAGTTATAGGCCAATTATTTCTCTTCTAATGGATCCCCTTCCCAGCCCTCTGTAAGCAAGGTAATTAGCATGGGCTGTGTTAAACGGATAGATCAGCCCTGGAACAAACCCAGCTGCAACTGTCTGGCACAGAAGTGTCTAGAAGTACATTTGCTAGCTGGACAGCAAACGGGTTTTATTTTTAGGAGGTTCATTTATCGAGGCTCTATTGAAAGAGAAAACAGTCTATGTCCGTGGACACTAGCAATACAGGCATCAAGATATTGGTGATTAATACTTTAAAACACTGTTTCAGATATGTCGCACTTTTATTTCCCAACTAGCTTGGAATAAATGTCAAGTTACATCCACACCTCTACAACTGGGTGGCATATTTTTTGGACTGGTATGAGAGCTACACATGTGGTGCCTCCTTATGCAAAGTCTGAGTTATATAATTAGCAGCACAACAGCTGTTGGTCTTGGTTTTTTAACACCTTGATGAATAGAGAGAAGGCAATAGCAATGAAGCCCCCTGCAGAGTTGAGAAGTCTGAGAAATTCCCTGAGACAGTCATTTATCACCAGAACTAGTATTAAAGGACTGGGTTTGTACAATGACTATTCATGGTCAGAGCTGAACCAGACCATATGGTTGCAGACTTTACTTTGTCTGAAGAACCTATAGGTCCTATCAGTCATTGCAGAGATGAATGGCATGAGTGTTAGCTGTGGTTTGAAATCATCTCTGACTGCACTATGAAATCAGCAGTACTGTCAGTATCTTCCCAAAACTAAAAACAAAAATGCAATTCACCTCTACAAACATAAATTGAAGACAGAACTGAGTTCCCCTTGGATGATTTGGATAATTATCCAGCAGAACCTCTATCTTGGAGCAAATGTTAAAAATAGACTAGTGTCTGATCTACTGGAATAATGAACTGTGCAGAAAAGAAAAGAGAAAACCTGAAGGAGAGAGCAAGAAGAAACAAAGTGGGAATGTTTACACATGACACTATGGCGATGTAGTGTCCGCAGGCAAAAACCGTGATGCTGCTACTACATTACCTTAGCAATGCACTCCCTTAGTATAGTGTGTTGCTATGGTGATGTATCTGCTAAAAATAACTGTGCGCCATTGGCACAGTGCAGTATGGGCTGTTACTGCACTGTCATTTAGTACTTCCAAAAGGAAGTTGCTATGTCACTTCCAAAAGGAAGTACTAAATGACAGCACTGTAAAACGGTGCTGTAGGGGCATATGTAGACATGTGCAGTACCACCAAAAACACATGCACTCATGGGCTAAGTATGGTTTAAAAGCTCGAGGTTGGATCAATTCAATCTTCACAGGTTAGTCTCAACTGTGCACACTGAACCAATAAGCAAGCAAACAGACATTCACTTTTGATTCCAGAAATGCAGCCACATGCCTGCAGTGGTCCCGGGCAGAAGCTGTGGGGTGCTAGAGCAAGCCTCCCTGGCTCAGTTGGAGCAGACAATGCAGTGGGCCAAGGCTAGCTGACCCCCCCCTTGGGGGGTGGGGTTTGTGGGGAAGGCGCAAAGCATTCTGGGATGCTGGGGGCTGTGCATTAACTTGAATCTGGAGGAGATCTGGGAAAGAAGTTCAATAAACTGATTTAACCTAAATCAGGTAAGTGTGATTTCGTTCCATCCAGGTTTATCTTAAACCAGTTTCAGCCATTTTGAAAGTGATTTAAGTGTACTGAAAAGCTGTTGTGTAATTTGATTGTGTGATTTGAACCAGTTTCTGATCCCTTATGTGGGTCTGTGTGTAATTTCTGTCCCTAATCATGGAACAAAAAGGAAGAAAGCAAATTGGAAACAAACTGATGTGCCATTATTTGATCTTGTTGGGGCATTATTAATAAACAAGAATGCAACTATGTAAGTCTAGAGGATGTACCAGGAAATTCTCTAGACTGGAGTCAGTGGTTTCAAGTCTGTTCTCTACTGGGATAACTCCACTGACCCTTGTGAAATAAATTGTTTATGGGCATAAAAAACAGACCTTCTCTGTATGAGAATCAGACTCCATTTCCCCCATATGAACCTTTATATTACTACAGTTGTTATTGTTATTTTTCCCATTCTGCTGCACAGTGTCAAGAGCAAAAAAAAATGAAAAAAAAAATCAAGCTTTGTTTGGGTTATTCCAAACACATGACTTCACACTGCAGTGCTTCATGTCATTTTGCTAACTACATCCATGGAGATCTCATTTCAACATCAGACTAGTAAAAAACCCTCCAGAACACATATCACTTTGTAAGATTAGAGAGGCCTGGCTATCTCAATCACATTCATGCCACCCTGTAAAGTAGGGTTACAAATACAATGGGATGAAAGAGCTACACTGTTCCTTTACTTAAGCACTCTGTTTTTTCTTCACCTCTTTCTTTTCTAATCATTCCTTCCTCCCTATTGCTGTAAGAGTTCAGTGCTTGTGTTGCAGATCAAACAATACTGGGTTCTTTTGGCATTACTTCCACCCACAATAATTACAATAACAAGCAAGAAAAGTACAGGGAAAATATATCAAGCATATTACAGATGTTCCTTTTTTCTGAAGAAGGGTTCTGTGTATGATATTGAAGCATATTCAACACAGATATTGGATCTCTAACATATTACAATAGATAATTGGGGCATGGATACCTGTAAAAGCAGGGTAATTATTTTTTATGTTGTCTGCAGCTGGTAGTGAAGAGTGGCAGATTTCTAGACTCCAATAAAACAGTGACTTTATCTGAGCCTGGAGATATCCTCTTTCACCTTAAGTTGTGTGCATACAATTCAAGACCTGAGCAAGCAATCCTTTAGAACTGTCTCATAATTCCCAATAATGAAAAATAGAAGTATTATAAAGGCAGCCAAATGAGCTTTCCAATGCCAGGGTTTTAAGTAAACTTCAGAGCACACTAAAAGCTTTGTAGCCTAGAGTCTCCGAGGAGCTGGTGAGCGGATAAACAGCTTTAATTACCTCATCTTCTAGCCAAATGTCATCAGAATAAAAATTTCCTAAATTTGGTTTCAGGAATCATAGCCAACAATCTCAAACCTGCTGAGTAAAAAGGGGCCTGTTTTCTTGTTTCAGTTCTTGCACTTGGCTATGTCACACACATCAGATCAAGACAGAGATACGTGACAGCTGACCGGCAGGCTCAGGAAAACCTGTGAATGTTTGAACAGAGGAAACATGCTAAGGGCCTTGTTACACATTACACTGTGAGTTGCATAAATGTTGATCAGTGTTAGTGCTAGCTTGGAGTTTGGAGAAGTCACACCCTTAGTCTAGAAACCTTCTCTGACTGTCCCCCACCTGCAGGGCTGTGACTTGCCACTAGGGGCCTGGTGTGCAGGAGCAGGACCAGGAGCTGTAGCTGTGAGTTGCCACTAGAGGACAGGTGCCTATCTCTGCTCCACAAGTCTGAGTGATCCTGGGATACTGGAAGACTTCAGTTTGGGTGCCAGATCTATAAGGAGTGGCCACGCCTTAATGGAACAGGAGCTTGGTTGTGCAGATCGGAGATAATCCTGTCCTGCTGCATAACAAATGTTTAAACCTACTTTAAGATGTTAATGTGTGGACAATCCAGCAGCTGCCCAAAATTATTGTGTAACAAGGCCTTTAGGGATTAAGGTTCTAACAGGATCAGCTGAGTAATGTTGTTCTGCATGTGTGTATCCATATAAATTTAACAAATTTCAGCTAAATGCAGAACCCTGCTGCTGAGAAGGTAACACTGGGAAGAAGCCAACACTGTTCCATTCCTGCTGTGCATTACAGCCAACGATCAAAAAGAAATGAGTGGAACTGGGGCCAGGTTCCCTTACTTTGCCCAGCATTAAGCACATGACATCAAGAAGGGCATCCACATAGTCCCTATATTCTGTGCCCATGGAGGACACTAACCTGAGACTGCACAGACCTAGGTTTAAGTCCACCACACACTTCTTGTGTGCCCATGAGCAAGTCATTTAGTTTCTCTGTGCCTTCATTCCCACCATTCCTGCTTCACAGGCGAAATATAAATACATGGAAACAGACACTACAAGTTAGAAAGCTCTGAACTGATGCACTGAGTGACTTCACCTCCCAAGAGCATGGCTTAGTAGAGACAATTAATTATCTGTACAAGTCACCATAGTAACTTTTCCAAAAAATCAGATTCTCAGCCTGGAATAACAAAGCTGTACTAATGGTAGCTTGTATGACTGGATGTAGGCGACTTGTTTGAAATAGCCATGAGTTAGACTGTCATCTCCTGTTTCTATCAGGATTGTATTTTCTTTTAACACAATGGGGGAAGAAAGGCAAATTTTAAATGGAGAATGTAACTGGATATATTAAATAGGCAAATGAGTGTGGTTATGCCTGTATATTTACTCCCTGTACCTGATGAAGAATGTCCTGCATCAAAAGCTTGTTTATTCTATCCCGGCTATGTAGCTGGTTCAATAAAAGATATCACCTTAAGAAACCCTTGCCTCTTGTTTATTCTACAGCATTGTTACATTATATTGCAGGCAGAATGGCTAAATTCATCAAGGTCTTCCTCCCTTGTCCCTTTCCCCTTCACTAGGTACTGTCTTGTGAGTTGTACCCATCAGCCAGCTACGTCAGTTTGCAATGTATTTTTTTAATGGATTTGGAAGTGTAAGTATAGCGTAACTTGCTACTTAACACTTTTGGCTGTTGTTAGAGGCAAGTGTCCTAACACATGTTTAATTTGTCAAACTGCTTTTTTGAATGATATTTTTAGACCTAATTCTTTCTGGTCTACTCTTGATTCAGTAAGAGCAATTACATTTCTACATCAGAAGCTTCTTTAGTGCATTCTCCTAAGATGCATTACTTTGGTTGAATTTGGATGTGTTCGGAGAACTAGAACAGTTTGGCTCCCAGATAAACAGCCACCTTCAAAAACTTTAAGAAAGCAAACAGATTCATCATTCAAGTGGTCAAGTGGTCAGAAATCTCTATGACTTTATCTGTGCTTCATATACAGAGGAAGGGGTATTTGAGTTAGCTGCTAAAAAGACATATTTCTTTCACTGCATCAGTGGCATCTTCCACTTTATCTGTTACCTTTGCCTGGATCCTTTACAGATGAATCAGCTCCAAGCAATTGCTTGCCTACTCTCTTGCATGTAGTAAGAGAGCATAGTTCATACTTAACAGACCTAGCAAGCTAGTGGCAATGCACATCTCAATGACATAAATAGTCAACAGTCAATTAGCCCATTATGAAAGCCAAATGAGAGACAAGTTCTAGAAGGGAAAAAAAAAACCTGAGGGAAATCAAAGAAATTGGTGAGTCCAATAAGGAATACTTTTTACATGACATTGCAGAGGCGATGTTTCTTTAACTGTTAAATATAGCTCACTGCTTTGCACCGTGTCCTGATTTGTTTGTCCCTCTGTGATATTCAGCTCTTTCATTTAATTCTCAGTGGTCTTGGACATAGTTTCATAGTTTCTAGGGTCGGAAGGAACCTGAGCAGATCATTGAGTCCGACCCCCTGCCATGGCAGGAAAGAGTACTGGGGTCAAACGACCTCAGCAAAGTATCTATCTAGCCTCCTCTTAAAGACCCCCAGGGTAGGAGCCAGCACCACTTCTCTTGGAAGTTGGCTCCAGATCCTAGCCGCCCTGACAGTGAAGTAGCGCCTCCTGATATCTAGCCTAAATCTACCCTCTGCCAGCTTGTGACCATTATTCCTGGTCACTCCTGGTAGTGCTCGGGGGAATAGGGACTCCTCCAATGCCTGCTGGTCCCCTCTGACTAGTCTAGTCTGTAAACGGTCACCAGGTCCCCCCTCAGCCTTCTCCTGTGGAGGCTGAACAGGTTCAGGTCCCGTAGCCTCTCCTCGTGGGGCCATAGAAGCGATTCTATGGAAAATATTAATGTCAGTAATCTCTAACCTAAATAGAAGGAGGTACAAAACACTCCTTTTGGCAAATTACAGTTTCACAAAATTTATTTTGGGACTTTCCAAAAATTCTCCCACATAGCAAATAACATAGTACTTCAAATTAGTCTTGCAGTGGATTTGTGTGAGTAGGCTGAAAGTTACGACTAGATATCATTCACTAGACTATATAAAATAGATCTCGCACATCACCAAAAGTGAAAAAGTTGCTTCAATAAATGCACAACACCTCATTCATAAGCATATGTATGGTGTAGCAAAATTACACCTCACAATATAGCTCTTCTGCTATTTCCACAACAGCAAAAACAGATGTTAGATTACTTTAGGATTTGAAAACCAGCACAGATGCTGAGCCTGTTGGGTAGGCAGATATGAATATACTGGTGAATTGCCCATCAGGAATGCTGGGGGGGGCAGGTGGGAATGGAGTGCTGCCACCCACCACCCTGTGCTGCTGCTGCCTCCGAGGAACAGGGATCGGGGGGTGGGGGCAGGAGAAACTTGTACATGATGGCTACTGCCACCACCCACCACCCCACACTGCCACCGCTCTGCACCCAGCTGCATGTCACCCCCGTGTGCCTGCCCCCCACTTCCTTCTTGACAGGCATTCTTGACACAGCACTGGCTGAAACCACACCCTGCCATGAACCACCCCCCAAGAGCATTATGGGCAGACAGACAGACAGATGGACTAAGCCCTTTATATATATATGATTCATCATTTATATAAGAATACTGTCTAACTATGGTTTTTGTTCATTATTTACTTTTTATTTAAATAACTCTTGTTGTTCTGCATTGGAATGCTGTTATGGCAGCTCAGTCATGCCTCCTTCATTCTCCTAGTGCTACATGTTTATTTATGCCTTTGCCTCCTTGGTAAAAGCCTGTATCGAAAGTCTTCCTCGTGACGACCCACAAGGGAAGGACCGTTATGTAAGCTGACACAAGGATCTGGAGCCTGCTACAATGCAAACAGAACCTGAGAGCCCAATTTTGCTGTTACTCACAATAAAGCTTTGTTTCATTGCAGTAATGTTCCAGAAATAGGAACTTGCTGGAATGACTTGGTGCCAAGAATCCATGCTCCTGGATTCTGCGCTCATGCCATTGGTGCCCTAGTGCCTTGGACCTTGTGATGCTATTGCTTGGAAACACTTAGATCAGCAATTCTCAATCAAGGGGCCATGACACCCTGGGGTGCCTCAAGATGCTTTCAAGGGTGCTACAGGGTTTCATTAAAGGTTAGCACTGTTAAGTGTGCATACATGATTTCTAAGATAAAGTTGGAGATTTCAGATAAGAGTTCATAGCATTAAAACCACCGTGACCAATCCTGGTCTTCTAACTTCTTCAAAACAGAAGAATCGCTCTATTATTTTTCTGTAGAAAATGAGTGAAAATGAAGAGCTAGCATTTTCCAAGGGGTACCTCAAGTCTAAGGAGGGGTGCCCTGAGTCTAAAAAGGATAAGAACCACTGACTGAGATATAATAATCTAAGTCAAAAAGGAAATAGTACTTGTTTGTTAAATTGGATTCCTTCCAGGAAGCCTTCACTTCACTCTTATTGATTTATCTATTTAAAGTGATGTCAGGATTTTGTCATTAATATTTTATTGGTATTTTTAATCCCTTACAAGAAATTCTAAGAATTGCACTGACCATCAAAATGTGTTACCGTAAAGCAGAACAGCATTAACCTAAACCACAAGGGATGTTGGTTGGCATTGTCTTCTATATCCTAAATCCCTCATGAAATGCCATACACCATTATATAATAGCTAGGACTTAAAGTTCTTAGTGCACAATCGTTAAAGA